>NC_083331.1:78974174-79333341 GCF_963455315.2 Globicephala melas
AACGCTTTAGGGGGAGCGTTTGTGTGAGGGCGCGGGTTAGTGTCAGCGTACGGGTTAGGATTAGGGGACGGGTGAGGGTCAGGCTTCGGGGAAGGGTTAGGGTTAGGGTTCGGGCTAGGGTTAGTGTTAGGGGACGGGGACGGTTTAGGGTCCAGGTGAGGGTACGACAACGCTTTAGGGGGAGCGTACGTGTGAGGGCGCGGCTTAGTGTCAGCGTACGGGTTAGGATTAGGGGACGGGTGAGGGTCAGGCTTCGGGGAAGGGTTAGGGTTAGGGTTCGGGCTAGGGTTAGGGTTAGGGGACGGGGAAGGTTTAGGGTCCAGTTGAGGGTACGACAACGCTTTAAGGGGAGCGTACGTGTGAGGGCGCGGGTTAGTGTCAGCGTAAGGGTTAGGATTAGGGGACGGGTGAGGGTCAGGCTTCGGGGAAGGGTTAGGGTTAGGGTTCGGGCTAGGGTTAGGGTTAGGGGACGGGGACGGTTTAGGGTCCAGGTGAGGGTACGACAACGCTTTAGGGGGAGCATACGTGTGAGGGCGCGGGTTAGTGTCAGCGTACGGGTTAGGATTAGGGGACGGGTGAGTGTCAGGCTTCGAGGAAGCGTTAGGGTTAGGGTCCGGGTTAGGGTTAGGGTTAGGGGACGGGGACGGTTTAGGGTCCAGGTGAGGGTACGACAACGCTTTAGGGGGAGCGTACGTGTGAGGGCGCGGGTTAGTGTCAGCGTACGGGTTAGGATTAGGGGACGGGTGAGGGTCAGGCTTCGGGGAAGGGTTAGGGTTAGGGTTCGGGCTAGGGTTAGTGTTAGAGGACGGGGACGGTTTAGGGTCCAGGTGAGGGTACGACAACGCTTTAGGGGGAGCGTACGTGTGAGGGCGCGGCTTAGTGTCAGCGTACGGGTTAGGATTAGGGGACGGGTGAGGGTCAGGCTTCGGGGAAGGGTTAGGGTTAGGGTTCGGGCTAGGGTTAGGGTTAGGGGACGGGGAAGGTTTAGGGTCCAGGTGAGGGTACGACAACGCTTTAGGGGGAGCGTACGTGTGAGGGCGCGGGTTAGTGTCAGCGTACGGGTTAGGATTAGGGGACGGGTGAGGGTCAGGCTTCGGGGAAGGGTTAGGGTTGGGTTCGGGCTAGGGTTAGGGTTAGGGGACGGGAACGGTTTAGGGTCCAGGTGAGGGTACGACAACGCTTTAGGGGGAGCGTACGTCTGAGGGCGCGGCTTAGTGTCAGCGTAGGGGTTAGGATTAGGGGACGGGTGAGGGTCAGGCTTCGGGGAAGGGTTAGGGTTAGGGTTCGGGATAGGGTTAGGGTTAGGGGACGGGGACGGTTTAGGGTCCAAGTGAGGATACGACAACGCTTTAGGGGGAGCGTATGTGTGAGGGCGCGGGTTAGTGTCAGCGTACGGGTTAGGATTAGGGGACGGGTGAGGGTCAGGTTTCGGGGAAGGGTTAGGGTTAGGGTTCGGGCTAGGGTTAGGGTTAGGGGAAGGGGACGGTTTAGGGTCCAGGTGAGGGTACGACAACGCTTTAGGGGGAGCGTACGTGTGAGGGCGCAGGTTAGTGTCAGCGTACGGGTTAGGATTAGGGGACGGGTGAGGGTCAGGCCTCGAGGAAGCGTTAGGGTTAGGTTTCGGGCTAGGGTTAGGGTTAGGGGACGGGGACGGTTTAGGGTCCATGTGAGGTTAGAACAACGCTTTAGGGGGAACGTACGTGTGAGGGCGCGGGTTAGCGTCAGCGTACGGGTTAGGATTAGGGGATGGGTGAGGGTCAGGCTTCGGGGAAGGGTTAGGGTTAGGGTTCGGGCTAGGGTTAGGGTTAGGGGACGGGGATGGTTTAGGGTCCATGTGAGGGTACGACAACGCTTTAGGGGGAGCGTTCGTGTGAGGGCGCGGGTTAGTGTCAGCGTACGGGTTAGGATTAGGGGACGGGTGAGGGTCAGGCTTCGGGGAAGGGTTAGGGTTAGGGTTCGGGCTAGGGTTAGGGTTACGGGATGGGGACGGTTTAGGGTCCAGGTGAGGGTACGACAATGCTTTAGGGGGAGACTACGTGTGAGGGCGCGGGTTAGCGTCAGCGTACAGGTTAGGATTAGGGGACGGGTGAGGGTCAGGCTTCGGGGAAATGTTAGGGTTAGGGTTCGGGCTAGGGTTAAGGTTAGGGGACGGGGACGGTTTAGGGTCCAGGTGAGGGTACGACAACGCTTTAGGGGGAGCGTTTGTGTGAGGGCGCGGGTTAGTGTCAGCGTACGGGTTAGGATTAGGGGACGGGTGAGGGTCAGGCTTCGGGGAAGGGTTAGGGTTAGGGTTCGGGCTAGGGTTAGTGTCAGGGGACGGGGACGGTTTAGGGTCCAGGTGAGGGTACGACAACGCTTTAGGGGGAGCGTTTGTGTGAGGGCGCGGGTTAGTGTCAGCGTACGGGTTAGGATTAAGGGACGGGTGAGGGTCAGGCTTCGGGGAAGGGTTAGGGTTAGGGTTCGGGCTAGGGTTAGGGTTAGGGGACGGGGACGGTTTAGGGTCCAGGTGAGGGTACGACAACGCTTTAGGGGGAGCGTACGTGTGAGGGCGCGGGTTAGTGTCAGCGTACGGGTTAGGATTAGGGGACGGGTGAGGGTCAGGCTTCGGGGAAGGGTTAGGGTTAGGGTTCGGGCTAGGGTTAGTGTTAGGGGACGGGGACGGTTTAGGGTCCAGGTGAGGGTACGACAACGCTTTAGGGGGAGCGTTCGTGTGAGGGCGCGGGTTAGTGTCAGCGTACGGGTTAGGATTAGGGGACGGGTGAGGGTCAGGCTTCGGGGAAGGGTTAGGGTTAGGGTTCGGGCTAGGGTTAGGGTTAGGGGACGGGGACGGTTTAGGGTCCAGGTGAGGGTACGACAACGCTCTAGGGGGAGCGTACGTGTGAGGGCGCGGGTTAGTGTCAGCGTACGGGTTAGGATTAGGGGACGGGTGAGGGTCAGGCTTCGGGGAAGGGTTAGGGTTAGGGTTCGGGCTAGGGTTAGGGTTAGGGGACGGGGACGGTTTAGGGTCCAGGTGAGGGTACGACAACGCTTTAGGGGGAGCGTACGTGTGCGGGCGCGGGTTAGTGTCAGCGTACGGGTTAGGATTAGGGGACGGGTGAGGGTCAGGCTTCGGGGAAGGGTTAGGGTTAGGGTTCGGGCTAGGGTTAGGGTTAGGGGACGGGGACGGTTTAGGGTCCAGGTGAGGGTACGACAACGCTTTAGGGGGAGCGTACGTGTGAGGGCGCGGGTTAGTGTCAGCGTACGGGTTAGGATTAGGGGACGGGTGAGGGTCAGGCTTCGGGGAAGGGTTAGGGTTAGGGTTCGGGCTAGGGTTAGGGTTAGGGGACGGGGACGGTTTAGGGTCCAGGTGAGGGTACGACAACGCTTTAGGGGGAGCGTACGTGTGAGGGCGTGGCTTAGTGTCAGCGTACGGGTTAGGATTAGGGGACGGGTGAGGGTCAGGCTTCGGGGAAGGGTTAGGGTTAGGGTTCGGGCTAGGGTTAGGGTTAGGGGACAGGGAAGGTTTAGGGTCCAGGTGAGGGTACGACAACGCTTTAGGGGGAGCGTACGTGTGAGGGCGCGGGTTAGTGTCAGCGTACGGGTTAGGATTAGGGGACGGGTGAGGGTCAGGCTTCGGGGAAGTGTTAGGGTTGGGTTCGGGCTAGGGTTAGGGTTAGGGGACGGGAACGGTTTAGGGTCCAGGTGAGGGTACGACAACGCTTTAGGGGGAGCGTACGTGTGAGGGCGCGGCTTAGTGTCAGCGTACGGGTTAGGATTAGGGGACGGGTGAGGGTCAGGCTTCGGGGAAGGGTTAGGGTTAGGGTTCGGGCTAGGGTTAGGGTTAGGGGACGGGGAAGGTTTAGGGTCCAGTTGAGGGTACGACAACGCTTTAAGGGGAGCGTACGTGTGAGGGCGCGGGTTAGTGTCAGCGTAAGGGTTAGGATTAGGGAACGGGTGAGGGTCAGGCTTCGGGGAAGGGTTAGGGTTAGGGTTCGGGCTAGGGTTAGGGTTAGGGGACGGGGACGGTTTAGGGTCCAGGTGAGGGTACGACAACGCTTTAGGGGGAGCGTACGTGTGAGGGCGCGGGTTAGTGTCAGCGTACGGGTTAGGATTAGGGGACGGGTGAGGGTCAGGCTTCGAGGAAGCGTTAGGGTTAGGGTCCGGGTTAGGGTTAGCGTTAGGGGACGGGGACGGTTTAGGGTCCAGGTGAGGGTACGACAACGCTTTAGGGGGAGCGTACGTGTGAGGGCGCGGGTTAGTGTCAGCGTACGGGTTAGGATTAGGGGACGGGTGAGGGTCAGGCTTCGGGGAAGGGTTAGGGTTAGGGTTCGGGCTAGGGTTAGGGTTAGAGGACGGGGACGGTTTAGGGTCCAGGTGAGGGTACGACAACGCTTTAGGGGGAGCGTACGTGTGAGGGTGCGGCTTAGTGTCAGCGTACGGGTTAGGATTAGGGGACGGGTGAGGGTCAGGCTTCGGGGAAGGGTTAGGGTTAAGGTTCGGGCTAGGGTTAGGGTTAGGGGACGGGGAAGGTTTAGGGTCCAGGTGAGGGTACGACAACGCTTTAGGGGGAGCGTACGTGTGAGGGCGCGGGTTAGTGTCAGCGTACGGGTTAGGATTAGGGGACGGGTGAGGGTCAGGCTTCGGGGAAGGGTTAGGGTTAGGGTTCGGGCTAGGGTTAGGGTTAGGGGACGGGGACGGTTTAGGGTCCAGGTGAGGGTACGACAACGCTTTAGGGGGAGCGTACGTGTGAGGGCGCGGCTTAGTGTCAGCGTACGGGTTAGGATTAGGGGACGGGTGAGAGTCAGGCTTCGGGGAAGGGTTAGGGTTAGGGTTCGGGCTAGGGTTAGGGTTAGGGGACAGGGACGGTTTAGGGTCCAGGTGAGGGTACGACAACGCTTTAGGGGGAGCGTACGTGTGAGGGCGCGGCTTAGTGTCAGCGTACGGGTTAGGATTAGGGGACGGGTGAGGATCAGGCTTCGGGGAAGGGTTAGGGTTAGGGTTCGGGCTAGGGTTAGGGTTAGGGGACGGGGAAGGTTTAGGGTCCAGTTGAGGGTACGACAACGCTTTAAGGGGAGCGTACGTGTGAGGGCGCGGGTTAGTGTCAGCGTAAGGGTTAGGATTAGGGGACGGGTGAGGGTCAGGCTTCGGGGAAGGGTTAGGGTTAGGGTTCGGGCTAGGGTTAGGGTTAGGGGACGGGGACGGTTTAGGGTCCAGGTGAGGGTACGACAACGCTTTAGGGGGAGCGTACGTGTGAGGGCGCGGGTTAGTGTCAGCGTACGGGTTAGGATTAGGGGACGGGTGAGGGTCAGGCTTCGAGGAAGCGTTAGGGTTAGGGTCTGGGTTAGGGTTAGGGTTAGGGGACGGGGACGGTTTAGGGTCCAGGTGAGGGTACGACAACGCTTTAGGGGGAGCGTACGTGTGAGGCCGCGGGTTAGTGTCAGCGTACGGGTTAGGATTAGGGGACGGGTGAGGGTCAGGCTTCGGGGAAGGGTTAGGGTTAGGGTTCGGGCTAGGGTTAGGGTTAGGGGACGGGGACGGTTTAGGGTCCAGGTGAGGGTACGACAACGCTTTAGGGGGAGTGTACGTGTGAGGGCGCGGCCTAGTGTCAGCGTACGGGTTAGGATTAGGGGACAGGTGAGTGTCAGGCTTCGGGGAAGGGTTAGGGTTAGGGTTCGGGCTCGGGTTAGGGTTAGGGGATGGGGAAGGTTTAGGGTCCAGGTGAGGGTACGACAACGCTTTAGGGGGAGCGTACGTGTGAGGGCGCGGGTTAGTGTCAGCGTACGGGTTAGGATTAGGGGACGGGTGAGGGTCAGGCTTCGGGGAAGGGTTAGGGTTGGGTTCGGGCTAGGGTTAGGGTTAGGGGACGGGAACGGTTTAGGGTCCAGGTGAGGGTACGACAACGCTTTAGGGGGAGCGTACGTCTGAGGGCGCGGCTTAGTGTCAGCGTAGGGGTTAGGATTAGGGGACGGGTGAGGGTCAGGCTTCGGGGAAGGGTTAGGGTTAGGGTTCGGGCTAGGGTTAGGGTTAGGGGACGGGGACAGTTTAGGGTCCAGGTGAGGGTACGACAACGCTTTAGGGGGAGCGTTTGTGTGAGGGCGCGGGTTAGTGTCAGCGTACGGGTTAGGATTAAGGGACGGGTGAGGGTCAGGCTTCGGGGAAGGGTTAGGGTTAGGGTTCGGGCTAGGGTTAGGGTTAGGGGACGGGGACGGTTTAGGGTCCAGGTGAGGGTACGACAACGCTTTAGGGGGATCGTACGTGTGAGGGCGTGGGTTAGTGTCAGCGTACGGGTTAGGATTAGGGGACGGGTGAGGGTCAGGCTTCGGGGAAGGGTTAGGGTTGGGTTCGGGCTAGGGTTAGGGTTAGGGGACGGGAACGGTTTAGGGTCCAGGTGAGGGTACGACAACGCTTTAGGGGGAGCGTACGTCTGAGGGCGCGGCTTAGTGTCAGCGTAGGGGTTAGGATTAGGGGACGGGTGAGGGTCAGGCTTCGGGGAAGGGTTAGGGTTAGGGTTCGGGCTAGGGTTAGGGTTAGAGGACGGGGACGGTTTAGGGTCCAGGTGAGGGTACGACAACGCTTTAGGGGGAGCGTACGTGTGAGGGTGCGGCTTAGTGTCAGCGTACGGGTTAGGATTAGGGGACGGGTGAGGGTCAGGCTTCGGGGAAGGGTTAGGGTTAGGGTTCGGGCTAGGGTTAGGGTTAGGGGACGGGGAAGGTTTAGGGTCCAGGTGAGGGTACGACAACGCTTTAGGGGGAGCGTACGTGTGAGGGCGCGGGTTAGTGTCAGCGTACGGGTTAGGATTAGGGGACGGGTGAGGGTCAGGCTTCGGGGAAGGGTTAGGGTTGGGTTCGGGCTAGGGTTAGGGTTAGGGGACGGGAACGGTTTAGGGTCCAGGTGAGGGTACGACAACGCTTCAGGGGGAGCGTACGTCTGAGGGCGCGGCTTAGTGTCAGCGTAGGGGTTAGGATTAGGGGACGGGTGAGGGTCAGGCTTCGGGGAAGGGTTAGGGTTAGGGTTCGGGCTAGGGTTAGGGTTAGGGGACGGGGACAGTTTAGGGTCCAGGTGAGGGTACGACAACGCTTTAGGGGGAGCGTTTGTGTGAGGGCGCGGGTTAGTGTCAGCGTACGGGTTAGGATTAAGGGACGGGTGAGGGTCAGGCTTCGGGGAAGGGTTAGGGTTAGGGTTCGGGCTAGGGTTAGGGTTAGGGGACGGGGACGGTTTAGGGTCCAGGTGAGGGTACGACAACGCTTTAGGGGGAGCGTACGTGTGAGGGCGCGGGTTAGTGTCAGCGTACGGGTTAGGATTAGGGGACGGGTGAGGGTCAGGCTTCGGGGAAGGGTTAGGGTTGGGTTCGGGCTAGGGTTAGGGTTAGGGGACGGGAACGGTTTAGGGTCCAGGTGAGGGTACGACAACGCTTTAGGGGGAGCGTACGTCTGAGGGCGCGGCTTAGTGTCAGCGTAGGGGTTAGGATTAGGGGACGGGTGAGGGTCAGGCTTCGGGGAAGGGTTAGGGTTAGGGTTCGGGCTAGGGTTAGGGTTAGGGGACGGGGACGGTTTAGGGTCCAGGTGAGGGTACGACAACGCTTTAGGGGGAGCGTTTGTGTGAGGGCGCGGGTTAGTGTCAGCGTACGGGTTAGGATTAAGGGACGGGTGAGGGTCAGGCTTCGGGGAAGGGTTAGGGTTAGGGTTCGGGCTAGGGTTAGGGTTAGGGGACGGGGACGGTTTAGGGTCCAGGTGAGGGTACGACAACGCTTTAGGGGGAGCGTACGTGTGAGGGCGCGGGTTAGTGTCAGCGTACGGGTTAGGATTAGGGGACGGGTGAGGGTCAGGCTTCGGGGAAGGGTTAGGGTTAGGGTTCGGGCTAGGGTTAGGGTTAGGGGACGGGGACGGTTTAGGGTCCAGGTGAGGGTACGACAACGCTTTAGGGGGAGCGTTCGTGTGAGGGCGCGGGTTAGTGTCAGCGTACGGGTTAGGATTAGGGGACGGGTGAGGGTCAGGCTTCGGGGAAGGTTTAGGGTTAGGGTTCGGGCTAGGGTTAGGGTTAGGGGACGGGGACGGTTTAGGGTCCAGGTGAGGGTACGACAACGCTTTAGGGGGAGCGTACGTGTGAGGGCGCGGGTTAGTGTCAGCGTACGGGTTAGGATTAAGGGACGGGTGAGGGTCAGGCTTCGGGGAAGGGTTAGGGTTAGGGTTCGGGCTAGGGTTAGGGTTAGGGGACGGGGAAGGTTTAGGGTCCAGGTGAGGGTACGACAACGCTTTAGGGGGAGCGTACGTGTGAGGGCGCTGGTTAGGGTCAGCGTACGGGTTAGGATTAGGGGACGGGTGAGGGTCAGGCTTTGGGGAAGGGTTAGGGTTAGGGTTCGGGCTAGGGTTAGGGTTAGGGGACGGGGACGGTTTAGGGTCCAGGTGAGGGTACGACAACGCTTTAGGGGGAGCGTACGTGTGAGGGCGTGGCTTATTGTCAGCGTACGGGTTAGGATTAGGGGACGGGTGAGGGTCAGGCTTCGGGGAAGGGTTAGGGTTAGGGTTCGGGCTAGGGTTAGGGTTAGGGGACGGGGACGGTTTAGGGTCCAGGTGAGGGTACGACAACGCTTTAGGGGGAGCGTACGTGTGAGGGCGCGGCTTAGTGTCAGCGTACGGGTTAGGATTAGGGGACGGGTGAGGGTCAGGCTTCGGGGAAGGGTTAGTGTTGGGTTCGGGCTAGGGTTAGGGTTAGGGGACGGGGACGGTTTAGGGTCCAGGTGAGGGTACGACAACGCTTTACGGGGAGCGTACTTCTGAGGGCGCGGCTTAGTGTCAGCGTACGGGTTAGGATTAGGGGACGGGTGAGGGTCAGGCTTCGGGGAAGGGTTAGGGTTATGGTTCGGGCTAGGGTTAGGTTTAGGGGACGGGGACGGTTTAGGGTCCAGGTGAGGGTACGACAACGCTTTAGGGGGAGCGTACGTGTGAGGGCGCGGCTTAGTGTCAGCGTACGGGTTAGGATTAGGGGACGGGTGAGGGTCAGGCTTCGGGGAAGGGTTAGGGTTAGGGTTCGGGCTAGGGTTAGGGTTAGGGGACGGGGACGGTTTAGGGTCCAGTTGAGGGTACGACAACGCTTTAAGGGGAGCGTACGTGTGAGGGCGCGGGTTAGTGTCAGCGTAATGGTTAGGATTAGGGGACGGGTGAGGGTCAGGCTTCGGGGAAGGGTTAGGGTTAGGGTTCGGGCTAGGGTTAGGGTTAGGGGACGGGGACGGTTTAGGGTCCAGGTGAGGGTACGACAACGCTTTAGGGGGAGCATACGTGTGAGGGCGCGGGTTAGTGTCAGCGTACGGGTTAGGATTAGGGGACGGGTGAGTGTCAGGCTTCGAGGAAGCGTTAGGGTTAGGGTCCGGGTTAGGGTTAGGGTTAGGGGACGGGGACGGTTTAGGGTCCAGGTGAGGGTACGACAACGCTTTAGGGGGAGCGTACGTGTGAGGGCGCGGGTTAGTGTCAGCGTACGGGTTAGGATTAGGGGACGGGTGAGGGTCAGGCTTCGGGGAAGGGTTAGGGTTAGGGTTCGGGCTAGGGTTAGGGTTAGAGGACGGGGACGGTTTAGGGTCCAGGTGAGGGTACGACAACGCTTTAGGGGGAGCGTACGTGTGAGGGCGCGGCTTAGTGTCAGCGTACGGGTTAGGATTAGGGGACGGGTGAGGGTCAGGCTTCGGGGAAGGGTTAGGGTTTGGGTTCGGGCTAGGGTTAGGGTTAGGGGACGGGGAAGGTTTAGGGTCCAGGTGAGGGTACGACAACGCTTTAGGGGGAGCGTACGTGTGAGGGCGCGGGTTAGTGTCAGCGTACGGGTTAGGATTAGGGGACGGGTGAGGGTCAGGCTTCGGGGAAGGGTTAGGGTTGGGTTCGGGCTAGGGTTAGGGTTAGGGGACGGGAACGGTTTAGGGTCCAGGTGAGGGTACGACAACGCTTTAGGGGGAGCGTACGTGTGAGGGCGCGGCTTAGTGTCAGCGTAGGGGTTAAGATTAGGGGACGGGTGAGGGTCAGGCTTCGGGGAAGGGTTAGGGTTAGGGTTCGGGCTAGGGTTAGGGTTAGGGGACGGGGACGGTTTAGGGTCCAAGTGAGGATACGACAACGCTTTAGGGGGAGCGTATGTGTGAGGGCGCGGGTTAGTGTCAGCGTACGGGTTAGGATTAGGGGACGGGTGAGGGTCAGGTTTCGGGGAAGGGTTAGGGTTAGGGTTCGGGCTAGGGTTAGGGTTAGGGGAAGGGGACGGTTTAGGGTCCAGGTGAGGGTACGACAACGCTTTAGGGGGAGCGTACGTGTGAGGGCGCGGGTTAGTGTCAGCGTACGGGTTAGGATTAGGGGACGGGTGAGGGTCAGGCCTCGAGGAAGCGTTAGGGTTAGGGTTCGGGCTAGGGTTAGGGTTAGGGGACGGGGACGGTTTAGGGTCCATGTGAGGGTACGACAACGCTTTAGGGGGAACGTACGTGTGAGGGCGCGGGTTAGCGTCAGCGTACGGGTTAGGATTAGGGGATGGGTGAGGGTCAGGCTTCGGGGAAGGGTTAGGGTTAGGGTTCGGGCTAGGGTTAGGGTTAGGGGACGGGGATGGTTTAGGGTCCATGTGAGGGTACGACAACGCTTTAGGGGGAGCGTTCGTGTGAGGGCGCGGGTTAGTGTCAGCGTACGGGTTAGGATTAGGGGACGGGTGAGGGTCAGGCTTCGGGGAAGGGTTAGGGTTAGGGTTCGGGCTAGGGTTAGGGTTACGGGATGGGGACGGTTTAGGGTCCAGGTGAGGGTACGACAATGCTTTCGGGGGAGACTACGTGTGAGGGCGCGGGTTAGCGTCAGCGTACAGGTTAGGATTAGGGGACGGGTGAGGGTCAGGTTTCGGGGAAATGTTAGGGTTAGGGTTCGGGCTAGGGTTAAGGTTAGGGGACGGGGACGGTTTAGGGTCCAGGTGAGGGTACGACAACGCTTTAGGGGGAGCGTTTGTGTGAGGGCGCGGGTTAGTGTCAGCGTACGGGTTAGGATTAGGGGACGGGTGAGGGTCAGGCTTCGGGGAAGGGTTAGGGTTAGGGTTCGGGCTAGGGTTAGGGTTAGGGGACGGGGACGGTTTAGGGTCCAGGTGAGGGTACGACAACGCTCTAGGGGGAGCGTACGTGTGAGGGCGCGGGTTAGTGTCAGCGTACGGGTTAGGATTAGGGGACGGGTGAGGGTCAGGCTTCGGGGAAGTGTTAGGGTTGGGTTCGGGCTAGGGTTAGGGTTAGGGGACGGGAACGGTTTAGGGTCCAGGTGAGGGTACGACAACGCTTTAGGGGGAGCGTACGTGTGAGGGCGTGGCTTAGTGTCAGCGTACGGGTTAGGATTAGGGGACGGGTGAGGGTCAGGCTTCGGGGAAGGGTTAGGGTTAGGGTTCGGGCTAGGGTTAGGGTTAGGGGACGGGGACGGTTTAGGGTCCAGGTGAGGGTACGACAACGCTTTAGGGGGAGCGTACGTGTGAGGGCGCGGCTTAGTGTCAGCGTACGGGTTAGGATTAGGGGACGGGTGAGGGTCAGGCTTCGGGGAAGGGTTAGGGTTAGGGTTCGGGCTAGGGTTAGGGTTAGGGGACGGGGAAGGTTTAGGGTCCAGTTGAGGGTACGACAACGCTTTAAGGGGAGCGTACGTGTGAGGGCGCGGGTTAGTGTCAGCGTAAGGGTTAGGATTAGGGGACGGGTGAGGGTCAGGCTTCGGGGAAGGGTTAGGGTTAGGGTTCGGGCTAGGGTTAGGGTTAGGGGACGGGGACGGTTTAGGGTCCAGGTGAGGGTACGACAACGCTTTAGGGGGAGCGTACGTGTGAGGGCGCGGGTTAGTGTCAGCGTACGGGTTAGGATTAGGGGACGGGTGAGGGTCAGGCTTCGAGGAAGCGTTAGGGTTAGGGTCCGGGTTAGGGTTAGGGTTAGGGGACGGGGACGGTTTAGGGTCCAGGTGAGGGTACGACAACGCTTTAGGGGGAGCGTACGTGTGAGGGCGCGGGTTAGTGTCAGCGTACGGGTTAGGATTAGGGGACGGGTGAGGGTCAGGCTTCGGGGAAGGGTTAGGGTTAGGGTTCGGGCTAGGGTTAGGGTTAGAGGACGGGGACGGTTTAGGGTCCAGGTGAGGGTACGACAACGCTTTAGGGGGAGCGTACGTGTGAGAGCGCGGCTTAGTGTCAGCGTACGGGTTAGGATTAGGGGACGGGTGAGGGTCAGGCTTCGGGGAAGGGTTAGGGTTAGGGTTCGGGCTAGGGTTAGGGTTAGGGGACGGGGAAGGTTTAGGGTCCAGGTGAGGGTACGACAACGCTTTAGGGGGAGCGTACGTGTGAGGGCGCGGGTTAGTGTCAGCGTACGGGTTAGGATTAGGGGACGGGTGAGGGTCAGGCTTCGGGGAAGGGTTAGGGTTAGGGTTCGGGCTAGGGTTAGGGTTAGGGGACGGGGACGGTTTAGGGTCCAGGTGAGGGTACGACAACGCTTTAGGGGGAGCGTACGTGTGAGGGCGTGGCTTAGTGTCAGCGTACGGGTTAGGATTAGGGGACGGGTGAGGGTCAGGCTTCGGGGAAGTGTTAGGGTTAGGGTTCGGGCTAGGGTTAGGGTTAGGGGACGGGGACGGTTTAGGGTCCAGGTGAGGGTACGACAACGCTTTAGGGGGAGCGTACGTGTGAGGGCGCGGCTTAGTGTCAGCGTACGGGTTAGGATTAGGGGACGGGTGAGGATCAGGCTTCGGGGAAGGGTTAGGGTTAGGGTTCGGGCTAGGGTTAGGGTTAGGGGACGGGGAAGGTTTAGGGTCCAGTTGAGGGTACGACAACGCTTTAAGGGGAGCGTACGTGTGAGGGCGCGGGTTAGTGTCAGCGTAAGGGTTAGGATTAGGGGACGGGTGAGGGTCAGGCTTCGGGGAAGGGTTAGGGTTAGGGTTCGGGCTAGGGTTAGGGTTAGGGGACGGGGACGGTTTAGGGTCCAGGTGAGGGTACGACAACGCTTTAGGGGGAGCGTTTGTGTGAGGGCGTGGGTTAGTGTCAGCGTACGGGTTAGGATTAAGGGACGGGTGAGGGTCAGGCTTCGGGGAAGGGTTAGGGTTAGGGTTCGGGCTAGGGTTAGGGTTAGGGGACGGGGACGGTTTAGGGTCCAGGTGAGGGTACGACAACGCTTTAGGGGGAGCGTACGTGTGAGGGCGCGGGTTAGTGTCAGCGTACGGGTTAGGATTAGGGGACGGGTGAGGGTCAGGCTTCGGGGAAGGGTTAAGGTTAGGGTTCGGGCTAGGGTTAGTGTTAGGGGACGGGGACGGTTTAGGGTCCAGGTGAGGGTACGACAACGCTTTAGGGGGAGCGTTCGTGTGAGGGCGCGGGTTAGTGTCAGCGTACGGGTTAGGATTAGGGGACGGGTGAGGGTCAGGCTTCGGGGAAGGGTTAGGGTTAGGGTTCGGGCTAGGGTTAGGGTTAGGGGACGGGGACGGTTTAGGGTCCAGGTGAGGGTACGACAACGCTCTAGGGGGAGCGTACGTGTGAGGGCGCGGGTTAGTGTCAGCGTACGGGTTAGGATTAGGGGACGGGTGAGGGTCAGGCTTCGGGGAAGTGTTAGGGTTGGGTTCGGGCTAGGGTTAGGGTTAGGGGACGGGAACGGTTTAGGGTCCAGGTGAGGGTACGACAACGCTTTAGGGGGAGCGTACGTGTGAGGGCGTGGCTTAGTGTCAGCGTACGGGTTAGGATTAGGGGACGGGTGAGGGTCAGGCTTCGGGGAAGGGTTAGGGTTAGGGTTCGGGCTAGGGTTAGGGTTAGGGGACGGGGACGGTTTAGGGTCCAGGTGAGGGTACGACAACGCTTTAGGGGGAGCGTACGTGTGAGGGCGCGGCTTAGTGTCAGCGTACGGGTTAGGATTAGGGGACGGGTGAGGGTCAGGCTTCGGGGAAGGGTTAGGGTTAGGG
Source organism: Globicephala melas (assembly GCF_963455315.2). Classification (NCBI taxonomy): domain Eukaryota; kingdom Metazoa; phylum Chordata; class Mammalia; order Artiodactyla; family Delphinidae; genus Globicephala; species Globicephala melas. The sequence goes on from NC_083331.1 coordinate 78,988,049, forward strand.
TTCGGGCTAGGGTTAGGGTTAGGGGACGGGGAAGGTTTAGGGTCCAGTTGAGGGTACGACAACGCTTTAAGGGGAGCGTACGTGTGAGGGCGCGGGTTAGTGTCAGCGTAAGGGTTAGGATTAGGGGACGGGTGAGGGTCAGGCTTCGGGGAAGGGTTAGGGTTAGGGTTCGGGCTAGGGTTAGGGTTAGGGGACGGGGACGGTTTAGGGTCCAGGTGAGGGTACGACAACGCTTTAGGGGGAGCGTACGTGTGAGGGCGCGGGTTAGTGTCAGCGTACGGGTTAGGATTAGGGGACGGGTGAGGGTCAGGCTTCGAGGAAGCGTTAGGGTTAGGGTCCGGGTTAGGGTTAGGGTTAGGGGACGGGGACGGTTTAGGGTCCAGGTGAGGGTACGACAACGCTTTAGGGGGAGCGTACGTGTGAGGGCGCGGGTTAGTGTCAGCGTACGGGTTAGGATTAGGGGACGGGTGAGGGTCAGGCTTCGGGGAAGGGTTAGGGTTAGGGTTCGGGCTAGGGTTAGGGTTAGAGGACGGGGACGGTTTAGGGTCCAGGTGAGGGTACGACAACGCTTTAGGGGGAGCGTACGTGTGAGAGCGCGGCTTAGTGTCAGCGTACGGGTTAGGATTAGGGGACGGGTGAGGGTCAGGCTTCGGGGAAGGGTTAGGGTTAGGGTTCGGGCTAGGGTTAGGGTTAGGGGACGGGGAAGGTTTAGGGTCCAGGTGAGGGTACGACAACGCTTTAGGGGGAGCGTACGTGTGAGGGCGCGGGTTAGTGTCAGCGTACGGGTTAGGATTAGGGGACGGGTGAGGGTCAGGCTTCGGGGAAGGGTTAGGGTTAGGGTTCGGGCTAGGGTTAGGGTTAGGGGACGGGGACGGTTTAGGGTCCAGGTGAGGGTACGACAACGCTTTAGGGGGAGCGTACGTGTGAGGGCGTGGCTTAGTGTCAGCGTACGGGTTAGGATTAGGGGACGGGTGAGGGTCAGGCTTCGGGGAAGTGTTAGGGTTAGGGTTCGGGCTAGGGTTAGGGTTAGGGGACGGGGACGGTTTAGGGTCCAGGTGAGGGTACGACAACGCTTTAGGGGGAGCGTACGTGTGAGGGCGCGGCTTAGTGTCAGCGTACGGGTTAGGATTAGGGGACGGGTGAGGATCAGGCTTCGGGGAAGGGTTAGGGTTAGGGTTCGGGCTAGGGTTAGGGTTAGGGGACGGGGAAGGTTTAGGGTCCAGTTGAGGGTACGACAACGCTTTAAGGGGAGCGTACGTGTGAGGGCGCGGGTTAGTGTCAGCGTAAGGGTTAGGATTAGGGGACGGGTGAGGGTCAGGCTTCGGGGAAGGGTTAGGGTTAGGGTTCGGGCTAGGGTTAGGGTTAGGGGACGGGGACGGTTTAGGGTCCAGGTGAGGGTACGACAACGCTTTAGGGGGAGCGTACGTGTGAGGGCGCGGGTTAGTGTCAGCGTACGGGTTAGGATTAGGGGACGGGTGAGGGTCAGGCTTCGAGGAAGCGTTAGGGTTAGGGTCCGGGTTAGGGTTAGGGTTAGGGGACGGGGACGGTTTAGGGTCCAGGTGAGGGTACGACAACGCTTTAGGGGGAGCGTACGTGTGAGGGCGCGGGTTAGTGTCAGCGTACGGGTTAGGATTAGGGGACGGGTGAGGGTCAGGCTTCGGGGAAGGGTTAGGGTTAGGGTTCGGGCTAGGGTTAGGGTTAGAGGACGGGGACGGTTTAGGGTACAGGTGAGGGTACGACAACGCTTTAGGGGGAGCGTACGTGTGAGGGCGCGGCTTAGTGTCAGCGTACGGGTTAGGATTAGGGGACGGGTGAGGGTCAGGCTTCGGGGAAGGGTTAGGGTTAGGGTTCGGGCTAGGGTTAGGGTTAGGGGACGGGGACGGTTTAGGGTCCAGGTGAGGGTACGACAACGCTCTAGGGGGAGCGTACGTGTGAGGGCGCGGGTTAGTGTCAGCGTACGGGTTAGGATTAGGGGACGGGTGAGGGTCAGGCTTCGGGGAAGGGTTAGGGTTAGGGTTCGGGCTAGGGTTAGGGTTAGGGGACGGGGACGGTTTAGGGTCCAGGTGAGGGTACGACAACGCTTTAGGGGGAGCGTACGTGTGCGGGCGCGGGTTAGTGTCAGCGTACGGGTTAGGATTAGGGGACGGGTGAGGGTCAGGCTTCGGGGAAGGGTTAGGGTTAGGGTTCGGGCTAGGGTTAGGGTTAGGGGACGGGGACGGTTTAGGGTCCAGGTGAGGGTACGACAACGCTTTAGGGGGAGCGTACGTGTGAGGGCGCGGGTTAGTGTCAGCGTACGGGTTAGGATTAGGGGACGGGTGAGGGTCAGGCTTCGGGGAAGGGTTAGGGTTAGGGTTCGGGCTAGGGTTAGGGTTAGGGGACGGGGAAGGTTTAGGGTCCAGTTGAGGGTACGACAACGCTTTAAGGGGAGCGTACGTGTGAGGGCGTGGGTTAGTGTCAGCGTAAGGGTTAGGATTAGGGGACGGGTGAGGGTCAGGCTTCGGGGAAGGGTTAGGGTTAGGGTTCGGGCTAGGGTTAGGGTTAGGGGACGGGGACGGTTTAGGGTCCAGGTGAGGGTACGACAACGCTTTAGGGGGAGCGTACGTGTGAGGGCGCGGGTTAGTGTCAGCGTACGGGTTAGGATTAGGGGACGGGTGAGGGTCAGGCTTCGGGGAAGGGTTAGGGTTAGGGTTCGGGCTAGGGTTAGGGTTAGGGGACGGGGACGGTTTAGGGTCCAGGTGAGGGTACGACAACGCTTTAGGGGGAGCGTACGTGTGAGGGCGCGGCTTAGTGTCAGCGTACGGGTTAGGATTAGGGGACGGGTGAGGATCAGGCTTCGGGGAAGGGTTAGGGTTAGGGTTCGGGCTAGGGTTAGGGTTAGGGGACGGGGACGGTTTAGGGTCCAGTTGAGGGTACGACAACGCTTTAAGGGGAGCGTACGTGTGAGGGCGCGGGTTAGTGTCAGCGTAAGGGTTAGGATTAGGGGACGGGTGAGGGTCAGGCTTCGGGGAAGGGTTAGGGTTAGGGTTCGGGCTAGGGTTAGGGTTAGGGGACGGGGACGGTTTAGGGTCCAGGTGAGGGTACGACAACGCTTTAGGGGGAGCGTACGTGTGAGGGCGCGGGTTAGTGTCAGCGTACGGGTTAGGATTAGGGGACGGGTGAGGGTCAGGCTTCGAGGAAGCGTTAGGGTTAGGGTCCGGGTTAGGGTTAGGGTTAGGGGACGGGGACGGTTTAGGGTCCAGGTGAGGGTACGACAACGCTTTAGGGGGAGCGTACGTGTGAGGGCGCGGGTTAGTGTCAGCGTACGGGTTAGGATTAGGGGACGGGTGAGGGTCAGGCTTCGGGGAAGGGTTAGGGTTAGGGTTCGGGCTAGGGTTAGGGTTAGAGGACGGGGACGGTTTAGGGTACAGGTGAGGGTACGACAACGCTTTAGGGGGAGCGTACGTGTGAGGGCGCGGCTTAGTGTCAGCGTACGGGTTAGGATTAGGGGACGGGTGAGGGTCAGGCTTCGGGGAAGGGTTAGGGTTAGGGTTCGGGCTAGGGTTAGGGTTAGGGGACGGGGACGGTTTAGGGTCCAGGTGAGGGTACGACAACGCTCTAGGGGGAGCGTACGTGTGAGGGCGCGGGTTAGTGTCAGCGTACGGGTTAGGATTAGGGGACGGGTGAGGGTCAGGCTTCGGGGAAGGGTTAGGGTTAGGGTTCGGGCTAGGGTTAGGGTTAGGGGACGGGGACGGTTTAGGGTCCAGGTGAGGGTACGACAACGCTTTAGGGGGAGCGTACGTGTGCGGGCGCGGGTTAGTGTCAGCGTACGGGTTAGGATTAGGGGACGGGTGAGGGTCAGGCTTCGGGGAAGGGTTAGGGTTAGGTTTCGGGCTAGGGTTAGGGTTAGGGGACGGGGACGGTTTAGGGTCCAGGTGAGGGTACGACAACGCTTTAGGGGGAGCGTACGTGTGAGGGCGCGGGTTAGTGTCAGCGTACGGGTTAGGATTAGGGGACGGGTGAGGGTCAGGCTTCGGGGAAGGGTTAGGGTTAGGGTTCGGGCTAGGGTTAGGGTTAGGGGACGGGGAAGGTTTAGGGTCCAGTTGAGGGTACGACAACGCTTTAAGGGGAGCGTACGTGTGAGGGCGTGGGTTAGTGTCAGCGTAAGGGTTAGGATTAGGGGACGGGTGAGGGTCAGGCTTCGGGGAAGGGTTAGGGTTAGGGTTCGGGCTAGGGTTAGGGTTAGGGGACGGGGACGGTTTAGGGTCCAGGTGAGGGTACGACAACGCTTTAGGGGGAGCGTACGTGTGAGGGCGCGGGTTAGTGTCAGCGTACGGGTTAGGATTAGGGGACGGGTGAGGGTCAGGCTTCGGGGAAGGGTTAGGGTTAGGGTTCGGGCTAGGGTTAGGGTTAGGGGACGGGGACGGTTTAGGGTCCAGGTGAGGGTACGACAACGCTTTAGGGGGAGCGTACGTGTGCGGGCGCGGGTTAGTGTCAGCGTACGGGTTAGGATTAGGGGACGGGTGAGGGTCAGGCTTCGGGGAAGGGTTAGGGTTAGGGTTCGGGCTAGGGTTAGGGTTAGGGGACGGGGACGGTTTAGGGTCCAGGTGAGGGTACGACAACGCTTTAGGGGGAGCGTACGTGTGAGGGCGCGGGTTAGTGTCAGCGTACGGGTTAGGATTAGGGGACGGGTGAGGGTCAGGCTTCGGGGAAGGGTTAGGGTTAGGGTTCGGGCTAGGGTTAGGGTTAGGGGACGGGGACGGTTTAGGGTCCAGGTGAGGGTACGACAACGCTTTAGGGGGAGCGTACGTGTGCGGGCGCGGGTTAGTGTCAGCGTACGGGTTAGGATTAGGGGACGGGTGAGGGTCAGGCTTCGGGGAAGGGTTAGGGTTAGGGTTCGGGCTAGGGTTAGGGTTAGGGGACGGGGACGGTTTAGGGTCCAGGTGAGGGTACGACAACGCTTTAGGGGGAGCGTACGTGTGAGGGCGCGGGTTAGTGTCAGCGTACGGGTTAGGATTAGGGGACGGGTGAGGGTCAGGCTTCGGGGAAGGGTTAGGGTTAGGGTTCGGGCTAGGGTTAGGGTTAGGGGACGGGGAAGGTTTAGGGTCCAGTTGAGGGTACGACAACGCTTTAAGGGGAGCGTACGTGTGAGGGCGCGGGTTAGTGTCAGCGTAAGGGTTAGGATTAGGGGACGGGTGAGGGTCAGGCTTCGGGGAAGGGTTAGGGTTAGGGTTCGGGCTAGGGTTAGGGTTAGGGGACGGGGACGGTTTAGGGTCCAGGTGAGGGTACGACAACGCTTTAGGGGGAGCGTACGTGTGAGGGCGCGGGTTAGTGTCAGCGTACGGGTTAGGATTAGGGGACGGGTGAGGGTCAGGCTTCGAGGAAGCGTTAGGGTTAGGGTCCGGGTTAGGGTTAGGGTTAGGGGACGGGGACGGTTTAGGGTCCAGGTGAGGGTACGACAACGCTTTAGGGGGAGCGTACGTGTGAGGGCGCGGGTTAGTGTCAGCGTACGGGTTAGGATTAGGGGACGGGTGAGGGTCAGGCTTCGGGGAAGGGTTAGGGTTAGGGTTCGGGCTAGGGTTAGGGTTAGAGGACGGGGACAGTTTAGGGTCCAGGTGAGGGTACGACAACGCTTTAGGGGGAGTGTACGTGTGAGGGCGCGGCTTAGTGTCAGCGTACGGGTTAGGATTAGGGGACGGGTGAGGGTCAGGCTTCGGGGAAGGGTTAGGGTTAGGGTTCGGGCTAGGGTTAGGGTTAGGGGACGGGGACGGTTTAGGGTCCAGGTGAGGGTACGAGAACGCTCTAGGGGGAGCGTACGTGTGAGGGCGCGGGTTAGTGTCAGCGTACGGGTTAGGATTAGGGGACGGGTGAGGGTCAGGCTTCGGGGAAGGGTTAGGGTTAGGGTTCGGGCTAGGGTTAGGGTTAGGGGACGGGGACGGTTTAGGGTCCAGGTGAGGGTACGACAACGCTTTAGGGGGAGCGTACGTGTGCGGGCGCGGGTTAGTGTCAGCGTACGGGTTAGGATTAGGGGACGGGTGAGGGTCAGGCTTCGGGGAAGGGTTAGGGTTAGGGTTCGGGCTAGGGTTAGGGTTAGGGGACGGGGACGGTTTAGGGTCCAGGTGAGGGTACGACAACGCTTTAGGGGGAGCGTACGTGTGAGGGCGCGGCTTAGTGTCAGCGTACGGGTTAGGATTAGGGGACGGGTGAGGGTCAGGCTTCGGGGAAGGGTTAGGGTTAGGGTTCGGGCTAGGGTTAGGGTTAGGGGACGGGGACGGTTTAGGGTCCAGGTGAGGGTACGACAACGCTTTAGGGGGAGCGTACGTGTGAGGGCGCGGGTTAGTGTCAGCGTACGGGTTAGGATTAGGGGACGGGTGAGGGTCAGGCTTCGAGGAAGCGTTAGGGTTAGGGTCCGGGTTAGGGTTAGGGTTAGGGGACGGGGACGGTTTAGGGTCCAGGTGAGGGTACGACAACGCTTTAGGGGGAGCGTACGTGTGAGGGCGCGGGTTAGTGTCAGCGTACGGGTTAGGATTAGGGGACGGGTGAGGGTCAGGCTTCGGGGAAGGGTTAGGGTTAGGGTTCGGGCTAGGGTTAGGGTTAGAGGACGGGGACGGTTTAGGGTCCAGGTGAGGGTACGACAACGCTTTAGGGGGAGCGTACGTGTGAGGGCGCGGCTTAGTGTCAGCGTACGGGTTAGGATTAGGGGACGGGTGAGGGTCAGGCTTCGGGGAAGGGTTAGGGTTAGGGTTCGGGCTAGGGTTAGGGTTAGGGGACGGGGAAGGTTTAGGGTCCAGGTGAGGGTACGACAACGCTTTAGGGGGAGCGTACGTGTGAGGGCGCGGGTTAGTGTCAGCGTACGGGTTAGGATTAGGGGACGGGTGAGGGTCAGGCTTCGGGGAAGGGTTAGGGTTAGGGTTCGGGCTAGGGTTAGGGTTAGGGGACGGGGACGGTTTAGGGTCCAGGTGAGGGTACGACAACGCTTTAGGGGGAGCGTACGTGTGAGGGCGTGGCTTAGTGTCAGCGTACGGGTTAGGATTAGGGGACGGGTGAGGGTCAGGCTTCGGGGAAGGGTTAGGGTTAGGGTTCGGGCTAGGGTTAGGGTTAGGGGACGGGGACGGTTTAGGGTCCAGGTGAGGGTACGACAACGCTTTAGGGGGAGCGTACGTGTGAGGGCGCGGCTTAGTGTCAGCGTACGGGTTAGGATTAGGGGACGGGTGAGGGTCAGGCTTCGGGGAAGGGTTAGGGTTAGGGTTCGGGCTAGGGTTAGGGTTAGGGGACGGGGAAGGTTTAGGGTCCAGTTGAGGGTACGACAACGCTTTAAGGGGAGCGTACTTGTGAGGGCGCGGGTTAGTGTCAGCGTAAGGGTTAGGATTAGGGGACGGGTGAGGGTCAGGCTTCGGGGAAGGGTTAGGGTTAGGGTTCGGGCTAGGGTTAGGGTTAGGGGACGGGGACGGTTTAGGGTCCAGGTGAGGGTACGACAACGCTTTAGGGGGAGCGTACGTGTGAGGGCGCGGGTTAGTGTCAGCGTACGGGTTAGGATTAGGGGACGGGTGAGGGTCAGGCTTCGGGGAAGCGTTAGGGTTAGGGTCCGGGTTAGGGTTAGGGTTAGGGGACGGGGACGGTTTAGGGTCCAGGTGAGGGTACGACAACGCTTTAGGGGGAGCGTACGTGTGAGGGCGCGGCTTAGTGTCAGCGTACGGGTTAGGATTAAGGGACGGGTGAGGGTCAGGCTTCGGGGAAGGGTTAGGGTTAGGGTTCGGGCTAGGGTTAGGGTTAGGGGACGGGGAAGGTTTAGGGTCCAGTTGAGGGTACGACAACGCTTTAAGGGGAGCGTACTTGTGAGGGCGCGGGTTAGTGTCAGCGTAAGGGTTAGGATTAGGGGACGGGTGAGGGTCAGGCTTCGGGGAAGGGTTAGGGTTAGGGTTCGGGCTAGGGTTAGGGTTAGGGGACGGGGACGGTTTAGGGTCCAGGTGAGGGTACGACAACGCTTTAGGGGGAGCGTACGTGTGAGGGCGCGGGTTAGTGTCAGCGTACGGGTTAGGATTAGGGGACGGGTGAGGGTCAGGCTTCGGGGAAGCGTTAGGGTTAGGGTCCGGGTTAGGGTTAGGGTTAGGGGACGGGGACGGTTTAGGGTCCAGGTGAGGGTACGACAACGCTTTAGGGGGAGCGTACGTGTGAGGGCGCGGGTTAGTGTCAGCGTACGGGTTAGGATTAGGGGACGGGTGAGGGTCAGGCTTCGGGGAAGGGTTAGGGTTAGGGTTCGGGCTAGGGTTAGGGTTAGAGGACGGGGACGGTTTAGGGTCCAGGTGAGGGTACGACAACGCTTTAGGGGGAGCGTACGTGTGAGGGCGCGGCTTAGTGTCAGCGTACGGGTTAGGATTAGGGGACGGGTGAGGGTCAGGCTTCGGGGAAGGGTTAGGGTTAGGGTTCGGGCTAGGGTTAGGGTTAGGGGACGGGGAAGGTTTAGGGTCCAGGTGAGGGTACGACAACGCTTTAGGGGGAGCGTACGTGTGAGGGCGCGGGTTAGTGTCAGCGTACGGGTTAGGATTAGGGGACGGGTGAGGGTCAGGCTTCGGGGAAGGGTTAGGGTTGGGTTCGGGCTAGGGTTAGGGTTAGGGGACGGGAACGGTTTAGGGTCCAGGTGAGGGTACGACAACGCTTTAGGGGGAGCGTACGTCTGAGGGCGCGGCTTAGTGTCAGCGTAGGGGTTAGGATTAGGGGACGGGTGAGGGTCAGGCTTCGGGGAAGGGTTAGGGTTAGGGTTCGGGCTAGGGTTAGGGTTAGGGGACGGGGACGGTTTAGGGTCCAGGTGAGGATACGACAACGCTTTAGGGGGAGCGTATGTGTGAGGGCGCGGGTTAGTGTCAGCGTACGGGTTAGGATTAGGGGACGGGTGAGGGTCAGGTTTCGGGGAAGGGTTAGGGTTAGGGTTCGGGCTAGGGTTAGGGTTAGGGGAAGGGGACGGTTTAGGGTCCAGGTGAGGGTACGACAACGCTTTAGGGGGAGCGTACGTGTGAGGGCGCGGGTTAGTGTCAGCGTACGGGTTAGGATTAGGGGACGGGTGAGGGTCAGGCCTCGAGGAAGCGTTAGGGTTAGGGTTTGGGCTAGGGTTAGGGTTAGGGGACGGGGACGGTTTAGGGTCCATGTGAGGGTACGACAACGCTTTAGGGGGAACGTACGTGTGAGGGCGCGGGTTAGCGTCAGCGTACGGGTTAAGATTAGGGGATGGGTGAGGGTCAGGCTTCGGGGAAGGGTTAGGGTAGGGTTCGGGCTAGGGTTAGGGTTAGGGGACGGGGATGGTTTAGGGTCCATGTGAGGGTACGACAACGCTTTAGGGGGAGCGTTCGTGTGAGGGCGCGGGTTAGTGTCAGCGTACGGGTTAGGATTAGGGGACGGGTGAGGGTCAGGCTTCGGGGAAGGGTTAGGGTTAGGGTTCGGGCTAGGGTTAGGGTTAGGGGATGGGGACGGTTTAGGGTCCAGGTGAGGGTACGACAATGCTTTAGGGGGAGACTACGTGTGAGGGCGCGGGTTAGCGTCAGCGTACAGGTTAGGATTAGGGGACGGGTGAGGGTCAGGCTTCGGGGAAATGTTAGGGTTAGGGTTCGGGCTAGGGTTAAGGTTAGGGGACGGGGACGGTTTAGGGTCCAGGTGAGGGTACGACAACGCTTTAGGGGGAGCGTTGGTGTGAGGGCGCGGGTTAGTGTCAGCGTACGGGTTAGGATTAGGGGACGGGTGAGGGTCAGGCTTCGGGGAAGGGTTAGGGTTAGGGTTCGGGCTAGGGTTAGTGTTAGGGGACGGGGACGGTTTAGGGTCCAGGTGAGGGTATGACAACGCTTTAGGGGGAGCGTTTGTGTGAGGGCGCGGGTTAGTGTCAGCGTACGGGTTAGGATTAAGGGACGGGTGAGGGTCAGGCTTCGGGGAAGAGTTAGGGTTAGGGTTCGGGCTAGGGTTAGGGTTAGGGGACGGGGACGGTTTAGGGTCCAGGTGAGGGTACGACAACGCTTTAGGGGGAGCGTACGTGTGAGGGCGCGGGTTAGTGTCAGCGTACGGGTTAGGATTAGGGGACGGGTGAGGGTCAGGCTTCGGGGAAGGGTTAGGGTTAGGGTTCGGGCTAGGGTTAGTGTTAGGGGACGGGAACGGTTTAGGGTCCAGGTGAGGGTACGACAACGCTTTAGGAGGAGCGTTCGTGTGAGGGGGCGGGTTAGTGTCAGCGTACGGGTTAGGATTAGGGGACGGGTGAGGGTCAGGCTTCGGGGAAGGGTTAGGGTTAGGGTTCGGGCTAGGGTTAGGGTTAGGGGACGGGGACGGTTTAGGGTCCAGGTGAGGGTACGACAACGCTCTAGGGGGAGCGTACGTGTGAGGGCGCGGGTTAGTGTCAGCGTACGGGTTAGGATTAGGGGACGGGTGAGGGTCAGGCTTCGGGGAAGGGTTAGGGTTAGGGTTCGGGCTAGGGTTAGGGTTAGGGGACGGGGACGGTTTAGGGTCCAGGTGAGGGTACGACAACGCTTTAGGGGGAGCGTACGTGTGCGGGCGCGGGTTAGTGTCAGCGTACGGGTTAGGATTAGGGGACGGGTGAGTGTCAGGCTTCGGGGAAGGGTTAGGGTTAGGGTTCGGGCTAGGGTTAGGGTTAGGGGACGGGGAAGGTTTAGGGTCCAGGTGAGGGTACGACAACGCTTTAGGGGGAGCGTACGTGTGAGGGCGCGGGTTAGTGTCAGCGTACGGGTTAGGATTAGGGGACGGGTGAGGGTCAGGCTTCGGGGAAGTGTTAGGGTTGGGTTCGGGCTAGGGTTAGGGTTAGGGGACGGGAACGGTTTAGGGTCCAGGTGAGGGTACGACAACGCTTTAGGGGGAGCGTACGTGTGAGGGCGTGGCTTAATGTCAGCGTACGGGTTAGGATTAGGGGACGGGTGAGGGTCAGGCTTCGGGGAAGGGTTAGGGTTAGGGTTCGGGCTAGGGTTAGGGTTAGGGGACGGGGACGGTTTAGGTTCCAGGTGAGGGTACGACAACGCTTTAGGGGGAGCGTACGTGTGAGGGCGCGGGTTAGTGTCAGCGTACGGGTTAGGATTAGGGGACGGGTGAGGGTCAGGCTTCGGGGAAGGGTTAGGGTTGGGTTCGGGCTAGGGTTAGGGTTAGGGGACGGGGACGGTTTAGGGTCCAGGTGAGGGTACGACAACGCTTTACGGGGAGCGTACGTCTGAGGGCGCGGCTTAGTGTCAGCGTACGGGTTAGGATTAGGGGACGGGTGAGGGTCAGGCTTCGGGGAAGGGTTAGGGTTAGGGTTCGGGCTAGGGTTAGGGTTAGGGGACGGGGACGGTTTAGGGTCCAGGTGAGGGTACGACAACGCTTTAGGGGGAGCGTTCGTGTGAGGGCGCGGGTTAGTGTCAGCGTACGGGTTAGGATTAGGGGACGGGTGAGGGTCAGGCTTCGGGGAAGGGTTAGGGTTAGGGTTCGGGCTAGGGTTAGGGTTAGGGGACGGGGACGGTTTAGGGTCCAGGTGAGGGTACGACAACGCTCTAGGGGGAGCGTACGTGTGAGGACGCGGGTTAGTGTCAGCGTACGGGTTAGGATTAGGGGACGGGTGAGGGTCAGGCTTCGGGGAAGGGTTAGGGTTAGGGTTCGGGCTAGGGTTAGGGTTAGGGGACGGGGACGGTTTAGGGTCCAGGTGAGGGTACGACAACGCTTTAGGGGGAGCGTACGTGTGAGGGCGCGGGTTAGTGTCAGCGTACGGGTTAGGATTAGGGGACGGGTGAGGGTCAGGCTTCGGGGAAGGGTTAGGGTTAGGGTTCGGGCTAGGGTTAGGGTTAGGGGACGGGGACGGCTTAGGGTCCAGGTGAGGGTACGACAACGCTTTAGGGGGAGCGTACGTGTGAGGGCGCGGGTTAGTGTCAGCGTACGGGTTAGGATTAGGGGACGGGTGAGGGTCAGGCTTCGAGGAAGCGTTAGGGTTAGGCTTCGGGCTAGGGTTAGGGTTAGGGGACGGGGACGGTTTAGGGTCCAGGTGAGGGTACGACAACGCTTTAGGGGGAGCCTACGTGTGAGGGCGCGGGTTAGCGTCAGCGTACAGGTTAGGATTAGGGGACGGGTGAGGGTCAGGCTTCGGGGAAGGGTTAGGGTTAGGGTTCAGGCTAGGGTTAGGGTTAGGGGACGGGGACGGTTTAGGGTCCAGGTGAGGGTACGACAACGCTTTAGGGGGAGCGTACGTGTGAGGGCGCGGGTTAGTGTCAGCGTACGGGTTAGGATTAGGGGACGGGTGAGGGTCAGGCTTCGAGGAAGCGTTAGGGTTAGGCTTCGGGCTAGGGTTAGGGTTAGGGGACGGGGACGGTTTAGGGTCCAGGTGAGGGTACGACAACGCTTTAGGGGGAGCCTATGTGTGAGGGCGCGGCTTAGCGTCAGCGTACAGGTTAGGATTAGGGGACGGGTGAGGGTCAGGCTTCGGGGAAGGGTTAGGGTTAGGGTTCGGGATAGTGTTAGGGTTAGGGGACGGGGACGGTTTAGGGTCCAGGTGAGGGTACGACAACGCTTTAGGGGGAGCGTTCGTGTGAGGGCGCGGGTTAGTGTCAGCGTACGGGTTAGGATTAGGGGACGGGTGAGGGTCACGCTTTGGGGAAGGGTTAGGGTTAGGGTTCGGGCTAGGGTTAGGGTTAGGGGACGGGGACGGTTTAGGGTCCAGGTGAGGGTACGACAACGCTTTAGGGGGAGCGTACGTGTGAGGGCGCGAGTTAAGGTCAGCGTACGGGTTAGGATTAGGGGACGGGTGAGGGTCAGGCTTCGGGGAAGGGTTAGGGTTAGGGTTCGGACTAGGGTTAGGTTTAGGGGACGGGGACGGTTTAGGGTCCAGGTGAGGGTACGACAACGCTTTAGGGGGAGCGTACGTGTGAGGGCGCGGGTTAGTGTCAGCGTACGGGTTAGGATTAGGGGACGGGTGAGGGTCAGGCTTCGGGGAAGGGTTAGGGTTAGGGTTCGGGCTAGGGTTAGGGTTAGGGGACGGGGACGGTTTAGGGTCCAGGTGAGGGTACGACAACGCTTTAGGGGGAGCGTACGTGTGAGGGCGCGGGTTAGTGTCAGCGTACGGGTTAGGATTAGGGGACGGGTGAGGGTCAGGCTTTGGGGAAGGGTTCGGGTTAGGGTTCGGGCTAGAGTTAGGGTTAGGGGACGGGGACGGTTTAGGGTCTAGGTGAGGGTACGACAACGCTTTAGGGGGAGCGTACGTGTGAGGGAGCGGGTTAGTGTCAGCGTACGGGTTAGGATTAGGGGACGGGTGAGGGTCAGGCTTCGGGGAAGGGTTAGGGTTAGGGTTCGGGCTAGGGTTAGGGTTAGGGGACGGGGACGGTTTAGGGTCCAGGTGAGGGTACGACAACGCTTTAGGGGGAGCGTACGTGTGAGGGCGCGGGTTAGCGTCAGCGTACGGGTTAGGATTAGGGGACGGGTGAGGGTCAGGCTTCGGGGAAGTGTTAGGGTTAGGGTTCGGGCTAGGGTTAGGTTAGGGGACGGGGACGGTTTAGGGTCCAGGTGAGGGTACGACAACGCTTTAGGGGGAGCGTACGTGTGAGGGCGCGGGTTAGCGTCAGCGTACGGGTTAGGATTAGGGGACGGGTGAGGGTCAGGCTTCGGGGAAGGGTTAGGGTTAGGGTTCGGGCTAGGGTTAGGGTTGGGGTCGGGGACGGTTTAGGGTCCAGGTGAGGGTACGACAACGCTTTAGGGGGAGCGTACGTGTGAGGGAGCAGGTTAGCGTCAGCGTACAGGTTAGGATTAGGGGACGGGTAAGGGTCAGGCTTCGGGGAAGGGTTAGGGTTAGGGTTCGGGCTAGGGTTAAGGTTAGGGGATGGGGACGGTTTAGGGTCCAGGTGAGGGTACGACAACGCTTTAGGGGGAGCGTATGTGTGAGGGCGCGGCTTAGTGTCAGCGTACGGGTTAGGATTAGGGGACGGGTGAGGGTCAGGCTTCGGGGAAGGGTTAGGGTTAGGGTTCGGGCTAGGGTTAGGGTTATGGGAAGGGGACGGTTTAGGGTCCAGGTGAGGGTACGACAACGCTTTAGGGGGAGCGTACGTGTGAGGGCGCGGGTTAGTGTCAGCGTACGTGTTAGGATTAGGGGAATGGTGAGGGTCAGGCCTCGAGGAAGCGTTAGGGTTAGGGTTCGGGCTAGGGTTAGGGTTAGGGGACGGGGACGGTTTAGGGTCCAGGTGAGGGTACGACAACGCTTTAGGGGGAAAGTACGTGTGAGGGCGCGGGTTAGCGTCAGCGTACAGGTTAGGATTAGGGGACGGGTGAGGGTCAGGCTTCAGGGAAGGGTTAGGGTTATGGTTCGGGCTAGGGTTAGGGTTAGGGGACGGGGATGGTTTAGGGTCCAGGTGAGGGTACGACAACGCTTTAGGGGGAGCGTACGTGTGAGGGCGTGGGTTAGTGTCAGCGTACGGGTTAGGATTAGGGGACGGGTGAGGGTCAGGCTTCGGGGAAGGGTTAGGGTTAGGGTTCGGGCTAGGGTTAGGGTTAGGGGACAGGGACGGTTTAGGGTCCAGGTGAGGGTACGACAACGCTTTAGGGGGAGCGTACGTGTGAGGGCGCGGCTTAGTGTCAGCGTACGGGTTAGGATTAGGGGACGGGTGAGGGTCAGGCTTCGGGGAAGGGTTAGGGTTAGGGTTCGGGCTAGGGTTAGGGTTGGGGTCGGGGACGGTTTAGGGTCCAGGTGAGGGTACGACAACGTTTTTGGGGGATCGTACATGTGAGGGCGCGGGTTAGCGTCAGCGTACAGGTTAGGATTAGGGGACGGGTGAGGGTCAGGCTTCGGGGAAGGGTTAGTGTTAGGGTTCGGGCTAGGGTTAGGGTTAGGGGACGGGGACGGTTTAGGGTCCATGTGAGGGTACGACAACGCTTTAGGTGGAGCGTTCGTGTGAGGGCGCGGGTTAGTGTCAGCGTACGGGTTAGGATTAGGGGACGGGTGAGGGTCAGGCTTCGGGGAAGGGTTAGGGTTAGGGTTCGGGCTAGGGTTAGGGTTAGGGGACGGGGACGGTTTAGGGTCCAGGTGAGGGTACGACAACGCTTTAGGGGGAGCGTACGTGTGAGGGCGCGGGTTAGTGTCAGCGTACGGGTTAGGATTAGGGGACGGGTGAGGGTCAGGTTTCGGGGAAGTGTTAGGGTTGGGTTCGGGCTAGGGTTAGGGTTAGGGGACGGGAACGGTTTAGGGTCCAGGTGAGGGTACGACAACGCTTTAGGGGGAGCGTACGTGTGAGGGCGTGGCTTAATGTCAGCGTACGGGTTAGGATTAGGGGACGGGTGAGGGTCAGGCTTCGGGGAAGGGTTAGGGTTAGGGTTCGGGCTAGGGTTAGGGTTAGGGGACGGGGACGGTTTAGGGTCCAGGTGAGGGTACGACAACGCTTTAGGGGGAGCGTACGTGTGAGGGCGCGGGTTAGTGTCAGCGTACGGGTTAGGATTAGGGGACGGGTGAGGGTCAGGCTTCGGGGAAGGGTTAGGGTTGGGTTCGGGCTAGGGTTAGGGTTAGGGGACGGGGACGGTTTAGGGTCCAGGTGAGGGTACGACAAAGCTTTACGGGGAGCGTACGTCTGAGGGCGCGGCTTAGTGTCAGCGTACGGGTTAGGATTAGGGGACGGGTGAGGGTCAGGCTTCGGGGAAGGGTTAGGGTTAGGGTTCGGGCTAGGGTTAGTGTTAGGGGACGGGGACGGTTTAGGGTCCAGGTGAGGGTACGACAACGCTTTAGGGGGAGCGTTCGTGTGAGGGCGCGGGTTAGTGTCAGCGTACGGGTTAGGATTAGGGGACGGGTGAGGGTCAGGCTTCGGGGAAGGGTTAGGGTTAGGGTTCGGGCTAGGGTTAGGGTTAGGGGACGGGGACGGTTTAGGGTCCAGGTGAGGGTACGACAACGCTTTAGGGGGAGCCTATGTGTGAGAGCGCGGCTTAGCGTCAGCGTACAGGTTAGGATTAGGGGACGGGTGAGGGTCAGGCTTCGGGGAAGGGTTAGGGTTAGGGTTCGGGCTAGGGTTAGGGTTAGGGGACGGGGACGGTTTAGGGTCCAGGTGAGGGTACGACAACGCTTTAGGGGGAGCGTTCGTGTGAGGGCGCGGGTTAGTGTCAGCGTACGGGTTAGGATTAGGGGACGGGTGAGGGTCACGCTTTGGGGAAGGGTTAGGGTTAGGGTTCGGGCTAGGGTTAGGGTTAGGGGACGGGGACGGTTTAGGGTCCAGGTGAGGGTACGACAACGCTTTAGGGGGAGCGTACGTGTGAGGGCGCGAGTTAAGGTCAGCGTACGGGTTAGGATTAGGGGACGGGTGAGGGTCAGGCTTCGGGGAAGGGTTAGGGTTAGGGTTCGGACTAGGGTTAGGTTTAGGGGACGGGGACGGTTTAGGGTCCAGGTGAGGGTACGACAACGCTTTAGGGGGAGCGTACGTGTGAGGGCGCGGGTTAGTGTCAGCGTACGGGTTAGGATTAGGGGACGGGTGAGGGTCAGGCTTCGGGGAAGGGTTAGGGTTAGGGTTCGGGCTAGGGTTAGGGTTAGGGGACGGGGACGGTTTAGGGTCCAGGTGAGGGTACGACAACGCTTTAGGGGGAGCGTACGTGTGAGGGCGCGGGTTAGTGTCAGCGTACGGGTTAGGATTAGGGGACGGGTGAGGGTCAGGCTTTGGGGAAGGGTTAGGGTTAGGGTTCGGGCTAGAGTTAGGGTTAGGGGACGGGGACGGTTTAGGGTCTAGGTGAGGGTACGACAACGCTTTAGGGGGAGCGTACGTGTGAGGGAGCGGGTTAGTGTCAGCGTACGGGTTAGGATTAGGGGACGGGTGAGGGTCAGGCTTCGGGGAAGGGTTAGGGTTAGGGTTCGGGCTAGGGTTAGGGTTAGGGGACGGGGACGGTTTAGGGTCCAGGTGAGGGTACGACAACGCTTTAGGGGGAGCGTACGTGTGAGGGCGCGGGTTAGCGTCAGCGTACGGGTTAGGATTAGGGGACGGGTGAGGGTCAGGCTTCGGGGAAGGGTTAGGGTTAGGGTTCGGGCTAGGGTTAGGTTAGGGGACGGGGACGGTTTAGGGTCCAGGTGAGGGTACGACAACGCTTTAGGGGGAACGTACGTGTGAGGGCGCGGGTTAGCGTCAGCGTACAGGTTAGGATTAGGGGACGGGTGAGGGTCAGGCTTCAGGGAAGGGTTAGGGTTATGGTTCGGGCTAGGGTTAGGGTTAGGGGACGGGGACGGTTTAGGGTCCAGGTGAGGGTACGACAACGCTTTAGGGGGAGCGTACGTGTGAGGGCGCGGGTTAGTGTCAGCGTACGGGTTAGGATTAGGGGACGGGTGAGGGTCAGGCTTCGGGGAAGGGTTAGGGTTAGGGTTCGGGCTAGGGTTAGGGTTAGGGGACGGGGACGGTTTAGGGTCCAGGTGAGGGTACGACAACGCTTTAGGGGGAGCGTACGTGTGAGGGCGCGGCTTAGTGTCAGCGTACGGGTTAGGATTAGGGGACGGGTGAGGGTCAGGCTTCGGGGAAGGGTTAGGGTTAGGGTTCGGGCTAGGGTTAGGGTTGGGGTCGGGGACGGTTTAGGGTCCAGGTGAGGGTACGACAACGTTTTTGGGGGATCGTACATGTGAGGGCGTGGGTTAACGTCAGCGTACAGGTTAGGATTAGGGGACGGGTGAGGGTCAGGCTTCGGGGAAGGGTTAGGGTTAGGGTTCGGGCTAGGATTAAGGTTAGGGGACGGGGACGGTTTAGGGTCCAGGTGAGGGTACGACAACGCTTTAGGGGGAGCGTACGTGTGAGGGCGTGGGTTAGCGTCAGCGTACGGGTTAGGATTAGGGGACGGGTGAGGGTCAGGCTTCGGGGAAGGGTTAGGGTTAGGGTTCGGGCTAGTGTTAGGGTTAGGGGACGGGGACGGTTTAGGGTCCAGGTGAGGGTACGACAACGCTTTAGGGGGAGCGTACATGTGAGGGCGCGGGTTAGTGTCAGCGTACGGTTTAGGATTAGGGGACGGGTGAGGGTCAGGCTTCGGGGAAGGGTTAGGGTTAGGGTTCGGGCTAGGGTTAGGGTTAGGGGACGGGGACGGTTTAGGGTCCAGGTGAGGGTACGACAACGCTTTTGGGGGAGTGTACGTGTGAGGGCGCGGCTTAGTGTCAGCGTACGCGTTAGGATTAGGGGACGGGTGAGGGTCAGGCTTCGGGGAAGGGTTAGGGTTAGGGTTCGGGCTAGGGTTAGGGTTAGGGGATGGGGACGGTTTAGGGTCCAGGTGAGGGTACGACAACGCTTTAGGGGGAGCGTACGTGTGAGGGCGCGGCTTAGTGTCAGCGTACGGGTTAGGATTAGGGGACGGGTGAGGGTCAGGCTTCGGGGAAGGGTTAGGGTTAGGGTTCGGGCTAGGGTTAGGGTTAGGGGACGGGGACGGTTTAGGGTCCAGGTGAGTGTACGACAACGCTTTAGGGGGAGCGTACGTGTGAGGGCGCGGCTTAGTGTCAGCGTACGGGTTAGGATTGGGGGACGGGTGAGGGTCAGGCTTTGGGGAAGCGTTAGGGTTAGGGTTCGGGCTAGGGTTAGGGTTAGGGGACGGGGACGGTTTAGTGTCCAGGTGAGGGTACGACAACGCTTTAGGGGGAGCGTACGTGTGAGGGCGTGGCTTAGTGTCAGCGTACGGGTTAGGATTAGGGGACGGGTGAGGGTCAGGCTTCGGGGAAGGGTTAGGGTTAGGGTTCGGGCTAGGGTTAGGGTTAGGGGACGGGGACGGTTTAGGGTCCAGGTGAGGGTACGACAACGCTTTAGGGGGAGCGTACGTGTGAGGGCGTGGGTTAGTGTCAGCGTACGGGTTAGGATTAGGGGACGGGTGAGGGTCAGGCTTCGGGGAAGGGTTAGGGTTAGGGTTCGGGCTAGGGTTAGGGTTAGGGGACGGGGACGGTTTAGGGTCCAGGTGAGGGTACGACAACGCTTTAGGGGGAGCGTACGTGTGAGGGCGCGGGTTAGTGTCAGTGTACGGGTTAGGATTAGGGGACGGGTGAGGGTCAGGCTTCGGGGAAGGGTTAGGGTTAGGGTTCGGGCTAGGTTTAGGGTTAGGGGACGGGGACGGTTTAGGGTCCAGGTGAGGGTACGACAACGCTTTAGGGGGAGCGTACGTGTGAGGGCGCGGGTTAGTGTCAGCGTACGGGTTAGGATTAGGGGACGGGTGAGGGTCAGGCTTCGGGGAAGGGTTAGGGTTAGGGTTCGGGCTAGGATTAGGGTTAGGGGACGGGGACGGTTTAGGGTCCAGGTGAGCGTACGACAACGCTTTAGGGGGAGCGTACGTGTGAGGGCGCGGGTTAGTGTCAGCGTACGGGTTAGGATTAGGGGACGGGTGAGGGTCAGGCTTCGGGGAAGGGTTAGCGTTAGGGTTCGGGCTAGGGTTAGGGTTAGGGGACGGGGACGGTTTAGGGTCCAGGTGAGGGTACGACAACGCTTTAGGGGGAGCGTACGTGTGAGGGCGCGGGTTAGTGTCAGCGTACGGGTTAGGATTAGGGGACGGGTGAGTGTCAGGCTTCGGGGAAGGGTTAGGGTTAGGGTTCGGGCTAGGGTTAGGGTTAGGGGACGGGGACGGTTTAGGGTCCAGGTGAGGGTACGACAACGCTTTAGGGGGAGCGTACGTGTGAGGGCGCGGGTTAGCGTCAGCGTACGGGTTAGGATTAGGGGACGGGTGAGGGTCAGGCTTCGCGGAAGGGTTAGGGTTAGGGTTCGGGCTAGGGTTAGGGTTAGGGGACGGGGACGGTTTAGGGTCCAGGTGAGGGTACGACAACGCTTTAGGGGGAGCGTACGTGTGAGGGCGCGGGTTAGCGTCAGCGTACGGGTTAGGATTAGGGGACGGGTGAGGGTCAGGCTTCGGGGAAGGGTTAGGGTTAGGGTTCGGGCTAGGGTTAGGGTTAGGGGACGGGGACGGTTTAGGGTCCAGGTGAGGGTACGACAACGCTTTAGGGGGAGCGTACGTGTGAGGGCGCGGGTTAGTGTCAGCGTACGGGTTAGGATTAGGGGACGGGTGAGGGTCAGGCTTCGGGGAAGTGTTAGGGTTAGGGTTCGGGCTAGGGTTAAGGTTAGGGGACGGGGACGGTTTAGGGTCCAGGTGAGGGTACGACAACGCTTTAGGGGGATCGTACGTGTGAGGGCGCGGCTTAGTGTCAGCGTACGGGTTAGGATTGGGGGACGGGTGAGGGTCAGGCTTCGGGGAAGCGTTAGGGTTAGGGTTCGGGCTAGGGTTAGGGTTAGGGGACGGGGACGGTTTAGGGTCCAGGTGAGGGTACGACAACGCTTTAGGGGGAGCGTACGTGTGAGGGCGTGGCTTAGTGTCAGCGTACCGGGTAGGATTAGGGGACGGGTGAGGGTCAGGCTTCGGGGAAGGGTTAGGGTTAGGGTTCGGGCTAGGGTTAGGGTTAGGGGACGGGGACGGTTTAGGGTCCAGGTGAGGGTACGACAACGCTTTAGGGGGAGCGTACGTGTGAGGGCGCGGGTTAGTGTCAGCGTACGGGTTAGGATTATGGGACGGGTTAGGGTCATGCTTCGGGGAAGGGTTAGGGTTAGGGTTCGGGCTAGGGTTAGGGTTAGGGGACGGGGACGGTTTAGGGTCCAGGTGAGGGTACGACAACGCTTTAGGGGGAGCGTACGTGTGAGGGCGCGGATTAGTGTCAGCGTACGGGTTAGGATTAGGGGACGGGTGAGGGTCAGGCTTCGGGGAAGTGTTAGGGTTAGGGTTCGGGCTAGGGTTAGGGTTAGGGGACGGGGACGGTTTAGGGTCCAGGTGAGGGTACGACAACGCTTTAGGGGGCCGTACGTGTGAGGGCGCGGGTTAGTGTCAGCGTACGGGTTAGGATTAGGGGACGGGTGAGGGTCAGGCTTCGGGGAAGTTTTAGGGTTAGGGTTCGGGCTAGGGTTAGGGTTAGGGGACGGGGACGGTTTAGGGTCCAGGTGAGGGTACGACAATGCTTTAGGGGGAGCGTACGTGTGAGGGCGCGGCTTAGTGTCAGCGTACGGGTTAGGATTGGGGGACGGGTGAGGGTCAGGCTTCGGGGAAGGGTTAGGGTTAGGGTTCGGGCTAGGGTTAGGGTTAGGGGACGGGGACGGTTTAGGGTCCAGGTGAGGGTACGACAACGCTTTAGGGGGAGCGTACGTGTGAGGGCGCGGATTAGTGTCAGCGTACGGGTTAGGATTAGGGGACGGGTGAGGGTCAGGCTTCGGGGAAGGGTTAGGTTTAGGGTTCGGGCTAGGGTTAGGGTTAGGGGACGGGGACGGTTTAGGGTCCAGGTGAGGGTACGACAACGCTTTAGGGGGAGCGTACGTGTGAGGGCGCGGCTTAGTGTCAGCGTACGGGTTAGGATTAGGGGACGGGTGAGGGTCAGGCTTCGCGGAAGGGTTACGGTTAGGGTTCGGGCTATGGTTAGGGTTAGGGGACGGGGACGGTTTAGGGTCCAGGTGAGGGTACGACAACGCTTTAGGGGGAGCGTACGTGTCAGGGCGCGGGTTAGCGTCAGCGTACGGGTTAGGATTAGGGGACGGGTGAGGGTCAGGCTTCGGGGAAGGGTTAGGGTTAGGGTTCGGGCTAGGGTTAGGGTTAGGGGACGGGGACGGTTTAGGGTCCAGGTGAGGGTACGACAACGCTTTAGGGGGAGCGTACGTGTGAGGGCGCGGGTTAGTGTCAGCGTACGGGTTAGGATTAGGGGACGGGTGAGGGTCAGGCTTCGGGGAAGGGTTAGGGTTAGGGTTCGGGCTAGGGTTAGGGTTAGGGGACGGGGACGGTTTAGGGTCCAGGTGAGGGTACGACAACGCTTTAGGGGGAGCGTACGTGTGAGGGCGTGGCTTAGTGTCAGCGTACGGGTTAGGATTAGGGGACGGGTGAGGGTCAGGCTTCGGGGAAGGGTTAGGGTTAGGGTTCGGGCTAGGGTTAGGGTTAGGGGACGGGGACGGTTTAGGGTCCAGGTGAGTGTAAGACAACGCTTTAGGGGGAGCGTACGTGTGAGGGCGCGGCTTAGTGTCAGCGTACGGGTTAGGATTAGGGGACGGGTGAGGGTCAGGCTTCGGGGAAGTGTTAGCGTTAGGGTTCGGGCTAGGGTTAGGGTTAGGGGACGGGGACGGTTTAGGGTCCAGGTGAGGGTACGACAACGCTTTAGGGGGAGCGTACGTGTGAGGGCGCGGGTTAGTGTCAGCGTACGGGTTAGGATTAGGGGACGGGTGAGGGTCAGGCTTCGGGGAAGGGTTAGGGTTAGGGTTCGGGCTAGGGTTAGGGTTAGGGGACGGGGACGGTTTAGGGTCCAGGTGAGGGTACGACAACGCTTTATGGGGAGCGTACGTGTGAGGGCGCGGGTTAGCGTCAGCGTACGGGTTAGGATTAGGGGACGGGTCAGGGTCAGGCTTCGGGGAAGGGTTAGGGTTAGGGTTCGGGCTAGGGTTAGGGTTAGGGGACGGGGACGGTTTAGGGTCCCGGTGAGGGTACGACAACGCTTTAGGGCGAGCGTACGTGTGAGGGCATGGGTTAGTGTCAGCGTACGGGTTAGGATTAGGGGACGGGTGAGGGTCAGGCTTCGGGGTAGTGTTAGGGTTAGGGTTCGGGCTAGGGTTAGGGTTAGGGGACGGGGACGGTTTAGGGTCCAGGTGAGGGTACGACAACGCTTTAGGGGGAGCGTACGTGTGAGGGCGCGGCTTAGTGTCAGCGTACGGGTTAGGATTGGGGGACGGGTGAGGGTCAGGCTTCGGGGAAGCGTTAGGGTTAGGGTTCGGGCTAGGGTTAGGGTTAGGGGACGGGGACGGTTTAGGGTCCAGGTGAGGGTACGACAACGGTTTAGGGGGAGCGTACGTGTGAGGGCGTGGCTTAGTGTCAGCGTACCGGTTAGGATTAGGGGACGGGTGAGGGTCAGGCTTCGGGGAAGGGTTAGGGTTAGGGTTCGGGCTAGGGTTAGGGTTAGGGGACGGGGACGGTTTAGGGTCCAGGTGAGGGTACGACAACGCTTTAGGGGGAGCGTACGTGTGAGGGCGCGGGTTAGTGTCAGCGTACGGTTTAGGATTACGGGACGGGTGAGGGTCAGGCTTCGAGGAAGGGTTAGGCTTAGGGTTCGGGCTAGGGTTAGGGTTAGGGGACGGGGACGGTTTAGGGTCCAGGTGAGGGTACGACAACGCTTTAGGGGGAGCGTAAGTGTGAGGGCGCGGGTTAGTGTCAGCGTACGGGTTAGGATTAGGGGACGGGTGAGGGTCAGGCTTCGGGGAAGGGTTAGGGTTAGGGTTCGGGCTAGGGTTAGGGTTAGGGGACGGGGACGGTTTAGGGTCCCGGTGAGGGTACGACAACGCTTTAGGGTGAGCGTACGTGTGAGGGCGTGGGTTAGTGTCAGCGTACGGGTTAGGATTAGGGGACGGGTGAGGGTCAGGCTTCGGGGTAGTGTTAGGGTTAGGGTTCGGGCTAGGGTTAGGGTTTGGGGACGGGGACGGTTTAGGGTCCAGGTGAGGGTACGACAACGCTTTAGGGGGAGCGTACGTGTGAGGGCGCGGCTTAGTGTCAGCGTACGGGTTAGGATTGGGGGACTGGTGAGGGTCAGGCTTCGGGGAAGGGTTAGGGTTAGGGTTCGGGCTAGGGTTAGGGTTAGGGGACGGGGACGGTTTAGGGTCCAGGTGAGGGTACGACAACGCTTTAGGGGGAGCGTACGTGTGAGGGCGCGGATTAGTGTCAGCGTACGGGTTAGGATTAGGGGACGGGTGAGGGTCAGGCTTCGGGGAAGGGTTAGGTTTAGGGTTCGGGCTAGGGTTAGGGTTAGGGGACGGGGACGGTTTAGGGTCCAGGTGAGGGTACGACAACGCTTTAGGGGGAGCGTACGTGTGAGGGCGCGGCTTAGTGTCAGCGTACGGGTTAGGATTAGGGGACGGGTGAGGGTCAGGCTTCGCGGAACGGTTACGGTTAGGGTTCGGGCTATGGTTAGGGTTAGGGGACGGGGACGGTTTAGGGTCCAGGTGAGGGTACGACAACGCTTTAGGGGGAGCGTACGTGTCAGGGCGCGGGTTAGCGTCAGCGTACGGGTTAGGATTAGGGGACGGGTGAGGGTCAGGCTTCGGGGAAGGGTTAGGGTTAGGGTTCGGGCTAGGGTTAGGGTTAGGGGACGGGGACGGTTTAGGGTCCAGGTGAGGGTACGACAACGCTTTAGGGGGAGCGTACGTGTGAGGGCGCGGGTTAGTGTCAGCGTACGGGTTAGGATTAGGGGACGGGTGAGGGTCAGGCTTCGGGGAAGGGTTAGGGTTAGGGTTCAGGCTAGGGTTAGGGTTAGGGGACGGGGACGGTTTAGGGTCCAGGTGAGGGTACGACAACGCTTTAGGGGGAGCGTACGTGTGAGGGCGTGGCTTAGTGTCAGCGTACGGGTTAGGATTAGGGGACGGGTGAGGGTCAGGCTTCGGGGAAGGGTTAGGGTTAGGGTTCGGGCTAGGGTTAGGGTTAGGGGACGGGGACGGTTTAGGGTACAGGTGAGTGTAAGACAACGCTTTAGGGGGAGCGTACGTGTGAGGGCGCGGCTTAGTGTCAGCGTACGGGTTAGGATTAGGGGACGGGTGAGGGTCAGGCTTCGGGGAAGGGTTAGCGTTAGGGTTCGGGCTAGGGTTAGGGTTAGGGGACGGGGACGGTTTAGGGTCCAGGTGAGGGTACGACAACGCTTTAGGGGGAGCGTACGTGTGAGGGCGCGGGTTAGTGTCAGCGTACGGGTTAGGATTAGGGGACGGGTGAGGGTCAGGCTTCGGGGAAGGGTTAGGGTTAGGGTTCGGGCTAGGGTTAGGGTTAGGGGACGGGGACGGTTTAGGGTCCAGGTGAGGGTACGACAACGCTTTATGGGGAGCGTACGTGTGAGGGCGCGGGTTAGCGTCAGCGTACGGGTTAGGATTAGGGGACGGGTCAGGGTCAGGCTTCGGGGAAGGGTTAGGGTTAGGGTTCGGGCTAGGGTTAGGGTTAGGGGACGGGGACGGTTTAGGGTCCCGGTGAGGGTACGACAACGCTTTAGGCCGAGCGTACGTGTGAGGGCATGGGTTAGTGTCAGCGTACGGGTTAGGATTAGGGGACGGGTGAGGGTCAGGCTTCGGGGTAGTGTTAGGGTTAGGGTTCGGGCTAGGGTTAGGGTTAGGGGACGGGGACGGTTTAGGGTCCAGGTGAGGGTACGACAACGCTTTAGGGGGAGCGTACGTGTGAGGGCGCGGCTTAGTGTCAGCGTACGGGTTAGGATTGGGGGACGGGTGAGGGTCAGGCTTAGGGGAAGCGTTAGGGTTAGGGTTCGGGCTAGGGTTAGGGTTAGGGGACGGGGACGGTTTAGGGTCCAGGTGAGGGTACGACAACGCTTTAGGGGGAGCGTACGTGTGAGGGCGTGGCTTAGTGTCAGCGTACCGGTTAGGATTAGGGGACGGGTGAGGGTCAGGCTTCGGGGAAGGGTTAGGGTTAGGGTTCGGGCTAGGGTTAGGGTTAGGGGACGGGGACGGTTTAGGGTCCAGGTGAGGGTACGACAACGCTTTAGGGGGAGCGTACGTGTGAGGGCGTGGGTTAGTGTCAGCGTACGGGTTAGGATTAGGGGACGGGTGAGGGTCAGGCTTTGGGGAAGGGTTAGGGTTAGGGTTCAGGCTAGGGTTAGGGTTAGGGGACGGGGACGGTTTAGGGTCCAGGTGAGGGTACGACAACGCTTTAGGGGGAGCGTACGTGTGAGGGCGCGGCTTAGTGTCAGCGTACGGGTTAGGATTAGGGGACGGGTGAGGGTCAGGCTTCGCGGAAGGGTTACGGTTAGGGTTCGGGCTATGGTTAGGGTTAGGGGACGGGGACGGTTTAGGGTCCAGGTGAGGGTACGACAACGCTTTAGGGGGAGCGTACGTGTGAGGGCGCGGGTTAGTGTCAGCGTACGGGTTAGGATTAGGGGACGGGTGAGGGTCAGGCTTCGGGGAAGGGTTAGGGTTAGGGTTCGGGCTAGGGTTAGGGTTAGGGGACGGGGACGGTTTAGGGTCCAGGTGAGGGTACGACAACGCTTTAGGGGGAGCGTACGTGTGAGGGCGCGGCTTAGTGTCAGCGTACGGGTTAGGATTAGGGGACGGGTGAGGGTCAGGCTTCGGGGAAGGGTTAGGGTTAGGGTTCGGGCCAGGGTTAGGGTTAGGGGACGGGGACGGTTTAGGGTCCAGGTGAGGGTATGACAACGCTTTAGGGGGAGCGTACGTGTGAGGGCGCGGGTTAGTGTCAGCGTACGGGTTAGGATTAGGGGACGGGTGAGGGTTAGGCTTCGGGGAAGGGTTAGGGTTAGGGTTCGGGCTAGGGTTAGGGTTAGGGGACGGGGACGGTTTAGGGTCCAGGTGAGGGTACGACAACGCTTTAGTGGGAGCGTACGTGTGAGGGCGCGGATTAGTGTCAGCGTACGGGTTAGGATTAGGGGACGGGTGAGGGTCAGGCTTCGGGGAAGGGTTAGGGTTAGGGTTCGGGCTAGGGTTAGGGTTAGGGGACGGGGACGGTTTAGGGTCCAGGTGACGGTAAGACAACGCTTTAGGGGGAGCGTACGTGTGAGGGCGCGGCTTAGTGTCAGCGTACGGGTTAGGATTACGGGACGGGTGAGGGTCAGGCTTCGGGGAAGGGTTAGGGTTAGGGTTCGGGCTAGGGTTAGGGTTAGGGGACGGGGACGGTTTAGGGTCCAGGTGAGGGTACGACAACGCTTTAGGGGGAGCGTACGTGTGAGGGCGCGGGTTAGTGTCAGCGTACGGGTTAGGATTAGGGGACGGGTGAGGGTCAGGTTTCGGGGAAGGGTTAGGGTTAGGGTTCGGGCTAGGGTTAGGGTTAGGGGACGGGGACGGTTTAGGGTCCAGGTGAGGGTACGACAATGCTTTAGGGGGAGCGTACGTGTGAGGGCGCAGCTTAGTGTCAGCGTACGGGTTAGGATTAGGGTACGGGTGAGGGTCAGGCTTCGGGGAAGGGTTAGGGTTAGGGTTCGGGCTAGGGTTAGGGTTAGGGGACGGGGACGGTTTAGGGTCCAGGTGAGGGTACGACAACGCTTTAGGGGGAGCGTACGTGTGAGGGCGCGGAAGAGTGTCAGCGTACGGGTTAGGATTAGGGGACGGGTGAGGGTCAGGCTTCGGGGAAGGGTTAGGGTTAGGGTTCGGGCTAGGTTTAGGATTAGGGGACGGGGACGGTTTAGGGTCCAGGTGAGGGTACGACAACGCTTTATGGGGAGCGTACGTGTGAGGGCGCGGGTTAGCGTCAGCGTACGGGTTAGGATTAGGGGACGGGTGAGGGTCAGGCTTCGGGGAAGGGTTAGGGTTAGGGTTCGGGCTAGGGTTA
Source organism: Globicephala melas (assembly GCF_963455315.2). Lineage (NCBI taxonomy): Eukaryota > Metazoa > Chordata > Mammalia > Artiodactyla > Delphinidae > Globicephala > Globicephala melas. The sequence goes on from NC_083331.1 coordinate 79,015,268, forward strand.
GGGTTAGGGGACGGGGACGGTTTAGGGTCCCGGTGAGGGTACGACAACGCTTTAGGGCGAGCGTACGTGTGAGGGCGCGGGTTAGTGTCAGCGTACGCGTTAGGATTAGGGGACGGGTGAGGGTCAGGCTTCGGGGTAGTGTTAGGGTTAGGGTTCGGGCTAGGGTTAGGGTTAGGGGACGGGGACGGTTTAGGGTCCAGGTGAGGGTACGACAACGCTTTAGGGGGAGCGTACGTGTGAGGGGGAGGCTTAGTGTCAGCGTACGGGGTAGGATTAGGGGACGGGTGAGGGTCAGGCTTCGGGGAAGCGTTAGGGTTAGGGTTCGGGCTAGGGTTAGGGTTAGGGGACGGGGACGGTTTAGGGTCCAGGTGAGGGTACGACAACGTTTTAGGTGGAGCGTTCCTGTTAAGGCGCGGCTTAGTGTCAGCGTACGGGTTAGGATTAGGGGACGGGTGAGGGTCAGGCTTCGGGGAAGGGTTAGGGTTAGGGTTCGGGCTAGGGTTAGGGTTAGGGGACGGGGACGGTTTAGGGTCCAGGTGAGGGTACGACAACGCTTTAGGGGGAGCGTACGTGTGAGGGCGCGGGTTAGTGTCAGCGTACGGTTTAGGATTAGGGGACGGGTGAGGGTCAGGCTTCGAGGAAGGGTTAGGGTTAGGGTTCGGGCTAGGGTTAGGGTTAGTGGACGGGGACGGTTTAGGGTCCAGGTGAGGGTACGACAACGCTTTAGGGGGAGCGTAAGTGTGAGGGCGCGGGTTAGTGTCAGCGTACGGGTTAGGATTAGGGGACGGGTGAGGGTCAGGCTTCGGGGAAGGGTTAGGGTTAGGGTTCGGGCTAGGGTTAGGGTTAGGGGACGGGGACGGTTTAGGGTCCCGGTGAGGGTACGACAACGCTTTAGGGTGAGCGTACGTGTGAGGGCGTGGGTTAGTGTCAGCGTACGGGTTAGGATTAGGGGACGGGTGAGGGTCAGGCTTCGGGGTAGTGTTAGGGTTAGGGTTCGGGCTAGGGTTAGGGTTTGGGGACGGGGACGGTTTAGGGTCCAGGTGAGGGTACGACAACGCTTTAGGGGGAGCGTACGTGTGAGGGCGCGGGTTAGTGTCAGCGTACTGGTTAGGATTAGGGGACGGGTGAGGGTCAGGCTTCGGGGAAGGGTTAGGGTTAGGGTTCGGGCTAGGGTTAGGGTTAGGGGACGGGGACGGTTTAGGGTCCAGGTGAGGGTACGACAACGCTTTAGGGGGAGCGCACGTGTGAGGGCGCGGCTTAGTGTCAGCGTACGGGTTAGGATTACGGGACGGGTGAGGGTCAGGCTTCGGGGAAGGGTTAGGGTTAGGGTTCGGGCTAGGGTTAGGGTTAGGGGACGGGGACGGTTTAGGGTCCAGGTGAGGGTACGACAACGCTTTATGGGGAGCGTACGTGTGAGGGCGCGGGTTAGCGTCAGCGTACGGGTTAAGATTAGGGGACGGGTGAGGGTCAGGCTTCGGGGAACTGTTAGGGTTAGGGTTCGGGCTAGGGTTAGGGTTAGGGGACGGGGACGGTTTAGGGTCCCGGTGAGGGTACGACAACGCTTTAGGGCGAGCGTACGTGTGAGGGCGCGGGTTAGTGTCAGCGTACGGGTTAGGATTAGGGGACGGGTGAGGGTCAGGCTTCGGGGTAGTGTTAGGGTTAGGGTTCGGGCTAGGGTTAGGGTTAGGGGACGGGGACGGTTTAGGGTCCAGGTGAGGGTACGACAACGCTTTAGGGGGAGCGTACGTGTGAGGGCGCGGCTTAGTGTCAGCGTACGGATTAGGATTAGGGGACGGGTGAGGGTCAGGCTTCGGGGAAGCGTTAGGGTTAGGGTTCGGGCTAGGGTTAGGGTTAGGGGACGGGGACGGTTTAGGGTCCAGGTGAGGGTACGACAACGCTTTAGGGGGAGCGTACGTGTGAGGGCGCGGGTTAGCGTCAGCGTACGGGTTAGGATTAGGGGACGGGTGAGTGTCAGGCTTCGAGGAAGCGTTAGGGTTAGGGTTCGGGCTAGGGTTAGGGTTAGGGGACGGGGACGGTTTAGGGTCCAGGTGAGGGTACGACAACGCTTTAGGGGGAGCGTACGTGTGAGGGCGCGGGTTAGTGTCAGCGTACGGGTTAGGATTAGGGGACGGGTGAGGGTCAGGCTTCGGGGAAGGGTTAGGGTTAGGGTTCGGGCTAGGGTTAGGGTTAGGGGACAGGGACGGTTTAGGGTCCAGGTGAGGGTACGACAACGCTTTAGTGGGAGCGTACGTGTGAGGGCGCGGGTAGGCGTCAGCGTACGGGTTAGGATTAGGGGACGGGTGAGGGTCAGGCTTCGGGGAAGGGTTAGGGTTAGGGTTCGGGCTAGGGTTAGGGTTAGGGGACGGGGACGGTTTAGGGTCCAGGTGAGGGTACGACAACGCTTTAGGGGGAGCGTTCGTGTGAGGGCGCGGGTTAGTGTCAGCGTACGGGGTAGGATTAGGGGACGGGTGAGGGTCAGGCTTCGGGGAAGGGTTAGGGTTAGGGTTCGGGCTAGGGTTAGGGTTAGGGGACGGGGACGGTTTAGGGTCCAGGTGAGGGTACGACAACGCTTTAGGGGGAGCGTACGTGTGAGGGCGCGGGTTAGTGTCAGCGTACGGGTTAGGATTAGGGGACGGGTGAGGGTCAGGCTTCGGGGAAGGGTTAGGGTTAGGGTTCGGGCTAGGGTTAGGGTTAGGGGACGGGGATGGTTTAGGGTCCAGGTGAGGGTACGACAACGCTTTAGGGGGAGCGTACGTGTGAGGGCGCGGGTTAGTGTCAGCGTACGGGTTAGGATTAGGGGACGGGTGAGGGTCAGGCTTCGGGGAAGGGTTAGGGTTAGAGTTCGGGCTAGGGTTAAGGTTAGGGGACGGGGACGGTTTAGGGTCCAGGTGAGGGTACGACAACGCTTTAGGGGGAGCGTACGTGTGAGGGCGCGGGTTAGTGTCAGCGTACGGGTTAGGATTAGGGGACGGGTGAGGGTCAGGCTTCGGGGAAGGGTTAGGGTTAGGGTTCGGGCTAGGGTTAGGGTTAGGGGACGGGGACGGTTTAGGGTCCAGGTGAGGGTACGACAACGCTTTAGGGGGAGCGTACGTGTGAGGGCGCGGGTTAGTGTCAGCGTACGGGTTAGGATTAGGGGACGGGTGAGGGTCAGGCTTCGGGGAAGGGTTAGGGTTAGGGTTCGGGCTAGGGTTAGGGTTAGGGGACGGGGACGGTTTAGGGTCCAGGTGAGGGTACGACAACGCTTTAGGGGGAGCGTACGTGTGAGGGCGCGGGTTAGTGTCAGCGTACGGGTTAGGATTAGGGGACGGGTGAGGGTCAGGCTTCGGGGAAGGGTTAGGGTTAGGGTTCGGGCTAGGGTTAGGGTTAGGGGACGGGGACGGTTTAGGGTCCAGGTGAGGGTACGACAACGCTTTAGGGGGAGCGTTCGTGTGAGGGCGCGGGTTAGTGTCAGCCTACGGGTTAGGATTAGGGGACGGGTGAGGGTCAGGCTTCGGGGAAGGGTTAGGGTTAGGGTTCGGGCTAGGGTTAGGGTTAGGGGACGGGGACGGTTTAGGGTCCAGGTGAGGGTACGACAGCGCTTTAGGGGGAGCGTACGTGTGAGGGCGCGGGTTAGTGTCAGCGTACGGGTTAGGATTAGGGGACGGGTGAGGGTCAGGCTTCGGGGAAGGGTTAGGGTTAGGGTTCGGGCTAGGGTTAGGGTTAGGGGACGGGGACGGTTTAGGGTCCAGGTGAGGGTACGACAACGCTTTAGGGGGAGCGTACGTGTGCGGGCGCGGGTTAGTGTCAGCGTACGGGTTAGGATTAGGGGACGGGTGAGGGTCAGGCTTCGAGGAAGCGTTAGGGTTAGGCTTCGGGCTAGGGTTAGGGTTAGGGGACGGGGACGGTTTAGGGTCCAGGTGAGGGTACGACAACGCTTTAGGGGGAGCCTACGTGTGAGGGCGCGGGTTAGCGTCAGCGTACAGGTTAGGATTAGGGGACGGGTGAGGGTCAGGCTTCGGGGAAGGGTTAGGGTTAGGGTTCGGGCTAGGGTTAGGGTTAGGGGACGGGGACGGTTTAGGGTACAGGTGAGGGTACGACAACGCTTTAGGGGGAGCGTTCGTGTGAGGGCGCGGGTTAGTGTCAGCGTACGGGTTAGGATTAGGGGACGGGTGAGGGTCACGCTTTGGGGAAGGGTTAGGGTTAGGGTTCGGGCTAGGGTTAGGGTTAGGGGATGGGGACGGTTTAGGGTCCAGGTGAGGGTACGACAACGCTTTAGGGGGAGCGTACGTGTGAGGGCGCGAGTTAAGGTCAGGGTACGGGTTAGGATTAGGGGACGGGTGAGGGTCAGGCTTCGGGGAAGGGTTAGGGTTAGGGTTCGGGCTAGGGTTAGGGTTAGGGGACGGGGACGGTTTAGGGTCCAGGTGAGGGTACGACAACGCTTTAGGGGGAGCGTACGTGTGAGGGCGCGGGTTAGTGTCAGCGTACGGGTTAGGATTAGGGTACGGGTGAGGGTCAGGCTTCGGGGAAGGGTTAGGGTTAGGGTTCGGGCTAGGGTTAGGGTTAGGGGACGGGAACGGTTTAGGGTCCAGGTGAGGGTACGACAACGCTTTAGGGGGAGCGTACGTGTGAGGGCGCGGGTTAGTGTCAGCGTACGGGTTAGGATTAGGTGACGGGTGAGGGTCAGGCTTTGGGGAAGGGTTAGGGTTAGGGTTAGGGTTAGGGGACGGGGACGGTTTAGGGTCCAGGTGAGGGTACGACAACGCTTTAGGGGGAGCGTACGTGTGAGGGAGCGGTTTAGTGTCAGCGTACGGGTTAGGATTAGGGGACGGGTGAGGGTCAGCCTTCGGGGAAGTGTTAGGGTTAGGGTTCGGGCTAGGGTTAGGGTTACGGGACGGGGACGGTTTAGGGTCCAGGTGAGGGTACGACAACGCTTTAGGGGGAGCGTACGTGTGAGGGCGCGGCTTAGTGTCAGCGTACGGGTTAGGATTAGGGGACGGGTGAGGGTCAGGCTTCGGGGAAGGGTTAGGGTTAGGGTTCGGGCTAGGGTTAGGGTTAGGGGACGGGGACAGTTTAGGGTCCAGGTGAGGGTACGACAACGCTTTAGGGGGAGCGTACGTGTGAGGGCGCTGGTTAGTGTCAGCGTACGGGTTAGGATTAGGGGACGATTGAGGGTCAGGCTTCAAGGAAGCGTTAGGGTTAGGGTCCGGGTTAGGGTTAGGGTTAGGGGACGGGGACGGTTTAGGGTCCAGGTGAGGGTACGACAACGCTTTAGGGGGAGCGTACGTGTGAGAGCGCGGGTTAGCGTCAGCGTACGGGTTAGGATTAGGGGACGGGTGAGGGTCAGGCTTCGGGGAAGGGTTAGGGTTAGGGTTCGGGCTAGGGTTAGGGTTAGGGTACGGGGACGGTTTAGGGTCCAGGTGAGGGTACGACAACGCTATAGGGGGAGCGTTCGTGTGAGGGCGCGGGTTAGTGTCAGCGTACGGGTTAGGATTAGGGGAAGGGTGAGGGTCAGGCTTCGGGGAAGGGTTAGGGTTAGGGTTCGGGCTAGGGTTAGGGTTAGGGGACTGGGACGGTTTAGGGTCCAGGTGAGGGTACGACAACGCTTTAGGGGGAGCGTACGTGTGAGGGCGCTGGTTAGGGTCAGCGTACGGGTTAGGATTAGGGGACGGGTGAGGGTCAGGCTTTGGGGAAGGGTTAGGGTTAGGGTTCGGGCTAGGGTTAGGGTTAGGGGACGGGGACGGTTTAGGGTCCAGGTGAGGGTACGACAACGCTTTAGGGGGAGCGTACGTGTGAGGGCGTGGCTTAGTGTCAGCGTACGGGTTAGGATTAGGGGACGGGTGAGGGTCAGGCTTCGGGGAAGGGTTAGGGTTAGGGTTCGGGCTAGGGTTAGGGTTAGGGGACGGGGACGGTTTAGGGTCCAGGTGAGGGTACGACAACGCTTTAGGGGGAGCGTACGTGTGAGGGCGCGGGTTAGTGTCAGCGTACGGGTTAGGATTAGGGGACGGGTGAGGGTCAGGCTTCGGGGAAGGGTTAGGGTTGGGTTCGGGCTAGGGTTAGGGTTAGGGGACGGGGACGGTTTAGGGTCCAGGTGAGGGTACGACAACGCTTTAGGGGGAGCGTACGTCTGAGGGCGCGGCTTAGTGTCAGCGTACGGGTTAGGATTAGGGGACGGGTGAGGGTCAGGCTTGGGGAAGGGTTAGGGTTAGGGTTCGGGCTAGGGTTAGGGTTAGGGGACGGGGACGGTTTAGGGTCCAGGTGAGGGTACGACAACGCTTTAGGGGGAGCGTACGTGTGAGGGCGCGGCTTAGTGTCAGCGTACGGGTTAGGATTAGGGGACGGGTGAGGGTCAGGCTTCGGGGAAGGGTTAGGGTTAGGGTTCGGGCTAGGGTTAGGGTTAGGGGACGGGGAAGGTTTAGGGTCCAGTTGAGGGTACGACAACGCTTTAGGGGGAGCGTACGTGTGAGGGCGCGGGTTAGTGTCAGCGTAAGGGTTAGGATTAGGGGACGGGTGAGGGTCAGGCTTCGGGGAAGGGTTAGGGTTAGGGTTCGGGCTAGGGTTAGGGTTAGGGGACGGGGACGGTTTAGGGTCCAGGTGAGGGTACGACAACGCTTTAGGGGGAGCATACGTGTGAGGGCGCGGGTTAGTGTCAGCGTACGGGTTAGGATTAGGGGACGGGTGAGGGTCAGGCTTCGAGGAAGCGTTAGGGTTAGGGTCCGGGTTAGGGTTAGGGTTAGGGGACGGGGACGGTTTAGGGTCCAGGTGAGGGTACGACAACGCTTTAGGGGGAGCCTACGTGTGAGGGCGCGGGTTAGCGTCAGCTTACAGGTTAGGATTAGGGGACGGGTGAGGGTCAGGCTTCGGGGAAGGGTTAGGGTTAGGGTTCGGGCTAGGGTTAGGGTTAGGGGACGGGGACGGTTTAGGGTACAGGTGAGGGTACGACAACGCTTTAGGGGGAGCGTTCGTGTGAGGGCGCGGGTTAGTGTCAGCGTACGGGTTAGGATTAGGGGACGGGTGAGGGTCACGCTTTGGGGAAGGGTTAGGGTTAGGGTTCGGGCTAGGGTTAGGGTTAGGGGACGGGGACGGTTTAGGGTCCAGGTGAGGGTACGACAACGCTTTAGGGGGAGCGTACGTGTGAGGGCGCGAGTTAAGGTCAGGGTACGGGTTAGGATTAGGGGACGGGTGAGGGTCAGGCTTCGGGGAAGGGTTAGGGTTAGGGTTCGGGCTAGGGTTAGGGTTAGGGGACGGGGACGGTTTAGGGTCCAGGTGAGGGTACGACAACGCTTTAGGGGGAGCGTACGTGTGAGGGAGCGGTTTAGTGTCAGCGTACGGGTTAGGATTAGGGGACGGGTGAGGGTCAGCCTTCGGGGAAGTGTTAGGGTTAGGGTTCGGGCTAGGGTTAGGGTTACGGGACGGGGACGGTTTAGGGTCCAGGTGAGGGTACAACAACGCTTTAGGGGGAGCGTACGTGTGAGGGCGCGGCTTAGTGTTAGCGTACGGGTTAGGATTAGGGGACGGATGAGGGTCAGGCTTCGGGGAAGGGTTAGGGTTAGGGTTCGGGCTAGGGTTAGGGTTAGGGGACGGGGACGGTTTAGGGTCCAGGTGAGGGTACGACAACGCTTTAGGGGGAGCGTACGTGTGAGGGCGCTGGTTAGTGTCAGCGTACGGGTTAGGATTAGGGGACGAGTGAGGGTCAGGCTTCGAGGAAGCGTTAGGGTTAGGGTCCGGGTTAGGGTTAGGGTTAGGGGACGGGGACGGTTTAGGGTCCAGGTGAGGGTACGACAACGCTTTAGGGGGAGCGTACGTGTGAGAGCGCGGGTTAGCGTCAGCGTACGGGTTAGGATTAGGGGACGGGTGAGGGTCAGGCTTCGGGGAAGGGTTAGGGTTAGGGTTCGGGCTAGGGTTAGGGTTAGGGTACGGGGACGGTTTAGGGTCCAGGTGAGGGTACGACAACGCTTTAGGGGGAGCGTTCGTGTGAGGGCGCGGGTTAGTGTCAGCGTACGGGTTAGGATTAGGGGACGGGTGAGGGTCAGGCTTCGGGGAAGGGTTAGGGTTAGGGTTCGGGCTAGGGTTAGGGTTAGGGGACGGGGACGGTTTAGGGTCCAGGTGAGGGTACGACAACGCTTTAGGGGGAGCGTACGTGTGAGGGCGCTGGTTAGGGTCAGCGTACGGGTTAGGATTAGGGGACGGGTGAGGGTCAGGCTTTGGGGAAGGGTTAGGGTTCGGGCTAGGGTTAGGGTTAGGGGACGGGGACGGTTTAGGGTCCAGGTGAGGGTACGACAACGCTTTAGGGGGAGCGTACGTGTGAGGGCGTGGCTTAGTGTCAGCGTACGGGTTAGGATTAGGGGACGGGTGAGGGTCAGGCTTCGGGGAAGGGTTAGGGTTAGGGTTCGGGCTAGGGTTAGGGTTAGGGGACGGGGACGGTTTAGGGTCCAGGTGAGGGTACGACAACGCTTTAGGGGGAGCGTACGTGTGAGGGCGCGGGTTAGTGTCAGCGTACGGGTTAGGATTAGGGGACGGGTGAGGGTCAGGCTTCGGGGAAGGGTTAGGGTTGGGTTCGGGCTAGGGTTAGGGTTAGGGGACGGGGACGGTTTAGGGTCCAGGTGAGGGTACGACATCGCTTTAGGGGGAGCGTACGTCTGAGGGCGCGGCTTAGTGTCAGCGTACGGGTTAGGATTAGGGGACGGGTGAGGGTCAGGCTTCGGGGAAGGGTTAGGGTTAGGGTTCGGGCTAGGGTTAGGGTTAGGGGACGGGGACGGTTTAGGGTCCAGGTGAGGGTACGACAACGCTTTAGGGGGAGCGTACGTGTGAGGGCGCGGCTTAGTGTCAGCGTACGGGTTAGGATTAGGGGACGGGTGAGGGTCAGGCTTCGGGGAAGGGTTAGGGTTAGGGTTCGGGCTAGGGTTAGGGTTACGGGACGGGGAAGGTTTAGGGTCCAGTTGAGGGTACGACAACGCTTTAGGGGGAGCGTACGTGTAAGGGCGCGGGTTAGTGTCAGCGTAAGGGTTAGGATTAGGGGACGGGTGAGGGTCAGGCTTCGGGGAAGGGTTAGGGTTAGGGTTCGGGCTAGGGTTAGGGTTAGGGGACGGGGACGGTTTAGGGTCCAGGTGAGGGTACGACAACGCTTTAGGGGGAGCATACGTGTGAGGGCGCGGGTTAGTGTCAGCGTACGGGTTAGGATTAGGGGACGGGTGAGGGTCAGGCTTCGAGGAAGCGTTAGGGTTAGGGTCCGGGTTAGGGTTAGGGTTAGGGGACGGGGACGGTTTAGGGTCCAGGTGAGGGTACGACAACGCTTTAGGGGGAGCGTACGTGTGAGGCCGCGGGTTAGTGTCAGCGTACGGGTTAGGATTAGGGGACGGGTGAGGGTCAGGCTTCGGGGAAGGGTTAGGGTTAGGGTTCGGGCTAGGGTTAGGGTTAGGGGACGGGGACGGTTTAGGGTCCAGGTGAGGGTACGACAACGCTTTAGGGGGAGCGTACGTGTGAGGGCGCGGCCTAGTGTCAGCGTACGGGTTAGGATTAGGGGACGGGTGAGGGTCAGGCTTCGGGGAAGGGTTAGGGTTGGGTTCGGGCTAGGGTTAGGGTTAGGGGACGGGGACGGTTTAGGGTCCAGGTGAGGGTACGACAACGCTTTAGGGGGAGCGTACGTCTGAGGGCGCGGCTTAGTGTCAGCGTACGGGTTAGGATTAGGGGACGGGTGAGGGTCAGGCTTCGGGGAAGGGTTAGGGTTAGGGTTCGGGCTAGGGTTAGGGTTAGGGGACGGGGACGGTTTAGGGTCCAGGTGAGGGTACGACAACGCTTTAGGGGGAGCGTACGTGTGAGGGCGCGGCTTAGTGTCAGCGTACGGGTTAGGATTAGGGGACGGGTGAGGGTCAGGCTTCGGGGAAGGGTTAGGGTTAGGGTTCGGGCTAGGGTTAGGGTTAGGGGACGGGGAAGGTTTAGGGTCCAGTTGAGGGTACGACAACGCTTTAGGGGGAGCGTACGTGTGAGGGCGCGGGTTAGTGTCAGCGTAAGGGTTAGGATTAGGGGACGGGTGAGGGTCAGGCTTCGGGGAAGGGTTAGGGTTAGGGTTCGGGCTAGGGTTAGGGTTAGGGGACGTGGACGGTTTAGGGTCCAGGTGAGGGTACGACAACGCTTTAGGGGGAGCATACGTGTGAGGGCGCGGGTTAGTGTCAGCGTACGGGTTAGGATTAGGGGACGGGTGAGGGTCAGGCTTCGAGGAAGCGTTAGGGTTAGGGTCCGGGTTAGGGTTAGGGTTAGGGGACGGGGACGGTTTAGGGTCCAGGTGAGGGTACGACAACGCTTTAGGGGGAGCCTACGTGTGAGGGCGCGGGTTAGCGTCAGCGTACAGGTTAGGATTAGGGGACGGGTGAGGGTCAGGCTTCGGGGAAGGGTTAGGGTTAGGGTTCGGGCTAGGGTTAGGGTTAGGGGACGGGGACGGTTTAGGGTACAGGTGAGGGTACGACAACGCTTTAGGGGGAGCGTTCGTGTGAGGGCGCGGGTTAGTGTCAGCGTACGGGTTAGGATTAGGGGACGGGTGAGGGTCACGCTTTGGGGAAGGGTTAGGGTTAGGGTTCGGGCTAGGGTTAGGGTTAGGGGACGGGGACGGTTTAGGGTCCAGGTGAGGATACGACAACGCTTTAGGGGGAGCGTACGTGTGAGGGCGCGAGTTAAGGTCAGGGTACGGGTTAGGATTAGGGGACGGGTGAGGGTCAGGCTTCGGGGAAGGGTTAGGGTTAGGGTTCGGGCTAGGGTTAGGGTTAGGGGATGGGGACGGTTTAGGGTCCAGGTGAGGGTACGACAACGCTTTAGGGGGAGCGTACGTGTGAGGGCGCGGGTTAGTGTCAGCGTACGGGTTAGGATTAGGGTACGGGTGAGGGTCAGGCTTCGGGGAAGGGTTAGGGTTAGGGTTCGGGCTAGGGTTAGGGTTAGGGGACGGGGACGGTTTAGGGTCCAGGTGAGGGTACGACAACGCTTTAGGGGGAGCGTACGTGTGAGGGAGCGGTTTAGTGTCAGCGTACGGGTTAGGATTAGGGGACGGGTGAGGGTCAGCCTTCGGGGAAGTGTTAGGGTTAGGGTTCGGGCTAGGGTTAGGGTTAGGGGACGGGGACGGTTTAGGGTCCAGGTGAGGGTACGACAACGCTTTAGGGGGAGCGTACGTGTGAGGGCGCGGCTTAGTGTCAGCGTACGGGTTAGGATTAGGGGACGGATGAGGGTCAGGCTTCGGGGAAGGGTTAGGGTTAGGGTTCGGGCTAGGGTTAGGGTTAGGGGACGGGGACGGTTTAGGGTCCAGGTGAGGGTACGACAACGCTTTAGGGGGAGCGTACGTGTGAGGGCGCTGGTTAGTGTCAGCGTACGGGTTAGGATTAGGGGACGAGTGAGGGTCAGGCTTCGAGGAAGCGTTAGGGTTAGGGTCCGGGTTAGGGTTAGGGTTAGGGGACGGGGACGGTTTAGGGTCCAGGTGAGGGTACGACAACGCTTTAGGGGGAGCGTACGTGTGAGAGCGCGGGTTAGCGTCAGCGTACGGGTTAGGATTAGGGGACGGGTGAGGGTCAGGCTTCGGGGAAGGGTTAGGGTTAGGGTTCGGGCTAGGGTTAGGGTTAGGGTACGGGGACGGTTTAGGGTCCAGGTGAGGGTACGACAACGCTTTAGGGGGAGCGTTCGTGTGAGGGCGCGGGTTAGTGTCAGCGTACGGGTTAGGATTAGGGGACGGGTGAGGGTCAGGCTTCGGGGAAGGGTTAGGGTTAGGGTTCGGGCTAGGGTTAGGGTTAGGGGACGGGGACGGTTTAGGGTCCAGGTGAGGGTACGACAACGCTTTAGGGGGAGCGTACGTGTGAGGGCGCTGGTTAGGGTCAGCGTACGGGTTAGGATTAGGGGACGGGTGAGGGTCAGGCTTTGGGGAAGGGTTAGGGTTCGGGCTAGGGTTAGGGTTAGGGGACGGGGACGGTTTAGGGTCCAGGTGAGGGTACGACAACGCTTTAGGGGGAGCGTACGTGTGAGGGCGTGGCTTAGTGTCAGCGTACGGGTTAGGATTAGGGGACGGGTGAGGGTCAGGCTTCGGGGAAGGGTTAGGGTTAGGGTTCGGGCTAGGGTTAGGGTTAGGGGACGGGGACGGTTTAGGGTCCAGGTGAGGGTACGACAACGCTTTAGGGGGAGCGTACGTGTGAGGGCGCGGGTTAGTGTCAGCGTACGGGTTAGGATTAGGGGACGGGTGAGGGTCAGGCTTCGGGGAAGGGTTAGGGTTGGGTTCGGGCTAGGGTTAGGGTTAGGGGACGGGGACGGTTTAGGGTCCAGGTGAGGGTACGACATCGCTTTAGGGGGAGCGTACGTCTGAGGGCGCGGCTTAGTGTCAGCGTACGGGTTAGGATTAGGGGACGGGTGAGGGTCAGGCTTCGGGGAAGTGTTAGGGTTAGGGTTCGGGCTAGGGTTAGGGTTAGGGGACGGGGACGGTTTAGGGTCCAGGTGAGGGTACGACAACGCTTTAGGGGGAGCGTACGTGTGAGGGCGCGGGTTAGTGTCAGCGTAAGGGTTAGGATTAGGGGACGGGTGAGGGTCAGGCTTCGGGGAAGGGTTAGGGTTAGGGTTCGGGCTAGGGTTAGGGTTAGGGGACGGGGACGGTTTAGGGTCCAGGTGAGGGTACGACAACGCTTTAGGGGGAGCATACGTGTGAGGGCGCGGCTTAGTGTCAGCGTACGGGTTAGGATTAGGGGACGGGTGAGGGTCAGGCTTCGGGGAAGGGTTAGGGTTAGGGTTCGGGCTAGGGTTAGGGTTAGGGGACGGGGAAGGTTTAGGGTCCAGTTGAGGGTACGACAACGCTTTAAGGGGAGCGTACGTGTGAGGGCGCGGGTTAGTGTCAGCGTAAGGGTTAGGATTAGGGGACGGGTGAGGGTCAGGCTTCGGGGAAGGGTTAGGGTTAGGGTTCGGGCTAGGGTTAGGGTTAGGGGACGGGGACAGTTTAGGGTCCAGGTGAGGGTACGACAACGCTTTAGGGGGAGCGTACGTGTGAGGGCGCGGGTTAGTGTCAGCGTACGGGTTAGGATTAGGGGACGGGTGAGGGTCAGGCTTCGAGGAAGCGTTAGGGTTAGGGTCCGGGTTAGGGTTAGGGTTAGGGGACGGGGACGGTTTAGGGTCCAGGTGAGGGTACGACAACGCTTTAGGGGGAGCGTACGTGTGAGGGCGCGGGTTAGTGTCAGCGTACGGGTTAGGATTAGGGGACGGGTGAGGGTCAGGCTTCGGGGAAGGGTTAGGGTTAGGGTTCGGGCTAGGGTTAGGGTTAGAGGACGGGGACGGTTTAGGGTCCAGGTGAGGGTACGACAACGCTTTAGGGGGAGCGTACGTGTGAGGGCGCGGCTTAGTGTCAGCGTACGGGTTAGGATTAGGGGACGGGTGAGGGTCAGGCTTCGGGGAAGGGTTAGGGTTAGGGTTCGGGCTAGGGTTAGGGTTAGGGGACGGGGAAGGTTTAGGGTCCAGGTGAGGGTACGACAACGCTTTAGGGGGAGCGTACGTGTGAGGGCGCGGGTTAGTGTCAGCGTACGGGTTAGGATTAGGGGACGGGTGAGGGTCAGGCTTCGGGGAAGGGTTAGGGTTGGGTTCGGGCTAGGGTTAGGGTTAGGGGACGGGAACGGTTTAGGGTCCAGGTGAGGGTACGACAACGCTTTAGGGGGAGCGTACGTCTGAGGGCGCGGCTTAGTGTCAGCGTAGGGGTTAGGATTAGGGGACGGGTGAGGGTCAGGCTTCGGGGAAGGGTTAGGGTTAGGGTTCGGGCTAGGGTTAGGGTTAGGGGACGGGGACGGTTTAGGGTCCAGGTGAGGATACGACAACGCTTTAGGGGGAGCGTATGTGTGAGGGCGCGGGTTAGTGTCAGCGTACGGGTTAGGATTAGGGGACGGGTGAGGGTCAGGTTTCGGGGAAGGGTTAGGGTTAGGGTTCGGGCTAGGGTTAGGGTTAGGGGAAGGGGACGGTTTAGGGTCCAGGTGAGGGTACGACAACGCTTTAGGGGGAGCGTACGTGTGAGGGCGCGGGTTAGTGTCAGCGTACGGGTTAGGATTAGGGGACGGGTGAGGGTCAGGCCTCGAGGAAGCGTTAGGGTTAGGGTTCGGGCTAGGGTTAGGGTTAGGGGACGGGGACGGTTTAGGGTCCATGTGAGGGTACGACAACGCTTTAGGGGGAACGTACGTGTGAGGGCGCGGGTTAGCGTCAGCGTACGGGTTAGGATTAGGGGATGGGTGAGTGTCAGGCTTCGGGGAAGGGTTAGGGTTAGGGTTCGGGCTAGGGTTAGGGTTAGGGGATTGGGACGGTTTAGGGTCCAGGTGAGGGTACGACAATGCTTTAGGGGGAGACTACGTGTGAGGGCGCGGGTTAGGGTCAGCGTACAGGTTAGGATTAGGGGACGGGTGAGGGTCAGGCTTCGGGGAAATGTTAGGGTTAGGGTTCGGGCTAGGGTTAAGGTTAGGGGACGGGGACGGTTTAGGGTCCAGGTGAGGGTACGACAACGCTTTAGGGGGAGCGTTTGTGTGAGGGCGCGGGTTAGTGTCAGCGTACGGGTTAGGATTAGGGGACGGGTGAGGGTCAGGCTTCGGGGAAGGGTTAGGGTTAGGGTTCGGGCTAGGGTTAGTGTTAGGGGACGGGGACGGTTTAGGGTCCAGGTGAGGGTACGACAACGCTTTAGGGGGAGCGTTTGTGTGAGGGCGCGGGTTAGTGTCAGCGTACGGGTTAGGATTAAGGGACGGGTGAGGGTCAGGCTTCGGGGAAGAGTTAGGGTTAGGGTTCGGGCTAGGGTTAGGGTTAGGGGACGGGGACGGTTTAGGGTCCAGGTGAGGGTACGACAACGCTTTAGGGGGAGCGTACGTGTGAGGGCGCGGGTTAGTGTCAGCGTACGGGTTAGGATTAGGGGACGGGTGAGGGTCAGGCTTCGGGGAAGGGTTAGGGTTAGGGTTCGGGCTAGGGTTAGTGTTAGGGGACGGGAACGGTTTAGGGTCCAGGTGAGGGTACGACAACGCTTTAGGGGGAGCGTTCGTGTGAGGGGGCGGGTTAGTGTCAGCGTACGGGTTAGGATTAGGGGACGGGTGAGGGTCAGGCTTCGGGGAAGGGTTAGGGTTAGGGTTCGGGCTAGGGTTAGGGTTAGGGGACGGGGACGGTTTAGGGTCCAGGTGAGGGTACGACAACGCTCTAGGGGGAGCGTACGTGTGAGGGCGCGGGTTAGTGTCAGCGTACGGGTTAGGATTAGGGGACGGGTGAGGGTCAGGCTTCGGGGAAGGGTTAGGGTTAGGGTTCGGGCTAGGGTTAGGGTTAGGGGACGGGGACGGTTTAGGGTCCAGGTGAGGGTACGACAACGCTTTAGGGGGAGCGTACGTGTGCGGGCGCGGGTTAGTGTCAGCGTACGGGTTAGGATTAGGGGACGGGTGAGGGTCAGGCTTCGGGGAAGGGTTAGGGTTAGGGTTCGGGCTAGGGTTAGGGTTAGGGGACGGGGACGGTTTAGGGTCCAGGTGAGGGTACGACAACGCTTTAGGGGAAGCGTACGTGTGAGGGCGCGGGTTAGTGTCAGCGTACGGGTTAGGATTAGGGGACGGGTGAGGGTCAGGCTTCGGGGAAGGGTTAGGGTTAGGGTTCGGGCTAGGGTTAGGGTTAGGGGACGGGGACGGTTTAGGGTCCAGGTGAGGGTACGACAACGCTTTAGGGGGAGCGTACGTGTGAGGGCGCGGCTTAGTGTCAGCGTACGGGTTAGGATTAGGGGACGGGTGAGTGTCAGGCTTCGGGGAAGGGTTAGGGTTAGGGTTCGGGCTAGGGTTAGGGTTAGGGGACGGGGAAGGTTTAGGGTCCAGGTGAGGGTACGACAACGCTTTAGGGGGAGCGTACGTGTGAGGGCGCGGGTTAGTGTCAGCGTACGGGTTAGGATTAGGGGACGGGTGAGGGTCAGGCTTCGGGGAAGTGTTAGGGTTGGGTTCGGGCTAGGGTTAGGGTTAGGGGACGGGAACGGTATAGGGTCCAGGTGAGGGTACGACAACGCTTTAGGGGGAGCGTACGTGTGAGGGCGTGGCTTAATGTCAGCGTACGGGTTAGGATTAGGGGACGGGTGAGGGTCAGGCTTCGGGGAAGGGTTAGGGTTAGGGTTCGGGCTAGGGTTAGGGTTAGGGGACGGGGACGGTTTAGGGTCCAGGTGAGGGTACGACAACGCTTTAGGGGGAGCGTACGTGTGAGGGCGCGGGTTAGTGTCAGCGTACGGGTTAGGATTAGGGGACGGGTGAGGGTCAGGCTTCGGGGAAGTGTTAGGGTTGGGTTCGGGCTAGGGTTAGGGTTAGGGGACGGGGACGGTTTAGGGTCCAGTTGAGGGTACGACAACGCTTTACGGGGAGCGTACGTCTGAGGGCGCGGCTTAGTGTCAGCGTACGGGTTAGGATTAGGGGACGGGTGAGGGTCAGGCTTCGGGGAAGGGTTAGGGTTAGGGTTCGGGCTAGGGTTAGGGTTAGGGGACGGGGACGGTTTAGGGTCCAGGTGAGGGTACGACAACGCTCTAGGGGGAGCGTACGTGTGAGGGCGCGGGTTAGTGTCAGCGTACGGGTTAGGATTAGGGGACGGGTGAGGGTCAGGCTTCGGGGAAGGGTTAGGGTTAGGGTTCGGCCTAGGGTTAGGGTTAGGGGACGGGGACGGTTTAGGGTCCAGGTGAGGGTACGACAACGCTTTAGGGGGAGCGTACGTGTGAGGGCGCGAGTTAAGGTCAGCGTACGGGTTAGGATTAGGGGACGGGTGAGGGTCAGGCTTCGGGGAAGGGTTAGGGTTAGGGTTCGGGCTAGGGTTAGGGTTAGGGGACGGGGACGGTTTAGGGTCCAGGTGAGGGTACGACAACGCTTTAGGGGGAGCGTACGTGTGAGGGCGCGGGTTAGTGTCAGCGTACGGGTTAGGATTAGGGGACGGGTGAGGGTCAGGCTTCGGGGAAGGGTTAGGGTTAGGGTTCGGGCTAGGGTTAGGGTTAGGGGACGGGGACGGCTTAGGGTCCAGGTGAGGGTACGACAACGCTTTAGGGGGAGCGTACGTGTGAGGGCGCGGGTTAGTGTCAGCGTACGGGTTAGGATTACGGGACGGGTGAGGGTCAGGCTTCGAGGAAGCGTTAGGGTTAGGCTTCGGGCTAGGGTTAGGGTTAGGGGACGGGGACGGTTTAGGGTCCAGGTGAGGGTACGACAACGCTTTAGGGGGAGCCTACGTGTGAGGGCGCGGGTTAGCGTCAGCGTACAGGTTAGGATTAGGGGACGGGTGAGGGTCAGGCTTCGGGGAAGGGTTAGGGTTAGGGTTCAGGCTAGGGTTAGGGTTAGGGGACGGGGACGGTTTAGGGTCCAGGTGAGGGTACGACAACGCTTTAGGGGGAGCGTACGTGTGAGGGCGCGGGTTAGTGTCAGCGTACGGGTTAGGATTAGGGGACGGGTGAGGGTCAGGCTTCGAGGAAGCGTTAGGGTTAGGCTTCGGGCTAGGGTTAGGGTTAGGGGACGGGGACGGTTTAGGGTCCAGGTGAGGGTACGACAACGCTTTAGGGGGAGCCTATGTGTGAGGGCGCGGCTTAGCGTCAGCGTACAGGTTAGGATTAGGGGACGGGTGAGGGTCAGGCTTCGGGGAAGGGTTAGGGTTAGGGTTCGGGCTAGGGTTAGGGTTAGGGGACGGGGACGGTTTAGGGTCCAGGTGAGGGTACGACAACGCTTTAGGGGGAGCGTTCGTGTGAGGGCGCGGGTTAGTGTCAGCGTACGGGTTAGGATTAGGGGACGGGTGACGGTCACGCTTTGGGGAAGGGTTAGGGTTAGGGTTCGGGCTAGGGTTAGGGTTAGGGGACGGGGACGGTTTAGGGTCCAGGTGAGGGTACGACAACGCTTTAGGGGGAGCGTACGTGTGAGGGCGCGAGTTAAGGTCAGCGTACGGGTTAGGATTAGGGGACGGGTGAGGGTCAGGCTTCGGGGAAGGGTTAGGGTTAGGGTTCGGACTAGGGTTAGGTTTAGGGGACGGGGACGGTTTAGGGTCCAGGTGAGGGTACGACAACGCTTTAGGGGGAGCGTACGTGTGAGGGCGCGGGTTAGTGTCAGCGTACGGGTTAGGATTAGGGGACGGGTGAGGGTCAGGCTTCGGGGAAGGGTTAGGGTTAGGGTTCGGGCTAGGGTTAGGGTTAGGGGACGGGGACGGTTTAGGGTCCAGGTGAGGGTACGACAACGCTTTAGGGGGAGCGTACGTGTGAGGGCGCGGGTTAGTGTCAGCGTACGGGTTAGGATTAGGGGACGGGTGAGGGTCAGGCTTTGGGGAAGGGTTAGGGTTAGGGTTCGGGCTAGAGTTAGGGTTAGGGGACGGGGACGGTTTAGGGTCTAGGTCAGGGTACGACAACGCTTTAGGGGGAGCGTACGTGTGAGGGAGCGGGTTAGTGTCAGCGTACGGGTTAGGATTAGGGGACGGGTGAGGGTCAGGTTTCGGGGAAGGGTTAGGGTTAGGGTTCGGGCTAGGGGTAGGGTTAGGGGACGGGGACGGTTTAGGGTCCAGGTGAGGGTACGACAACGCTTTAGGGGGAGCGTACGTGTGAGGGCGCGGGTTAGCGTCAGCGTACGGGTTAGGATTAGGGGACGGGTGAGGGTCAGGCTTCGGGGAAGGGTTAGGGTTAGGGTTCGGGCTAGGGTTAGGTTAGGGGACGGGGACGGTTTAGGGTCCAGGTGAGGGTACGACAACGCTTTAGGGGGAGCGTACGTGTGAGGGCGCGGGTTAGCGTCAGCGTACGGGTTAGGATTAGGGGACGGGTGAGGGTCAGGCTTCGGGGAAGGGTTAGGGTTAGGGTTCGGGCTAGGGTTAGGGTTGGGGTCGGGGACGGTTTAGGGTCCAGGTGAGGGTACGACAACGCTTTAGGGGGAGCGTACGTGTGAGGGAGCAGGTTAGCGTCAGCGTACAGGTTAGGATTAGGGGACGGGTAAGGGTCAGGCTTCGGGGAAGGGTTAGGGTTAGGGTTCGGGCTAGGGTTAAGGTTAGGGGATGGGGACGGTTTAGGGTCCAGGTGAGGGTACGACAACGCTTTAGGGGGAGCGTATGTGTGAGGGCGCGGGTTAGTGTCAGCGTACGGGTTAGGATTAGGGGACGGGTGAGGGTCAGGCTTCGGGGAAGGGTTAGGGTTAGGGTTCGGGCTAGGGTTAGGGTTATGGGAAGGGGACGGTTTAGGGTCCAGGTGAGGGTACGACAACGCTTTAGGGGGAGCGTACGTGTGAGGGCGCGGGTTAGTGTCAGCGTACGTGTTAGGATTAGGGGAATGGTGAGGGTCAGGCCTCGAGGAAGCGTTAGGGTTAGGGTTCGGGCTAGGGTTAGGGTTAGGGGACGGGGACGGTTTAGGGTCCAGGTGAGGGTACGACAACGCTTTAGGGGGAACGTACGTGTGAGGGCGCGGGTTAGCGTCAGCGTACAGGTTAGGATTAGGGGACGGGTGAGGGTCAGGCTTCAGGGAAGGGTTAGGGTTATGGTTCGGGCTAGGGTTAGGGTTAGGGGACGGGGACGGTTTAGGGTCCAGGTGAGGGTACGACAACGCTTTAGGGGGAGCGTACGTGTGAGGGCGCGGGTTAGTGTCAGCGTACGGGTTAGGATTAGGGGACGGGTGAGGGTCAGGCTTCGGGGAAGGGTTAGGGTTAGGGTTCGGGCTAGGGTTAGGGTTAGGGGACGGGGACGGTTTAGGGTCCAGGTGAGGGTACGACAACGCTTTAGGGGGAGCGTACGTGTGAGGGCGCGGCTTAGTGTCAGCGTACGGGTTAGGATTAGGGGACGGGTGAGGGTCAGGCTTCGGGGAAGGGTTAGGGTTAGGGTTCGGGCTAGGGTTAGGGTTGGGGTCGGGGACGGTTTAGGGTCCAGGTGAGGGTACGACAACGTTTTTGGGGGATCGTACATGTGAGGGCGTGGGTTAACGTCAGCGTACAGGTTAGGATTAGGGGACGGGTGAGGGTCAGGCTTCGGGGAAGGGTTAGGGTTAGGGTTCGGGCTAGGATTAAGGTTAGGGGACGGGGACGGTTTAGGGTCCAGGTGAGGGTACGACAACGCTTTAGGGGGAGCGTATGTGTCAGGGCGCGGGTTAGTGTCAGCGTACGGGTTAGGATTAGGGGACGGCTGAGGGTCAGGCTTCGGGGAAGGGTTAGGGTTAGGGTTCGGGCTAGGGTTAGGGTTAGGGGAAGGGGACGGTTTAGGGTCCAGGTGAGGGTACGACAACGCTTTAGGGGGAGCGTACGAGTGAGGGCGCGGGTTAGTTTCAGCGTACGGGTTAGGATTAGGGGACGGGTGAGGGTCAGACCTCGAGGAAGCGTTAGGGTTAGGGTTCGGGCTAGGGTTAGGGTTAGGGGACGGGGACGGTTTAGGGTCCAGGTGAGGGTACGACAACGCTTTAGGGGGAACGTACGTGTGAGGGCGCGGGTTAGCGTCAGCGTACAGGTTAGGATTAGGGGACGGGTGAGGGTCAGGCTTCGGGGAGGGGTTAGTGTTAGGGTTCGGGCTAGGGTTAGGGTTAGGGGACGGGGACGGTTGAGGGTCCATGTGAGGGTACGACAACGCTTTAGGTGGAGCGTTCGTGTGAGGGCGCGGGTTAGTGTCAGCGTACGGGTTAGGATTAGGGGACGGGTGAGGGTCAGGCTTCGGGGAAGGGTTAGGGTTAGGGTTCGGGCTAGGGTTAGGGTTAGGGGACGGGGACGGTTTAGGGTCCAGGTGAGGGTACGACAACGCTTTAGGGGGAGCGTACGTGTGAGGGCGCGGGTTAGTGTCAGCGTACGGGTTAGGATTAGGGGACGGGTGAGGGTCAGGCTTCGGGGAAGTGTTAGGGTTGGTTTCGGGCTAGGGTTAGGGTTAGGGGACGGGAACGGTTTAGGGTCCAGGTGAGGGTACGACAACGCTTTAGGGGGAGCGTACGTGTGAGGGCGTGGCTTAATGTCAGCGTACGGGTTAGGATTAGGGGACGGGTGAGGGTCAGGCTTCGGGGAAGGGTTAGGGTTAGGGTTCGGGCTAGGGTTAGGGTTAGGGGACGGGGACGGTTTAGGGTCCAGGTGAGGGTACGACAACGCTTTAGGGGGAGCGTACGTGTGAGGGCGCGGGTTAGTGTCAGCGTACGGGTTAGGATTAGGGGACGGGTGAGGGTCAGGCTTCGGGGAAGGGTTAGGGTTGGGTTCGGGCTAGGGTTAGGGTTAGGGGACGGGGACGGTTTAGGGTCCAGGTGAGGGTACGACAACGCTTTACGGGGAGCGTACGTCTGAGGGCGCGGCTTAGTGTCAGCGTACGGGTTAGGATTAGGGGACGGGTGAGGGTCAGGCTTCGGGGAAGGGTTAGGGTTAGGGTTCGGGCTAGGGTTAGGGTTAGGGGACGGGGACGGTTTAGGGTCCAGGTGAGGGTACGACAACGCTTTAGGGGGAGCGTTCGTGTGAGGGCGCGGGTTAGTGTCAGCGTACGGGTTAGGATTATGGGACGGGTGAGGGTCAGGCTTCGGGGAAGGGTTAGGGTTAGGGTTCGGGCTAGGGTTAGGGTTAGGGGACGGGGACGGTTTAGGGTCCAGGTGAGGGTACGACAACGCTCTAGGGGGAGCGTACGTGTGAGGGCGCGGGTTAGTGTCAGCGTATGGGTTAGGATTAGGGGACGGGTGAGGGTCAGGCTTCGGGGAAGGGTTAGGGTTAGGGTTCGGGCTAGGGTTAGGGTTAGGGGACGGGGACGGTTTAGGGTCCAGGTGAGGGTACGACAACGCTTTAGGGGGAGCGTACGTGTGAGGGCGCGAGTTAAGGTCAGCGTACGGGTTAGGATTAGGGGACGGGTGAGGGTCAGGCTTCGGGGAAGGGTTAGGGTTAGGGTTCGGGCTAGGGTTAGGGTTAGGGGACGGGGACGGTTTAGGGTCCAGGTGAGGGTACGACAACGCTTTAGGGGGAGCGTACGTGTGAGGGCGCGGGTTAGTGTCAGCGTACGGGTTAGGATTAGGGGACGGGTGAGGGTCAGGCTTCGGGGAAGGGTTAGGGTTAGGGTTCGGGCTAGGGTTAGGGTTAGGGGACGGGGACGGCTTAGGGTCCAGGTGAGGGTACGACAACGCTTTAGGGGGAGCGTACGTGTGAGGGCGCGGGTTAGTGTCAGCGTACGGGTTAGGATTAGGGGACGGGTGAGGGTCAGGCTTCGAGGAAGCGTTAGGGTTAGGCTTCGGGCTAGGGTTAGGGTTAGGGGACGGGGACGGTTTAGGGTCCAGGTGAGGGTACGACAACGCTTTAGGGGGAGCCTACGTGTGAGGGCGCGGGTTAGCGTCAGCGTACAGGTTAGGATTAGGGGACGGGTGAGGGTCAGGCTTCGGGGAAGGGTTAGGGTTAGGGTTCAGGCTAGGGTTAGGGTTAGGGGACGGGGACGGTTTAGGGTCCAGGTGAGGGTACGACAACGCTTTAGGGGGAGCGTACGTGTGAGGGCGCGGGTTAGTGTCAGCGTACGGGTTAGGATTAGGGGACGGGTGAGGGTCAGGCTTCGAGGAAGCGTTAGGTTTAGGCTTCGGGCTAGGGTTAGGGTTAGGGGACGGGGACGGTTTAGGGTCCAGGTGAGGGTACGACAACGCTTTAGGGGGAGCCTATGTGTGAGAGCGTGGCTTAGCGTCAGCGTACAGGTTAGGATTAGGGGACGGGTGAGGGTCAGGCTTCGGGGAAGGGTTAGGGTTAGGGTTCGGGCTAGGGTTAGGGTTAGGGGACGGGGACGGTTTAGGGTCCAGGTGAGGGTACGACAACGCTTTAGGGGGAGCGTTCGTGTGAGGGCGCGGGGTAGTGTCAGCGTACGGGTTAGGATTAGGGGACGGGTGAGGGTCACGCTTTGGGGAAGTGTTAGGGTTAGGGTTCGGGCTAGGGTTAGGGTTAGAGGACGGGGACGGTTTAGGGTCCAGGTGAGGGTACGACAACGCTTTAGGGGGAGCGTACGTGTGAGGGCGCGAGTTAAGGTCAGCGTACGGGTTAGGATTAGGGGACGGGTGAGGGTCAGGCTTCGGGGAAGGGTTAGGGTTAGGGTTCGGACTAGGGTTAGGTTTAGGGGACGGGGACGGTTTAGGGTCCAGGTGAGGGTACGACAACGCTTTAGGGGGAGCGTACGTGTGAGGGCGCGGGTTAGTGTCAGCGTACGGGTTAGGATTAGGGGACGGGTGAGGGTCAGGCTTCGGGGAAGGGTTAGGGTTAGGGTTCGGGCTAGGGTTAGGGTTAGGGGACGGGGACGGTTTAGGGTCCAGGTGAGGGTACGACAACGCTTTAGGGGGAGCGTACGTGTGAGGGCGCGGGTTAGTGTCAGCGTACGGGTTAGGATTAGGGGACGGGTGAGGGTCAGGCTTTGGGGAAGGGTTAGGGTTAGGGTTCGGGCTAGAGTTAGGGTTAGGGGACGGGGACGGTTTAGGGTCTAGGTGAGGGTACGACAACGCTTTAGGGGGAGCGTACGTGTGAGGGAGCGGGTTAGTGTCAGCGTACGGGTTAGGATTAGGGGACGGGTGAGGGTCAGGCTTCGGGGAAGGGTTAGGGTTAGGGTTCGGGCTAGGGTTAGGGTTAGGGGACGGGGACGGTTTAGGGTCCAGGTGAGGGTACGACAACGCTTTAGGGGGAGCGTACGTGTGAGGGCGCGGGTTAGCGTCAGCGTACGGGTTAGGATTAGGGGACGGGTGAGGGTCAGGCTTCGGGGAAGGGTTAGGGTTAGGGTTCGGGCTAGGGTTAGGTTAGGGGACGGGGACGGTTTAGGGTCCAGGTGAGGGTACGACAACGCTTTAGGGGGAGCGTACGTGTGAGGGCGCGGGTTAGCGTCAGCGTACGGGTTAGGATTAGGGGACGGGTGAGGGTCAGGCTTCGGGGAAGGGTTAGGGTTATGGTTCGGGCTAGGGTTAGGGTTAGGGGATGGGGACGGTTTAGGGTCCAGGTGAGGGTACGACAACGCTTTAGGGGGAGCGTACGTGTGAGGGCGCGGGTTAGTGTCAGCGTACGGGTTAGGATTAGGGGACGGGTGAGGGTCAGGCTTCGGGGAAGGGTTAGGGTTAGGGTTCGGGCTAGGGTTAGGGTTAGGGGACGGGGACGGTTTAGGGTCCAGGTGAGGGTACGACAACGCTTTAGGGGGAGCGTACGTGTGAGGGCGCGGCTTAGTGTCAGCGTACGGGTTAGGATTAGGGGACGGGTGAGGGTCAGGCTTCGGGGAAGGGTTAGGGTTAGGGTTCGGGCTAGGGTTAGGGTTGGGGTCGGGGACGGTTTAGGGTCCAGGTGAGGGTACGACAACGTTTTTGGGGGATCGTACATGTGAGGGCGTGGGTTAACGTCAGCGTACAGGTTAGGATTAGGGGACGGGTGAGGGTCAGGCTTCGGGGAAGGGTTAGGGTTAGGGTTCGGGCTAGGATTAAGGTTAGGGGACGGGGACGGTTTAGGGTCCAGGTGAGGGTACGACAACGCTTTAGGGGGAGCGTATGTGTCAGGGCGCGGGTTAGTGTCAGCGTACGGGTTAGGATTAGGGGACGGCTGAGGGTCAGGCTTCGGGGAAGGGTTAGGGTTAGGGTTCGGGCTAGGGTTAGGGTTAGGGGAAGGGGACGGTTTAGGGTCCAGGTGAGGGTACGACAACGCTTTAGGGGGAGCGTACGAGTGAGGGCGCGGGTTAGTTTCAGCGTACGGGTTAGGATTAGGGGACGGGTGAGGGTCAGACCTCGAGGAAGCGTTAGGGTTAGGGTTCGGGCTAGGGTTAGGGTTAGGGGACGGGGACGGTTTAGGGTCCAGGTGAGGGTACGACAACGCTTTAGGGGGAACGTACGTGTGAGGGCGCGGGTTAGCGTCAGCGTACAGGTTAGGATTAGGGGACGGGTGAGGGTCAGGCTTCGGGGAAGGGTTAGTGTTAGGGTTCGGGCTAGGGTTAGGGTTAGGGGACGGGGACGGTTTAGGGTCCATGTGAGGGTACGACAACGCTTTAGGTGGAGCGTTCGTGTGAGGGCGCGGGTTAGTGTCAGCGTACGGGTTAGGATTAGGGGACGGGTGAGGGTCAGGCTTCGGGGAAGGGTTAGGGTTAGGGTTCGGGCTAGGGTTAGGGTTAGGGGACGGGGACGGTTTAGGGTCCAGGTGAGGGTACGACAACGCTTTAGGGGGAGCGTACGTGTGAGGGCGCGGGTTAGTGTCAGCGTACGGGTTAGGATTAGGGGACGGGTGAGGGTCAGGCTTCGGGGAAGGGTTAGGGTTAGGGTTCGGGCTAGGGTTAGGGTTAGGGGACGGGGTCGGTTTAGGGTCCAGGTGAGGGTACGACAACGCTTTAGGGGGAGCGTACGTGTGAGGGCGCGGGTTAGTGTCAGCGTACGGGTTAGGATTAGGGGACGGGTGAGGGTCAGGCTTCGAGGAAGCGTTAGGGTTAGGCTTCGGGCTAGGGTTAGGGTTAGGGGACGGGGACGGTTTAGGGTCCAGGTGAGGGTACGACAACGCTTTAGGGGGAGCGTACGTGTGAGGGCGCGGGTTAGCGTCAGCGTACAGGTTAGGATTAGGGGACGGGTGAGGGTCAGGCTTCGGGGAAGGTTTAGGGTTAGGGTTCGGGCTAGGGTTAGGGTTAGGGGACGGGGACGGTTTAGGGTCCAGGTGAGGGTACGACAACGCTTTAGGGGGAGCGTACGTGTGAGGGCGCGGGTTAGTGTCAGCGTACGGGTTAGGATTAGGGGATGGGTGAGGGTCAGGCTTCGGGGAAGGGTTAGGGTTAGGGTTCGGGCTAGGGTTAGGGTTAGGGGACGGGGACGGTTTAGGGTCCAGGTGAGGGTACGACAAAGCTTTAGGGGGAGCGTACGTGTGAGGGCGCAGGTTAGTGTCAGCCTACGGGTTAGGATTAGGGGACGGGTGAGGGTCAGGCTTCGGGGAAGGGTTAGGGTTAGGCTTCGGGCTAGGGTTAGGGTTAGGGTACGGGGACGGTTTAGGGTCCAGGTGAGGGTACGACAACGCTTTAGGGGGAGCGTACGTGTGAGGGCGCGGCTTAGTGTCAGCGTACGGGTTAGGATTAGGGAACGGGTGAGGGTCAGGCTTCGGAGAAGTGTTAGGGTTAGGGTTCGGGCTAGGGTTAGGGTTAGGGGATGGGGACGGTTTAGGGTCCAGGTGAGGGTACGACAACGCTTTAGGGGGAGCGTACGTGTGAGGGCGCGGGTTAGTGTCAGCGTACGGGTTAGGATTAGGGGACGGGTGAGGGTCAGGCTTCGGGGAAGGGTTAGGGTTAGGGTTCGGTCTAGGGTTAGAGTTAGGGGACGGGGACGGTTTAGGGTCCAGGTGAGGGTACGACAACGCTTTAGGGGGAGCGTACGTGTGAGGGAGCGGGTTAGTGTCAGCGTACGGGTTAGGATTAGGGGACGGGTGAGGGTCAGGCTTCGGGGAAGGGTTAGGGTTAGGGTTTGGGCTAGGGTTAGGGTTAGGGGACGGGGACGGTTTAGGGTCCAGGTGAGGGTACGACAACGCTTTAGGGGGAGCGTACGTGTGCGGGCGCGGGTTAGTGTCAGCGTACGGGTTAGGATTAGGGGACGGGTGAGGGTCAGGCTTCGGGGAAGGGTTAGGGTTAGGGTTCGGGCTAGGGTTAGGGTTAGGGGACGGGGACGGTTTAGGGTCCAGGTGAGGGTACGACAACGCTTTAGGGGGAGCGTTCGTGTGAGGGCGCGGGTTAGTGTCAGCGTACGGGTTAGGATTATGGCATGGGTGAGTGTCAGGCTTCGGGGAAGGGTTAGGGTTAGGGTTCGTGCTAGGGTTAGGGTTAGGGGACGGGGAAAGTTTAGGGTCCAGGTGAGGGTACGACAATGCTTTAGGGGGAGCGTACGTGTGAGGGCGCGGGTTAGTGTCAGCGTACGGGTTAGGATTAGGGGACGGGTGAGGGTCAGGCTTCGGGGAAGGTTTAGGGTTAGGGTTCGGGCTAGGGTTAGGGTTAGGGGACGGGGACGGTTTAGGGTCCAGGTGAGGGTACGACAACGCTTTAGGGGGAGCGTACGTGTGAGGGCGCGGGTTAGAGTCAGCGTACGGGTTAGGATTAGGGGACGGGTGAGGGTCAGGCTTCGGGGAAAGGTTAGGGTTAGGGTTCGGGCTAGGGTTAGGGTTAGGGGACGGGGACGGTTTAGGGTCCAGGTGAGGGTACGACAACGCTTTAGGGGGGGCGTTCGTGTGAGGGCGCGGGTTAGTGTCAGCGTACGGGTTAGGATTAGGGGACGGGTGAGGGTCAGGCTTCGGGGAAGGGTTAGGGTTAGGGTTCGGGCTAGGGTTAGGGTTAGGGGACGGGGATGGTTTAGGGTCCAGGTGAGGGTACGACAACGCTTTAGGGGGAGCGTACGTGTGAGGGCGCGGGTTAGTGTCAGCGTACGGGTTAGGATTAGGGGACGGGTGAGGGTCAGGCTTCGGGGAAGGGTTAGGGTTAGGGTTCGGGCTAGGGTTAGGGTTAGGGGACGGGGACGGTTTAGGGTCCAGGTGAGGGTACAACAACGCTTTAGGGGGAGCGTACGTGTGAGGGCGCGGGTTAGTGTCAGCGTACGGGTTAGGATTAGGGGACGGGTGAGGGTCAGGCTTCGGGGAAGGGTTAGGGTTAGGGTTCGGGCTAGGGTTAGGGTTAGGGTACGGGGACGGTTTAGGGTCCAGGTGAGGGTACGACAACGCTTTAGGGGGAGCGTACGTGTGAGGGCGCGGCTTAGTGTCAGCGTACGGGTTAGGATTAGGGGACGGGTGAGGGTCAGGCTTCGGGGAAGGGTTAGGGTTAGGGTTCGGGCTAGGGTTAGGGTTAGGGGACGGGGACGGTTTAGGGTCCAGGTGAGGGTACGACAACGCTTTAGGGGGAGCGTACGTGTGAGGGCGCGGCTTAGTGTCAGCGTACGGGTTAGGATTAGGGGACGGGTGAGGGTCAGGCTTCGGAGAAGGGTTAGGGTTAGGGTTCGGACTAGGGTTAGGGTTAGGGGATGGGGACGGTTTAGGGTCCAGGTGAGGGTACGACAACGCTTTAGGGGGAGCGTACGTGTGAAGGCGCGGGTTAGCGTCAGCGTACGGGTTAGGATTAGGGGACGGGTGAGGGTCAGGCTTCGGGGAAGGGTTAGGGTTAGGGTTCGTGCTAGGGTTAGGGTTAGGGGACGGGGACGGTTTAGGGTCCAGGTGAGGGTACGACAACGCTTTAGGGGGAGCGTTCGTGTGAGGGCGCGGGTTAGTGTCAGCGTACGGGTTAGGATTAGGGGACGGGAGAGGGTCAGGCTTCGGGGAAGTGTTAGGGTTAGGGTTCGGGCTAGGGTTAGGGTTAGGGGATGGGGACGGTTTAGGGTCCAGGTGAGGGTACGACAACGCTTTAGGGGGAGCGTACGTGTGAGGGCGCGGGTTAGTGTCAGCGTACGGGTTAGGATTAGGGGACGGGTGAGGGTCAGGCTTCGGGGAAGGGTTAGGGTTAGGGTTCAGGCTAGGGTTAGGGTTAGGGGACGGGGACGGTTTAGGGTCCAGGTGAGGGTATGACAACGCTTTAGGGGGAGCGTACGTGTGAGGGCGCGGGTTAGTGTCAGCTTACGTGTTAGGATTAGGGGACGGGTGAGGGTCAGGCTTCGGGGAAGGGTTAGGGTTAGGGTTCGGGCTAGGGTTAGGGTTAGGGGACGGGGACGGTTTAGGGTCCAGGTGAGGGTACGACAACGCTTTAGGGGGAGCGTACGTGTGAGGGCGCGGGTTAGCGTCAGCGTACAGTTTAGGATTAGGGGACGGGTGAGGGTCAGGCTTCGGGGAAGGGTTAGGTTTAGGGTTCGGGCTAGGGTTAGGGTTAGGGGACAGGGACGGTTTAGGGTCCAGGTGAGGGTACGACAACGCTTTAGGGGGAGCGTACGTGAGAGGGCGCGGGTTAGCGTCAGCGTACGGGTTAGGATTAGGGGACGGGTGAGGGTCAGGCTTCGGGGAAGGGTTAGGGTTAGGGTTCGGGCTAGGGTTAGGGTTAGGGGACGGGGACGGTTTAGGGTCCAGGTGAGGGTACGACAACGCTTTAGGGGGAGCGTTCGTGTGAGGGCGCGGGTTAGTGTCAGCGTACGGGTTAGGATTAGGGGACGGGTGAGGGTCAGGCTTCGGGGAAGGGTTAGGGTTAGGGTTCGGGCTAGGGTTAGGGTTAGGGGACGGGGACGGTTTAGGGTCCAGGTGAGGGTACGACAACGCTTTAGGGGTAGCGTACGTGTGAGGGCGCGGGTTAGTGTCAGCGTACGGGTTAGGATTAGGGGACGGGTGAGGGTCAGGCTTCGGGGAAGGGTTAGGGTTAGGGTTCGGGCTAGGGTTAGGGTTAGGGGACGGGGACGGTTTAGGGTCCAGGTGAGGGTACGACAACGCTTTAGGGGGAGCGTACGTGTGAGGGCGCGGGTTAGTGTCAGCGTACGGCTTAGGATTAGGGGACGGGTGAGGGTCAGGCTTCGGGGAAGGGTTAGGGTTAGGGTTCGGGCTAGGGTTAGGGTTAGGGGACGGGGACGGTTTAGGGTCCAGGTGAGGGTACGACAACGCTTTAGGGGGAGCGTACGTGTGAGGGCTCGGGTTAGTGTCAGCGTACGGGTTAGGATTAGGGGACGGGTGAGGGTCAGGCTTCGGGGAAGGGTTAGGGTTAGGGTTCGGGCTAGGGATAGGGTTAGGGGACGGGGACGGTTTAGGGTCCAGGTGAGGGTATGACAACGCTTTAGGGGGAGCGTTCGTGTGAGGGCGCGGGTTAGTGTCAGCGTACGGGTTAGGATTAGGGGACGGGTGAGGGTCAGGCTTCGGGGAAGTGTTAGGGTTAGGGTTCGGGCTAGGGTTAGGGTTAGGGGACGGGGACGGTTTAGGGTCCAGGTGAGGGTACGACAACGCTTTAGGGGGAGCGTACGTGTGAGGGCGCGGGTTAGTGTCAGCGTACGGGTTAGGATTAGGGGACGGGTGAGGGTCAGGCTTCGGGGAAGGGTTAGGGTTAGGGTTCGGGCTAGGGTTAGGGTTAGGGGACGGGGACGGTTTAGGGTCCAGGTGAGGGTACGGCAATGCTTTAGGGGGGGCGTACGTGTGAGGGCGCGGGTTAGCGTCAGCGTACGGGTTAGGATTAGGGGACGGGTGAGGGTCAGGCTTCGGGGAAGGGTTAGAGTTAGGGTTCGGGCTAGGGTTAGGGTTAGGGGAAAGGGACGGTTTAGGGTCCAGGTGAGGGTACGAAAACGCTTTAGGGAGAGCGTTCGTGTGAGGGCGCGGGTTAGTGTCAGCGTACGGGTTAGGATTAGGGGACGGGTGAGGGTCAGGCTTCGGGGAAGGGTTAGGGTTAGGGTTCGGGCTAGGGTTAGGGTTAGGGGACGGGGACGGTTTAGGGTCCAGGTGAGGGTACGACAACGCTTTAGGGGGAGCGTACGTGTGAGGGCGCGGGTTAGTGTCAGCGTACGGGTTAGGATTAGGGGACGGGTGAGGGTCAGGCTTCGGGGAAGGGTTAGGGTTAGGGTTCGGGCTAGGGTTAGGGTTAGGGGATGGGGACGGTTTAGGGTCCAGGTGAGGGTACGACAACGCTTTAGGGGGAGCGTACGTGTGAGGGCGCGGGTTAGGGTCAGCGTACGGGTTAGGATTAGGGGACGGGTGAGGGTCAGGCTTCGCGGAAGTGTTAGGGTTAGGGTTCGGGCTAGGGTTAGGGTTAGGGGACGGGGACGGTTTAGGGTCCAGGTGAGGGTAAGACAACGCTTTAGGGGGAGCGTACGTGTGAGGGCGCGGGTTAGTGTCAGCGTACGGGTTAGGATTAGGGGACGGGTGAGGGTCAGGCTTCGGGGAAGGGTTAGGGTTAGGGTTCGGGCTAGGGTTAGGGTTAGGGGACGGGGACGGTTTAGGGTCCAGGTGAGGGTACGGCAACGCTTTAGGAGGGACGTACGTGTGAGGGCGCGGGTTAGCGTCAGCGTACGGGTTATGATTAGGGGACGGGTGAGGGTCAGGCTTCGGGGAAGGGTTAGAGTTAGGGTTCGGGCTAGGGTTAGGGTTAGGGGACGGGGACGGTTTAGGGTCCAGGTGAGGGTACGAAAACGCTTTAGGGAGAGCGTTCGTTAGAGGGCGCGGGTTAGTGTCAGCGTACGGGTTAGGATTAGGGGACGGGTGAGGGTCAGGCTTCGGGGAAGGTTTAGGGTTAGGGTTCGGGCTAGGGTTAGGGTTAGGGGACGGGGACGGTTTAGGGTCCAGGTGAGGGTACGACAACGCTTTAGGGGGAGCGTACGTGTGAGGGCGCGGGTTAGTGTCAGCGTACGGGTTAGGATTAGGGGACGGGTGAGGGTCAGGCTTCGGGGAAGGGTTAGGGTTAGGGTTCGGGCTAGGGTTAGGGTTAGGGGACGGGGACGGTTTAGGGTCCAGGTGAGGGTACGACAACGCTTTAGGGGGAGCGTACGTGTGAGGGCGCGGGTTAGGGTCAGCGTACGGGTTAGGATTAGGGGACGGGTGAGGGTCAGGCTTCGGGGAAGGTTTAGGGTTAGGGTTCGGGCTAGGGTTAGGGTTAGGGGACGGGGACGGTTTAGGGTCCAGGTGAGGGTACGACAACGCTTTAGGGGGAGCGTACGTGTGAGGGCGCGGGTTAGTGTCAGCGTACGGGTTAGGATTAGGGGACGGGTGAGGGTCAGGCTTCGGGGAAGGGTTAGGGTTAGGGTTCGGGCTAGGGTTAGGGTTAGGGGACGGGGACGGTTTAGGGTCCAGGTGAGGGTACGACAACGCCTTAGGGGGAGCGTACGTGTGAGGGCGCGGCTTAGTGTCAGCGTACGGGTTAGGATTAGGGGACGGGTGAGGGTCAGGCTTCGGGGAAGGGTTAGGGTTAGGGTTCGGGCTAGGGTTAGGGTTAGGGGACGGGGACGGTTTAGGGTCCAGGTGAGGGTACGAAAACGCTTTAGGGAGAGCGTTCGTGTGAGGGCGCGGGTTAGTGTCAGCGTACGGGTTAGGATTAGGGGACGGGTGAGGGTCAGGCTTCGGGGAAGGGTTAGGGTTAGGGTTCGGGCTAGGGTTAGGGTTAGGGGACGGGGACGGTTTAGGGTCCAGGTGAGGGTACGACAACGCTTTAGGGGGAGCGTACGTGTGAGGGCGCGGGTTAGTGTCAGCGTACGGGTTAGGATTAGGGGACGGGTGAGGGTCAGGCTTCGGGGAAGGGTTAGGGTTAGGGTTCGGGCTAGGGTTAGGGTTAGGGGATGGGGACGGTTTAGGGTCCAGGTGAGGGTACGACAACGCTTTAGGGGGAGCGTACGTGTGAGGGCGCGGGTTAGGGTCAGCGTACGGGTTAGGATTAGGGGACGGGTGAGGGTCAGGCTTCGCGGAAGGGTTAGGGTTAGGGTTCGGGCTAGGGTTAGGGTTAGGGGACGGGGACGGTTTAGGGTCCAGGTGAGGGTAAGACAACGCTTTAGGGGGAGCGTACGTGTGAGGGCGCGGGTTAGTGTCAGCGTACGGGTTAGGATTAGGGGACGGGTGAGGGTCAGGCTTCGGGGAAGTGTTAGGGTTAGGGTTCGGGCTAGGGTTAGGGTTAGGGGACGGGGACGGTTTAGGGTCCAGGTGAGGGTACGACAACGCTTTAGGGGGAGCGTACGTGTGAGGGCGCGGGTTAGTGTCAGCGTACTGGTTAGGATTAGGGGACGGGTGAGGGTCAGGCTTCGGGGAAGGGTTAGGGTTAGGGTTCGGGCTAGGGTTAGGGTTAGGGGACGGGGACGGTTTAGGGTCCAGGTGAGGGTACGGCAACGCTTTAGGGGGGACGTACGTGTGAGGGCGCGGGTTAGCGTCAGCGTACGGGTTATGATTAGGGGACGGGTGAGGGTCAGGCTTCGGGGAAGGGTTAGAGTTAGGGTTCGGGCTAGGGTTAGGGTTAGGGGACGGGGACGGTTTAGGGTCCAGGTGAGGGTACGAAAACGCTTTAGGGAGAGCGTTCGTTAGAGGGCGCGGGTTAGTGTCAGCGTACGGGTTAGGATTAGGGGACGGGTGAGGGTCAGGCTTCGGGGAAGGTTTAGGGTTAGGGTTCGGGCTAGGGTTAGGGTTAGGGGACGGGGACGGTTTAGGGTCCAGGTGAGGGTACGACAACGCTTTAGGGGGAGCGTACGTGTGAGGGCGCGGGTTAGTGTCAGCGTACGGGTTAGGATTAGGGGACGGGTGAGGGTCAGGCTTCGGGGAAGGGTTAGGGTTAGGGTTCGGGCTAGGGTTAGGGTTAGGGGACGGGGACGGTTTAGGGTCCAGGTGAGGGTACGACAACGCTTTAGGGGGAGCGTACGTGTGAGGGCGCGGGTTAGTGTCAGCGTACGGGTTAGGATTAGGGGACGGGTGAGGGTCAGGCTTCGGGGAAGGGTTAGGGTTAGGGTTCGGGCTAGGGTTAGGGTTAGGGGATGGGGACGGTTTAGGGTCCAGGTGAGGGTACGACAACGCTTTAGGGGGAGCGTACGTGTGAGGGCGCGGGTTAGGGTCAGCGTACGGGTTAGGATTAGGGGACGGGTGAG
Organism: Globicephala melas; assembly: GCF_963455315.2. Lineage (NCBI taxonomy): Eukaryota > Metazoa > Chordata > Mammalia > Artiodactyla > Delphinidae > Globicephala > Globicephala melas. The sequence goes on from NC_083331.1 coordinate 79,048,614, forward strand.
GGTCAGGCTTCGCGGAAGGGTTAGGGTTAGGGTTCGGGCTAGGGTTAGGGTTAGGGGACGGGGACGGTTTAGGGTCCAGGTGAGGGTAAGACAACGCTTTAGGGGGAGCGTACGTGTGAGGGCGCGGGTTAGTGTCAGCGTACGGGTTAGGATTAGGGGACGGGTGAGGGTCAGGCTTCGGGGAAGTGTTAGGGTTAGGGTTCGGGCTAGGGTTAGGGTTAGGGGACGGGGACGGTTTAGGGTCCAGGTGAGGGTACGACAACGCTTTAGGGGGAGCGTACGTGTGAGGGCGCGGGTTAGTGTCAGCGTACGGGTTAGGATTAGGGGACGGGTGAGGGTCAGGCTTCGGGGAAGGGTTAGGGTTAGGTTTCGGGCTAGGGTTAGGGTTAGGGGACGGGGACGGTTTAGGGTCCAGGTGAGGGTACGGCAACGCTTTAGGGGGGATGTACGTGTGAGGGCGCGGGTTAGCGTCAGCGTACGGGTTATGATTAGGGGACGGGTGAGGGTCAGGCTTCGGGGAAGGGTTAGAGTTAGGGTTCGGGCTAGGGTTAGGGTTAGGGGACGGGGACGGTTTAGGGTCCAGGTGAGGGTACGAAAACGCTTTAGGGAGAGCGTTCGTTAGAGGGCGCGGGTTAGTGTCAGCGTACGGGTTAGGATTAGGGGACGGGTGAGGGTCAGGCTTCGGGGAAGGTTTAGGGTTAGGGTTCGGGCTAGGGTTAGGGTTAGGGGACGGGGACGGTTTAGGGTCCAGGTGAGGGTACGACAACGCTTTAGGGGGAGCGTACGTGTGAGGGCGCGGGTTAGTGTCAGCGTACGGGTTAGGATTAGGGGACGGGTGAGGGTCAGGCTTCGGGGAAGGGTTAGGGTTAGGGTTCGGGCTAGGGTTAGGGTTAGGGGACGGGGACGGTTTAGGGTCCAGGTGAGGGTACGACATCGCTTTAGGGGGAGCGTACGTGTGACGGCGCGGCTTAGTGTCAGCGTACGGGTTAGGATTAGGGGACGGGTGAGGGTCAGGCTTCGGGGAAGGGTTAGGGTTAGGGTTCGGGCTAGGGTTAGGGTTAGGGGATGGGGACGGTTTAGGGTCCAGGTGAGGGTACGAAAACGCTTTAGGGGGAGCGTACGTGTGAGGGCGCGGGTTAGGGTCAGCGTACGGGTTAGGATTAGGGGACGGGTGAGGGTCAGGCTTCGCGGAAGGGTTAGGGTTAGGGTTCGGGCTAGGGTTAGGGTTAGGGGACGGGGACGGTTTAGGGTCCAGGTGAGGGTAAGACAACGCTTTAGGGGGAGCGTACGTGTGAGGGCGCGGGTTAGTGTCAGCGTACGGGTTAGGATTAGGGGACGGGTGAGGGTCAGGCTTCGGGGAAGTGTTAGGGTTAGGGTTCGGGCTAGGGTTAGGGTTAGGGGACGGGGACGGTTTAGGGTCCAGGTGAGGGTACGACAACGCTTTAGGGGGAGCGTACGTGTGAGGGCGCGGGTTAGTGTCAGCGTACGGGTTAGGATTAGGGGACGGGTGAGGGTCAGGCTTCGGGGAAGGGTTAGGGTTAGGGTTCGGGCTAGGGTTAGGGTTAGGGGACGGGGACGGTTTAGGGTCCAGGTGAGGGTACGGCAACGCTTTAGGGGGGACGTACGTGTGAGGGCGCGGGTTAGCGTCAGCGTACGGGTTATGATTAGGGGACGGGTGAGGGTCAGGCTTCGGGGAAGGGTTAGAGTTAGGGTTCGGGCTAGGGTTAGGGTTAGGGGACGGGGACGGTTTAGGGTCCAGGTGAGGGTACGAAAACGCTTTAGGGAGAGCGTTCGTTAGAGGGCGCGGGTTAGTGTCAGCGTACGGGTTAGGATTAGGGGACGGGTGAGGGTCAGGCTTCGGGGAAGGTTTAGGGTTAGGGTTCGGGCTAGGGTTAGGGTTAGGGGACGGGGACGGTTTAGGGTCCAGGTGAGGGTACGACAACGCTTTAGGGGGAGCGTACGTGTGAGGGCGCGGGTTAGTGTCAGCGTACGGGTTAGGATTAGGGGACGGGTGAGGGTCAGGCTTCGGGGAAGGGTTAGGGTTAGGGTTCGGGCTAGGGTTAGGGTTAGGGGACGGGGACGGTTTAGGGTCCAGGTGAGGGTACGACAACGCTTTAGGGGGAGCGTACGTGTGAGGGCGCGGGTTAGTGTCAGCGTACGGGTTAGGATTAGGGGACGGGTGAGGGTCAGGCTTCGGGGAAGGGTTAGGGTTAGGGTTCGGGCTAGGGTTAGGGTTAGGGGATGGGGACGGTTTAGGGTCCAGGTGAGGGTACGACAACGCTTTAGGGGGAGCGTACGTGTGAGGGCGCGGGTTAGGGTCAGCGTACGGGTTAGGATTAGGGGACGGGTGAGGGTCAGGCTTCGCGGAAGGGTTAGGGTTAGGGTTCGGGCTAGGGTTAGGGTTAGGGGACGGGGACGGTTTAGGGTCCAGGTGAGGGTAAGACAACGCTTTAGGGGGAGCGTACGTGTGAGGGCGCGGGTTAGTGTCAGCGTACGGGTTAGGATTAGGGGACGGGTGAGGGTCAGGCTTCGGGGAAGTGTTAGGGTTAGGGTTCGGGCTAGGGTTAGGGTTAGGGGACGGGGACGGTTTAGGGTCCAGGTGAGGGTACGACAACGCTTTAGGGGGAGCGTACGTGTGAGGGCGCGGGTTAGTGTCAGCGTACGGGTTAGGATTAGGGGACGGGTGAGGGTCAGGCTTCGGGGAAGGGTTAGGGTTAGGTTTCGGGCTAGGGTTAGGGTTAGGGGACGGGGACGGTTTAGGGTCCAGGTGAGGGTACGGCAACGCTTTAGGGGGGATGTACGTGTGAGGGCGCGGGTTAGCGTCAGCGTACGGGTTATGATTAGGGGACGGGTGAGGGTCAGGCTTCGGGGAAGGGTTAGAGTTAGGGTTCGGGCTAGGGTTAGGGTTAGGGGACGGGGACGGTTTAGGGTCCAGGTGAGGGTACGAAAACGCTTTAGGGAGAGCGTTCGTTAGAGGGCGCGGGTTAGTGTCAGCGTACGGGTTAGGATTAGGGGACGGGTGAGGGTCAGGCTTCGGGGAAGGTTTAGGGTTAGGGTTCGGGCTAGGGTTAGGGTTAGGGGACGGGGACGGTTTAGGGTCCAGGTGAGGGTACGACAACGCTTTAGGGGGAGCGTACGTGTGAGGGCGCGGGTTAGTGTCAGCGTACGGGTTAGGATTAGGGGACGGGTGAGGGTCAGGCTTCGGGGAAGGGTTAGGGTTAGGGTTCGGGCTAGGGTTAGGGTTAGGGGACGGGGACGGTTTAGGGTCCAGGTGAGGGTACGACATCGCTTTAGGGGGAGCGTACGTGTGACGGCGCGGCTTAGTGTCAGCGTACGGGTTAGGATTAGGGGACGGGTGAGGGTCAGGCTTCGGGGAAGGGTTAGGGTTAGGGTTCGGGCTAGGGTTAGGGTTAGGGGACGGGGAAGGTTTAGGGTCCAGGTGAGGGTACGAAAACGCTTTAGGGAGAGCGTTCGTGTGAGGGCGCGGGTTAGTGTCAGCGTACGGGTTAGGATTAGGGGACGGGTGAGGGTCAGGCTTCGGGGAAGGGTTAGGGTTAGGGTTCGGGCTAGGGTTAGGGTTAGGGGACGGGGACGGTTTAGGGTCCAGGTGAGGGTACGACAACGCTTTAGGGGGAGCGTACGTGTGAGGGCGCGGGTTAGTGTCAGCGTACGGGTTAGGATTAGGGGACGGGTGAGGGTCAGGCTTCGGGGAAGGGTTAGGGTTAGGGTTCGGGCTAGGGTTAGGGTTAGGGGATGGGGACGGTTTAGGGTCCAGGTGAGGGTACGACAACGCTTTAGGGGGAGCGTACGTGTGAGGGCGCGGGTTAGGGTCAGCGTACGGGTTAGGATTAGGGGACGGGTGAGGGTCAGGCTTCGCGGAAGCGTTAGGGTTAGGGTTCGGGCTAGGGTTAGGGTTAGGGGACGGGGACGGTTTAGGGTCCAGGTGAGGGTAAGACAACGCTTTAGGGCGAGCGTACGTGTGAGGGCGCGGGTTAGTGTCAGCGTACGGGTTAGGATTAGGGGACGGGTGAGGGTCAGGCTTCGGGGAAGTGTTAGGGTTAGGGTTCGGGCTAGGGTTAGGGTTAGGGGACGGGGACGGTTTAGGGTCCAGGTGAGGGTACGACAACGCTTTAGGGGGAGCGTACGTGTGAGGGCGCGGGTTAGTGTCAGCGTACGGGTTAGGATTAGGGGACGGGTGAGGGTCAGGCTTCGGGGAAGGGTTAGGGTTAGGGTTCGGGCTAGGGTTAGGGTTAGGGGACGGGGACGGTTTAGGGTCCAGGTGAGGGTACGGCAACGCTTTAGGGGGGACGTACGTGTGAGGGCGCGGGTTAGCGTCAGCGTACGGGTTATGATTAGGAGACGGGTGAGGGTCAGGCTTCGGGGAAGTGTTAGAGTTAGGGTTCGGGCTAGGGTTAGGGTTAGGGGACGGGGACGGTTTAGGGTCCAGGTGAGGGTACGAAAACGCTTTAGGGAGAGCGTTCGTTAGAGGGCGCGGGTTAGTGTCAGCGTACGGGTTAGGATTAGGGGACGGGTGAGGGTCAGGCTTCGGGGAAGGTTTAGGGTTAGGGTTCGGGCTAGGGTTAGGGTTAGGGGACGGGGACGGTTTAGGGTCCAGGTGAGGGTACGACAACGCTTTAGGGGGAGCGTACGTGTGAGGGCGCGGGTTAGTGTCAGCGTACGGGTTAGGATTAGGGGACGGGTGAGGGTCAGGCTTCGGGGAAGGGTTAGGGTTAGGGTTCGGGCTAGGGTTAGGGTTAGGGGACGGGGACGGTTTAGGGTCCAGGTGAGGGTACGACAACGCTTTAGGGGGAGCGTACGTGTGAGGGCGCGGCTTAGTGTCAGCGTACGGGTTAGGATTAGGGGACGGGTGAGGGTCAGGCTTCGGGGAAGGGTTAGGGTTAGGGTTCGGGCTAGGGTTAGGGTTAGGGGACGGGGACGGTTTAGGGTCCAGGTGAGGGTACGGCAACGCTTTAGGGGGGACGTACGTGTGAGGGCGCGGGTTAGTGTCAGCGTACGGGTTATGATTAGGGGACGGGTGAGGGTCAGGCTTCGGGGAAGGGTTAGAGTTAGGGTTCGGGCTAGGGTTAGGGTTAGGGGACGGGGACGGTTTAGGGTCCAGGTGAGGGTACGAAAACGCTTTAGGGAGAGCGTTCGTTAGAGGGCGCGGGTTAGTGTCAGCGTACGGGTTAGGATTAGGGGACGGGTGAGGGTCAGGCTTCGGGGAAGGGTTAGGGTTAGGGTTCGGGCTAGGGTTAGGGTTAGGGGACGGGGACGGTTTAGGGTCCAGGTGAGGGTACGGCAACGCTTTAGGGGGGACGTACGTGTGAGGGCGCGGGTTAGTGTCAGCGTACGGGTTATGATTAGGGGACGGGTGAGGGTCAGGCTTCGGGGAAGGGTTAGAGTTAGGGTTCGGGCTAGGGTTAGGGTTAGGGGACGGGGACGGTTTAGGGTCCAGGTGAGGGTACGAAAACGCTTTAGGGAGAGCGTTCGTTAGAGGGCGCGGGTTAGTGTCAGCGTACGGGTTAGGATTAGGGGACGGGTGAGGGTCAGGCTTCGGGGAAGGGTTAGGGTTAGGGTTCGGGCTAGGGTTAGGGTTAGGGGACGGGGACGGTTTAGGGTCCAGGTGAGGGTACGGCAACGCTTTAGGGGGGACGTACGTGTGAGGGCGCGGGTTAGCGTCAGCGTACGGGTTATGATTAGGGGACGGGTGAGGGTCAGGCTTCGGGGAAGGGTTAGAGTTAGGGTTCGGGCTAGGGTTAGGGTTAGGGGACGGGGACGGTTTAGGGTCCAGGTGAGGGTACGAAAACGCTTTAGGGAGAGCGTTCGTTAGAGGGCGCGGGTTAGTGTCAGCGTACGGGTTAGGATTAGGGGACGGGTGAGGGTCAGGCTTCGGGGAAGGTTTAGGGTTAGGGTTCGGGCTAGGGTTAGGGTTAGGGGACGGGGACGGTTTAGGGTCCAGGTGAGGGTACGACAACGCTTTAGGGGGAGCGTACGTGTGAGGGCGCGGGTTAGTGTCAGCGTACGGGTTAGGATTAGGGGACGGGTGAGGGGCAGGCTTCGGGGAAGGGTTAGGGTTAGGGTTCGGGCTAGGGTTAGGGTTAGGGGACGGGGACGGTTTAGGGTCCAGGTGAGGGTACGACAACGCTTTAGGGGGAGCGTACGTGTGAGGGCGCGGCTTAGTGTCAGCGTACGGGTTAGGATTAGGGGACGGGTGAGGGTCAGGCTTCGGGGAAGGGTTAGGGTTAGGGTTCGGGCTAGGGTTAGGGTTAGGGGACGGGGACGGTTTAGGGTCCAGGTGAGGGTACGAAAACGCTTTAGGGAGAGCGTTCGTGTGAGGGCGCGGGTTAGTGTCAGCGTACGGGTTAGGATTAGGGGACGGGTGAGGGTCAGGCTTCGGGGAAGGGTTAGGGTTAGGGTTCGGGCTAGGGTTAGGGTTAGGGGACGGGGACGGTTTAGGGTCCAGGTGAGGGTACGACAACGCTTTAGGGGGAGCGTACGTGTGAGGGCGCGGGTTAGTGTCAGCGTACGGGTTAGGATTAGGGGACGGGTGAGGGTCAGGCTTCGGGGAAGGGTTAGGGTTAGGGTTCGGGCTAGGGTTAGGGTTAGGGGATGGGGACGGTTTAGGGTCCAGGTGAGGGTACGAAAACGCTTTAGGGAGAGCGTTCGTTAGAGGGCGCGGGTTAGTGTCAGCGTACGGGTTAGGATTAGGGGACGGGTGAGGGTCAGGCTTCGGGGAAGGTTTAGGGTTAGGGTTCGGGCTAGGGTTAGGGTTAGGGGACGGGGACGGTTTAGGGTCCAGGTGAGGGTACGACAACGCTTTAGGGGGAGCGTACGTGTGAGGGCGCGGGTTAGTGTCAGCGTACGGGTTAGGATTAGGGGACGGGTGAGGGTCAGGCTTCGGGGAAGGGTTAGGGTTAGGGTTCGGGCTAGGGTTAGGGTTAGGGGACTGGGACGGTTTAGGGTCCAGGTGAGGGTACGACAACGCTTTAGGCGGAGCGTACGTGTGAGGGCGCGGGTTAGTGTCAGCGTACGGGTTAGGATTAGGGGACGGGTGAGGGTCAGGCTTCGGGGAAGGGTTAGGGTTAGGGTTCGGGCTAGGGTTAGGGTTAGGGGATGGGGACGGTTTAGGGTCCAGGTGAGGGTACGACAACGCTTTAGGGGGAGCGTACGTGTGAGGGCGCGGGTTAGGGTCAGCATACGGGTTAGGATTAGGGGACGGGTGAGGGTCAGGCTTCGCGGAAGGGTTAGGGTTAGGGTTCGGGCTAGGGTTAGGGTTAGGGGACGGGGACGGTTTAGGGTCCAGGTGAGGGTAAGACAACGCTTTAGGGGGAGCGTACGTGTGAGGGCGCGGGTTAGTGTCAGCGTACGGGTTAGGATTAGGGGACGGGTGAGGGTCAGGCTTCGGGGAAGTGTTAGGGTTAGGGTTCGGGCTAGGGTTAGGGTTAGGGGACGGGGACGGTTTAGGGTCCAGGTGAGGGTACGAAAACGCTTTAGGGAGAGCGTTCGTTAGAGGGCGCGGGTTAGTGTCAGCGTACGGGTTAGGATTAGGGGACGGGTGAGGGTCAGGCTTCGGGGAAGGTTTAGGGTTAGTGTTCGGGCTAGGGTTAGGGTTAGGGGACGGGGACGGTTTAGGGTCCAGGTGAGGGTACGACAACGCTTTAGGGGGAGCGTACGTGTGAGGGCGCGGGTTAGTGTCAGCGTACGGGTTAGGATTAGGGGACGGGTGAGGGTCAGGCTTCGGGGAAGGGTTAGGGTTAGGGTTCGGGCTAGGGTTAGGGTTAGGGGACGGGGACGGTTTAGGGTCCAGGTGAGGGTACGACAACGCTTTAGGGGGAGCGTACGTGTGAGGGCGCGGCTTAGTGTCAGCGTACGGGTTAGGATTAGGGGACGGGTGAGGGTCAGGCTTCGGGGAAGGGTTAGGGTTAGGGTTCGGGCTAGGGTTAGGGTTAGGGGACGGGGACGGTTTAGGGTCCAGGTGAGGGTACGAAAACGCTTTAGGGAGAGCGTTCGTGTGAGGGCGCGGGTTAGTGTCAGCGTACGGGTTAGGATTAGGGGACGGGTGAGGGTCAGGCTTCGGGGAAGGGTTAGGGTTAGGGTTCGGGCTAGGGTTAGGGTTAGGGGACGGGGACGGTTTAGGGTCCAGGTGAGGGTACGACAACGCTTTAGGGGGAGCGTACGTGTGAGGGCGCGGGTTAGTGTCAGCGTACGGGTTAGGATTAGGGGACGGGTGAGGGTCAGGCTTCGGGGAAGGGTTAGGGTTAGGGTTCGGGCTAGGGTTAGGGTTAGGGGATGGGGACGGTTTAGGGTCCAGGTGAGGGTACGACAACGCTTTAGGGGGAGCGTACGTGTGAGGGCGCGGGTTAGGGTCAGCGTACGGGTTAGGATTAGGGGACGGGTGAGGGTCAGGCTTCGCGGAAGGGTTAGGGTTAGGGTTCGGGCTAGGGTTAGGGTTAGGGGACGGGGACGGTTTAGGGTCCAGGTGAGGGTAAGACAACGCTTTAGGGGGAGCGTACGTGTGAGGGCGCGGGTTAGTGTCAGCGTACGGGTTAGGATTAGGGGACGGGTGAGGGTCAGGCTTCGGGGAAGTGTTAGGGTTAGGGTTCGGGCTAGGGTTAGGGTTAGGGGACGGGGACGGTTTAGGGTCCAGGTGAGGGTACGACAACGCTTTAGGGGGAGCGTACGTGTGAGGGCGCGGGTTAGTGTCAGCGTACGGGTTAGAATTAGGGGACGGGTGAGGGTCAGGCTTCGGGGAAGGGTTAGGGTTAGGGTTCGGGCTAGGGTTAGGGTTAGGGGACGGGGACGGTTTAGGGTCCAGGTGAGGGTACGGCAACGCTTTAGGGGGGACGTACGTGTGAGGGCGCGGGTTAGCGTCAGCGTACGGGTTATGATTAGGGGACGGGTGAGGGTCAGGCTTCGGGGAAGGGTTAGAGTTAGGGTTCGGGCTAGGGTTAGGGTTAGGGGACGGGGACGGTTTAGGGTCCAGGTGAGGGTACGAAAACGCTTTAGGGAGAGCGTTCGTTAGAGGGCGCGGGTTAGTGTCAGCGTACGGGTTAGGATTAGGGGACGGGTGAGGGTCAGGCTTCGGGGAAGGTTTAGGGTTAGGGTTCGGGCTAGGGTTAGGGTTAGGGGACGGGGACGGTTTAGGGTCCAGGTGAGGGTACGACAACGCTTTAGGGGGAGCGTACGTGTGAGGGCGCGGGTTAGTGTCAGCGTACGGGTTAGGATTAGGGGACGGGTGAGGGTCAGGCTTCGGGGAAGGGTTAGGGTTAGGGTTCGGGCTAGGGTTAGGGTTAGGGGACGGGGACGGTTTAGGGTCCAGGTGAGGGTACGACAACGCTTTAGGGGGAGCGTACGTGTGAGGGCGCGGCTTAGTGTCAGCGTACGGGTTAGGATTAGGGGACGGGTGAGGGTCAGGCTTCGGGGAAGGGTTAGGGTTAGGGTTCGGGCTAGGGTTAGGGTTAGGGGACGGGGACGGTTTAGGGTCCAGGTGAGGGTACGACAACGCTTTAGGGGGAGCGTACGTGTGAGGGCGCGGGTTAGTGTCAGCGTACGGGTTAGGATTAGGGGACGGGTGAGGGTCAGGCTTCGGGGAAGGGTTAGGGTTAGGGTTCGGGCTAGGGTTAGGGTTAGGGGACGGGGACGGTTTAGGGTCCAGGTGAGGGTACGACAACGCTTTAGGGGGAGCGTACGTGTGAGGGCGCGGCTTAGTGTCAGCGTACGGCTTAGGATTAGGGGACGGGTGAGGGTCAGGCTTCGGGGAAGGGTTAGGGTTAGTGTTCGGGCTAGGGTTAGGGTTAGGGGATGGGGACGGTTTAGGGTCCAGGTGAGGGTACGACAACGCTTTAGGGGGAGCGTACGTGTGAGGGCTCGGGTTAGTGTCAGCGTACGGGTTAGGATTAGGGGACGGGTGAGGGTCAGGCTTTGAGGAAGCGTTAGGGTTAGGGTCCGGGTTAACGTTAGGGTTAGGGGACGGGGACGGTTTAGGGTCCAGGTGAGGGTACGACAACGCTTTAGGGGTGCGTTCGTGTGAGGGCGCGGGTTAGTGTCAGCGTACGGGTTAGGATTAGGGGAAGAGTGAGGGTCACGCTTTGGGGAAGGGTTAGGGTTAGGGTTCGGGCTAGGGTTAGGGTTAGGGGACGGGGACGGTTTAGGGTCCAGGTGAGGGTACGACAACGCTTTAGGGGGAGCGTACGTGTGAGGGCGCGGGTTAGGGTCAGCGTACGGGTTAGGATTAGGGGACGGGTGAGGGTCAGGCTTCGGGGAAGGGTTAGGGTTAGGGTTCGGGCTAGGGTTAGGGTTAGGGGACGGGGACGGTTTAGGGTCCAGGTGAGGGTACGACAACACTTTAGGGGTAGCGTACGTGTGAGGGCGCGGCTTAGTGTCAGCGTACGGGTTAGGATTAGGGGACGGGTGAGGGTCAGGCTTCGGGGAAGGGTTAGGGTTAGGGTTCGGGCTAGGGTTAGGGTTAGGGGACGGGGACGGTTTAGGGTCCAGGTGAGGGTACGACAACGCTTTAGGGGGAGCGTACGTGTGAGGGCGCGGCTTAGTGTCAGCGTACGGGTTAGGATTAGGGGACGGGTGAGGGTCAGGCTTCGGAGAAGGGTTAGGGTTAGGGTTCGGTCTAGGGTTAGGGTTAGGGGATGGGGACGGTTTAGGGTCCAGGTGAGGGTACGACAACGCTTTAGGGGGAGCGTACGTGTGAGGGCGCGGGTTAGTGTCAGCGTACGGGTTAGGATTAGGGGACGGGTGAGGGTCAGGCTTCGGGGAAGGGTTAGGGTTAGGGTTCGGGCTAGGATTAGGGTTAGGGGACGGGGACGGTTTAGGGTCCAGGTGAGGGTACGACAACGCTTTAGGGGGAGCGTACGTGTGAGGGCGCGGGTTAGTGTCAGCGTACGTGTTAGGATTAGGGGACGGGTGAGGGTCAGGCTTCGGGGAAGGGTTAGGGTTAGGGTTCGGGCTAGGGTTAGGGTTAGGGGACGGGGACGGTTTAGGGTCCAGGTGAGGGTACGACAAGGCTTTAGGGGGAGCGTACGTGTGAGGGCGCGGGTTATCGTCAGCGTACGGTTTAGGATTAGGGGACGGGTGAGGGTCAGGCTTCGGGGAAGGGTTAGGGTTAGGGTTCGGGCTAGGGTTAGGGTTAGGGGACAGGGACGGTTTAGGGTCCAGGTGAGGGTACGACAACGCTTTAGGGCGAGCGTACGTGAGAGGGCGCGGGTTAGCGTCAGCGTACGGGTTAGGATTAGGGGACGGGTGAGGGTCAGGCTTTGAGGAAGCGTTAGGGTTAGGGTCCGGGTTAACGTTAGGGTTAGGGGACGGGGACGGTTTAGGGTCCAGGTGAGGGTACGACAACGCTTTAGGGGTGCGTTCGTGTGAGGGCGCGGGTTAGTGTCAGCGTACGGGTTAGGATTAGGGGAAGAGTGAGGGTCACGCTTTGGGGAAGGGTTAGGGTTAGGGTTCGGGCTAGGGTTAGGGTTAGGGGACGGGGACGGTTTAGGGTCCAGGTGAGGGTACGACAACGCTTTAGGGGGAGCGTACGTGTGAGGGCGCGGGTTAGTGTCAGCGTACGGGTTAGGATTAGGGGACGGGTGAGGGTCAGGCTTCGGGGAAGGGTTAGGGTTAGGGTTCGGGCTAGGGTTAGGGTTAGGGGACGGGGACGGTTTAGGGTCCAGGTGAGGGTACGACAACACTTTAGGGGTAGCGTACGTGTGAGGGCGCGGCTTAGTGTCAGCGTACGGGTTAGGATTAGGGGACGGGTGAGGGTCAGGCTTCGGGGAAGGGTTAGGGTTAGGGTTCGGGCTAGGGTTAGGGTTAGGGGACGGGGACGGTTTAGGGTCCAGGTGAGGGTACGACAACGCTTTAGGGGGAGCGTACGTGTGCGGGCGCGGGTTAGTGTCAGCGTACGGGTTAGGATTAGGGGACGGGTGAGGGTCAGGCTTCGGGGAAGGGTTAGGGTTAGGGTTCGGGCTAGGGTTAGGGTTAGGGGACGGGGACGGTTTAGGGTCCAGGTGAGGGTACGACAACGCTTTAGGGGGAGCGTACGTGTGAGGGCGCGGGTTAGCGTCAGCGTACGGGTTAGGATTAGGGGACGGGTGAGGGTCAGGCTTCGGGGAAGGGTTAGGGTTAGGGTTCGGGCTAGGGTTAGGGTTAGGGGACGGGGACGGTTTAGGGTCCAGGTGAGGGTACGACAACTCTTTAGGTGGAGCGTTCGTGTGAGGGCGCGGGTTAGTGTCAGCGTACGGGTTAGGATTAGGGGACGGGTGAGGGTCACGCTTTGGGGAAGGGTTAGGGTTAGGGTTCGGGTTAGGGTTAGGGTTAGGGGACGGGGACGGTTTAGGGTCCAGGTGAGGGTACGACAACGCTTTAGGGGGAGCGTACGTGTGAGGGCGCGGGTTAGTGTCAGCGTACGGGTTAGGATTAGGGGACGGGTGAGGGTCAGGCTTCGGGGAAGGGTTAGGGTTAGGGTTCGGGCTAGGGTTAGGGTTAGGGGACGGGGACGGTTTAGGGTCCAGGTGAGGGTACGACAACGCTTTAGGGGGAGCGTACGTGTGAGGGCGCGGCTTAGTGTCAGCGTACGGGTTAGGATTAGGGGACGGGTGAGGGTCAGGCTTCGGGGAAGGGTTAGGGTTAGGGTTCGGGCTAGGGTTAGGGTTAGGGGACGGGGACGGTTTAGGGTCCAGGTGAGGGTACGACAACGCTTTAGGGGGAGCGTACGTGTGCGGGCGCGGGTTAGTGTCAGCGTACGGGTTAGGATTAGGGGACGGGTGAGGGTCAGGCTTCGGGGAAGGGTTAGGGTTAGGGTTCGGGCTAGGGTTAGGGTTAGGGGACGGGGACGGTTTAGGGTCCAGGTGAGGGTACGACAACGCTTTAGGGGGAGCGTACGTGTGAGGGCGCGGGTTAGCGTCAGCGTACGGGTAAGGATTAGGGGACGGGTGAGGGTCAGGCTTCGGGGAAGGGTTAGGGTTAGGGTTCGGGCTAGGGTTAGGGTTAGGGGACGGGGACGGTTTAGGGTCCAGGTGAGGGTACGACAACGCTTTAGGGGGAGCGTTCGTGTGAGGGCGCGGGTTAGTGTCAGCGTACGGGTTAGGATTATGGCACGGGTGAGGGTCAGGCTTCGGGGAAGGGTTGGGGTTAGGGTTCGTGCTAGGGTTAGGGTTAGGGGACGGGGACAGTTTAGGGTCCAGGTGAGGGTACGACAATGCTTTAGGGGGAGCGTAAGTGTGAGGGCGCGGGTTAGTGTCAGCGTACGGGTTAGGATTAGGGGACGGGTGAGGGTCAGGCTTCGGGGAAGGGTTAGGGTTAGGGTTCGGGGTAGGGTTAGGGTTAGGGGACGGGGACGGTTTAGGGTCCAGGTGAGGGTACGACAACGCTTTAGGGGGAGCGTACGTGTGAGGGCGCGGGTTAGCGTCAGCGTACGGGTTAGGATTAGGGGACGGCTGAGGGTCAGGCTTCGGGGAAGGGTTAGGGTTAGGGTTCGGGCTAGGGTTAGGGCTAGGGGACGGGGACGGTTTAGGTTCCAGGTGAGGGTACGACAACGCTTTAGGGGGAGCGTTCGTGTGAGGGCGCGGGTTAGTGTCAGCGTACGGGTTAGGATTAGGGGACGGGTGAGGGTCAGGCTTCGCGGAAGGGTTACGGTTAGGGTTCGGGCTAGGGTTAGGGTTAGGGGACGGGGATGGTTTAGGGTCCAGGTGAGGGTACGACAACGCTTTAGGGGGAGCGTACGTGTGAGGGCGCGGGTTAGTGTCAGCGTACGGGTTAGGATTAGGGGACGGGTGAGGGTCAGGCTTCGGGGAAGGGTTAGGGTTAGGGTTCGGGCTAGGGTTAGGGTTAGGGGACGGGGACGGTTTAGGGTCCAGGTGAGGGTACGACAACGCTTTAGGGGGAGCGTACGTGTGAGGGCGCGGCTTAGTGTCAGCGTACGGGTTAGGATTAGGGGACGGGTGAGGGTCAGGCTTCGGAGAAGGGTTAGGGTTAGGGTTCGGTCTAGGGTTAGGGTTAGGGGATGGGGACGGTTTAGGGTCCAGGTGAGGGTACGACAACGCTTTAGGGGGAGCGTACGTGTGAGGGCGCGGGTTAGTGTCAGCGTACGGGTTAGGATTAGGGGACGGGTGAGGGTCAGGCTTCGGGGAAGGGTTAGGGTTAGGGTTCGGGCTAGGATTAGGGTTAGGGGACGGGGACGGTTTAGGGTCCAGGTGAGGGTACGACAACGCTTTAGGGGGAGCGTACGTGTGAGGGCGCGGGTTAGTGTCAGCGTACGTGTTAGGATTAGGGGACGGGTGAGGGTCAGGCTTCGGGGAAGGGTTAGGGTTAGGGTTCGGGCTAGGGTTAGGGTTAGGGGACGGGGACGGTTTAGGGTCCAGGTGAGGGTACGACAAGGCTTTAGGGGGAGCGTACGTGTGAGGGCGCGGGTTAGCGTCAGCGTACGGTTTAGGATTAGGGGACGGGTGAGGGTCAGGCTTCGGGGAAGGGTTAGGGTTAGGGTTCGGGCTAGGGTTAGGGTTAGGGGACAGGGACGGTTTAGGGTCCAGGTGAGGGTACGACAACGCTTTAGGGGGAGCGTACGTGAGAGGGCGCGGGTTAGCGTCAGCGTACGGGTTAGGATTAGGGGACGGGTGAGGGTCAGGCTTCGGGGAAGGGTTAGGGTTAGGGTTCGGGCTAGGGTTAGGGTTAGGGGACGGGGACGGTTTAGGGTCCAGGTGAGGGTACGACAACGCTTTAGGGGGAGCGTTCGTGTGAGGGCGCGGGTTAGTGTCAGCGTACGGGTTAGGATTAGGGGACGGGTGAGGGTCAGGCTTCGGGGAAGGTTTAGGGTTAGGGTTCGGGCTAGGGTTAGGGTTAGGGGACGGGGACGGTTTAGGGTCCAGGTGAGTGTACGACAACGCTTTAGGGGGAGCGTACGTGTGAGGGCGCGGGTTAGTGTCAGCGTACGGGTTAGGATTAAGGGACGGGTGAGGGTCAGGCTTCGGGGAAGGGTTAGGGTTAGGGTTCGGGCTAGGGTTAGGGTTAGGGGACGGGGACGGTTTAGGGTCCAGGTGAGGGTACGACAACGCTCTAGGGGGAGCGTACGTGTGAGGGCGCGGGTTAGTGTCAGCGTACGGCTTAGGATTAGGGGACGGGTGAGGGTCAGGCTTCGGGGAAGGGTTAGGGTTAGGATTAGGGCTAGGGTTAGGGTTAGGGGACGGGGACGGTTTAGGGTCCAGGTGAGGGTACGACAACGCTTTAGGGGGAGCGTACGTGTGAGGGCTCGGGTTAGTGTCAGCGTACGGGTTAGGATTAGGGGACGGGTGAGGGTCAGGCTTCGAGGAAGCGTTAGGGTTAGGGTCCGTGTTAACGTTAGGGTTAGGGGACGGGGACGGTTTAGGGTCCAGGTGAGGGTACGACAACGCTTTAGGGGGAGCGTACGTGTGAGGGCGCGGGTTAGCGTCAGCGTACAGGTTAGGATTAGGGGACGGGTGAGGGTCAGGCTTCGGGGAAGGGTTAGGGTTAGGGTTCGGGCTAGGGTTAGGGTTAGGGGACGGGGACGGTTTAGGGTCCTGGTGAGGGTACGACAACGCTTTAGGGGGAGCGTTCGTGTGAGGGCACGGGTTAGTGCCAGCGTACGGGTTAGGATTAGGGGACGGGTGAGGGTCAGGCTTCGGGGAAGGGTTAGGGTTAAGGTTCGGGCTAGGGTTAGGGTTAGGGGACGGGGACGGTTTAGGGTCCAGGTGAGGGTACGACAACGCTTTAGGGGGAGCGTACGTGTGAGGGCGCGGGTTAGGGTCAGCGTACGGGTTAGGATTAGGGGACGGGTGAGGGTCAGGCTTTGGGGAAGGGTTAGGGTTAGGGTTCGGGCTAGGGATAGGGTTAGGGGACGGGGACGGTTTAGGGTCCAGGTGAGGGTATGACAACGCTTTAGGGGGAGCGTTCGTGTGAGGGCGTGGGTTAGTGTCAGCGTACGGGTTAGGATTAGGGGACGGGTGAGGGTCAGGCTTCGGGGAAGTGTTAGGGTTAGGGTTCGGGCTAGGGTTAGGGTTAGGGGACGGGGACGGTTTAGGGTCCAGGTGAGGGTACGACAACGCTTTAGGGGGAGCGTACGTGTGAGGG
This sequence comes from Globicephala melas, assembly GCF_963455315.2. Lineage (NCBI taxonomy): Eukaryota > Metazoa > Chordata > Mammalia > Artiodactyla > Delphinidae > Globicephala > Globicephala melas. The sequence goes on from NC_083331.1 coordinate 79,064,694, forward strand.
CGCGGGTTAGTGTCAGCGTACGGGTTAGGATTAGGGGACGGGTGAGGGTCAGGCTTCGGGGAAGGGTTAGGGTTAGGGTTCGGGCTAGGGTTAGGGTTAGGGGACGGGGACGGTTTAGGGTCCAGGTGAGGGTACGGCAACGCTTTAGGGGGGGCGTACGTGTGAGGGCGCCGGTTAGCGTCAGCGTACGGGTTAGGATTAGGGGACGGGTGAGGGTCAGGCTTCGGGGAAGGGTTAGAGTTAGGGTTCGGGCTAGGGTTAGGGTTAGGGGACGGGGACAGTTTAGGGTCCAGGTGAGTGTACGAAAACGCTTTAGGGAGAGCGTTCGTGTGAGGGCGCGGGTTAGTGTCAGCGTACGGGTTACGATTAGGGGACGGGTGAGGGTCAGGCTTCGGGGAAGGGTTAGGGTTAGGGTTCGGGCTAGGGTTAGGGTTAGGGGACGGGGACGGTTTAGGGTCCATGTGAGGGTACGACAACGCTTTAGGGGGAGCGTACGTGTGAGGGCGCGGGTTAGTGTCAGCGTACGGGTTAGGATTAGGGGACGGGTGAGGGTCAGGCTTCGGGGAAGGGTTAGGGTTAGGGTTCGGGCTAGGGTTAGGGTTAGGGGACGGGGACGGTTTAGGGTCCAGGTGAGGGTACGACAACGCTTTAGGGGGAGCGTACGTGTGAGGGCGCGGGTTAGGGTCAGCGTACGGGTTAGGATTAGGGGACGGGTGAGGGTCAGGCTTCGGGGAAGGGTTAGTGTTAGGGTTCGGGCTAGGGTTAGGGTTAGGGGACGGGGACGGTTTAGGGTCCAGGTGAGGGTACGACAACGCTTTAGGGGGAGCGTACGTGTGCGGGCGCGGGTTAGTGTCAGCGTACGGGTTAGGATTAGGGGACGGGTGAGGGTCAGGCTTCGGGGAAGTGTTAGGGTTAGGGTTCGGGCTAGGGTTAGGGTTAGGGGACGGGGACGGTTTAGGGTCCAGGTGAGGGTACGACAACGCTTTAGGGGGAGCGTACGTGTGAGGGCGCGGGTTAGTGTCAGCGTACGGGTTAGGATTAGGGGACGGGTGAGGGTCAGGCTTCGGGGAAGGGTTAGGGTTAGGGTTCGGGCTAGGGTTAGGGTTAGGGGACGGGGACGGTTTAGGGTCCAGGTGAGGGTACGGCAACGCTTTAGGGGGGGCGTACGTGTGAGGGCGCGGGTTAGCGTCAGCGTACGGGTTATGATTAGGGGACGGGTGAGGGTCAGGCTTCGGGGAAGGGTTAGAGTTAGGGTTCGGGCTAGGGTTAGGGTTAGGGGACGGGGACGGTTTAGGGTCCAGGTGAGGGTACGAAAACGCTTTAGGGAGAGCGTTCGTTAGAGGGCGCGGGTTAGTGTCAGCGTACGGGTTAGGATTAGGGTACGGGTGAGGGTCAGGGTTCGGGGAAGGTTTAGGGTTAGGGTTCGGGCTAGGGTTAGGGTTAGGGGACGGGGACGGTTTAGGGTCCAGGTGAGGGTACGACAACGCTTTAGGGGGAGCGTACGTGTGAGGGCGCGGGTTAGTGTCAGCGTACGGGTTAGGATTAGGGGACGGGTGAGGGTCAGGCTTCGGGGAAGGGTTAGGGTTAGGGTTCGGGCTAGGGTTAGGGTTAGGGGACGGGGACGGTTTAGGGTCCAGGTGAGTGTACGACAACGCTTTAGGGGGAGCGTACGTGTGAGGGCGCGGGTTAGTGTCAGCGTACGGGTTAGGATTAAGGGACGGGTGAGGGTCAGGCTTCGGGGAAGGGTTAGGGTTAGGGTTCGGGCTAGGGTTAGGGTTAGGGGACGGGGACGGTTTAGTGTCCAGGTGAGGGTACGACAACGCTCTAGGGGGAGCGTACGTGTGAGGGCGCGGGTTAGTGTCAGCGTACGGCTTAGGATTAGGGGACGGGTGAGGGTCAGGCTTCGGGGAAGGGTTAGGGTTAGGATTAGGGCTAGGGTTAGGGTTAGGGGACGGGGACGGTTTAGGGTCCAGGTGAGGGTACGACAACGCTTTAGGGGGAGCGTACGTGTGAGGGCTCGGGTTAGTGTCAGCGTACGGGTTAGGATTAGGGGACGGGTGAGGGTCAGGCTTCGAGGAAGCGTTAGGGTTAGGGTCCGTGTTAACGTTAGGGTTAGGGGACGGGGACGGTTTAGGGTCCAGGTGAGGGTACGACAACGCTTTAGGGGGAGCGTACGTGTGAGGGCGCGGGTTAGCGTCAGCGTACAGGTTAGGATTAGGGGACGGGTGAGGGTCAGGCTTCGGGGAAGGGTTAGGGTTAGGGTTCGGGCTAGGGTTAGGGTTAGGGGACGGGGACGGTTTAGGGTCCTGGTGAGGGTACGACAACGCTTTAGGGGGAGCGTTCGTGTGAGGGCACGGGTTAGTGCCAGCGTACGGGTTAGGATTAGGGGACGGGTGAGGGTCAGGCTTCGGGGAAGGGTTAGGGTTAAGGTTCGGGCTAGGGTTAGGGTTAGGGGACGGGGACGGTTTAGGGTCCAGGTGAGGGTACGACAACGCTTTAGGGGGAGCGTACGTGTGAGGGCGCGGGTTAGGGTCAGCGTACGGGTTAGGATTAGGGGACGGGTGAGGGTCAGGCTTTGGGGAAGGGTTAGGGTTAGGGTTCGGGCTAGGGATAGGGTTAGGGGACGGGGACGGTTTAGGGTCCAGGTGAGGGTATGACAACGCTTTAGGGGGAGCGTTCGTGTGAGGGCGTGGGTTAGTGTCAGCGTACGGGTTAGGATTAGGGGACGGGTGAGGGTCAGGCTTCGGGGAAGTGTTAGGGTTAGGGTTCGGGCTAGGGTTAGGGTTAGGGGACGGGGACGGTTTAGGGTCCAGGTGAGGGTACGACAACGCTTTAGGGGGAGCGTACGTGTGAGGGCGCGGGTTAGTGTCAGCGTACGGGTTAGGATTAGGGGACGGGTGAGGGTCAGGCTTCGGGGAAGGGTTAGGGTTAGGGTTCGGGCTAGGGTTAGGGTTAGGGGACGGGGACGGTTTAGGGTCCAGGTGAGGGTACGGCAACGCTTTAGGGGGGGCGTACGTGTGAGGGCGCCGGTTAGCGTCAGCGTACGGGTTAGGATTAGGGGACGGGTGAGGGTCAGGCTTCGGGGAAGGGTTAGAGTTAGGGTTCGGGCTAGGGTTAGGGTTAGGGGACGGGGACAGTTTAGGGTCCAGGTGAGTGTACGAAAACGCTTTAGGGAGAGCGTTCGTGTGAGGGCGCGGGTTAGTGTCAGCGTACGGGTTACGATTAGGGGACGGGTGAGGGTCAGGCTTCGGGGAAGGGTTAGGGTTAGGGTTCGGGCTAGGGTTAGGGTTAGGGGACGGGGACGGTTTAGGGTCCAGGTGAGGGTACGACAACGCTTTAGGGGGAGCGTACGTGTGAGGGCGCGGGTTAGTGTCAGCGTACGGGTTAGGATTAGGGGACGGGTGAGGGTCAGGCTTCGGGGAAGGGTTAGGGTTAGGGTTCGGGCTAGGGTTAGGGTTAGGGGACGGGGACGGTTTAGGGTCCAGGTGAGGGTACGACAACGCTTTAGGGGGAGCGTACGTGTGAGGGCGCGGGTTAGGGTCAGCGTACGGGTTAGGATTAGGGGACGGGTGAGGGTCAGGCTTCGGGGAAGGGTTAGTGTTAGGGTTCGGGCTAGGGTTAGGGTTAGGGGACGGGGACGGTTTAGGGTCCAGGTGAGGGTACGACAACGCTTTAGGGGGAGCGTACGTGTGCGGGCGCGGGTTAGTGTCAGCGTACGGGTTAGGATTAGGGGACGGGTGAGGGTCAGGCTTCGGGGAAGTGTTAGGGTTAGGGTTCGGGCTAGGGTTAGGGTTAGGGGACGGGGACGGTTTAGGGTCCAGGTGAGGGTACGACAACGCTTTAGGGGGAGCGTACGTGTGAGGGCGCGGGTTAGTGTCAGCGTACGGGTTAGGATTAGGGGACGGGTGAGGGTCAGGCTTCGGGGTAGGGTTAGGGTTAGGGTTCGGGCTAGGGTTAGGGTTAGGGGACGGGGACGGTTTAGGGTCCAGGTGAGGGTACGGCAACGCTTTAGGGGGGGCGTACGTGTGAGGGCGCGGGTTAGCGTCAGCGTACGGGTTATGATTAGGGGACGGGTGAGGGTCAGGCTTCGGGGAAGGGTTAGAGTTAGGGTTCGGGCTAGGGTTAGGGTTAGGGGACGGGGACGGTTTAGGGTCCAGGTGAGGGTACGAAAACGCTTTAGGGAGAGCGTTCGTTAGAGGGCGCGGGTTAGTGTCAGCGTACGGGTTAGGATTAGGGTACGGGTGAGGGTCAGGGTTCGGGGAAGGTTTAGGGTTAGGGTTCGAGCTAGGGTTAGGGTTAGGGGACGGGGACGGTTTAGGGTCCAGGTGAGGGTACGACAACGCTTTAGGGGGAGCGTACGTGTGAGGGCGCGGGTTAGTGTCAGCGTACGGGTTAGGATTAGGGGACGGGTGAGGGTCAGGCTTCGGGGAAGGGTTAGGGTTAGGGTTCGGGCTAGGGTTAGGGTTAGGGGACGGGGACGGTTTAGGGTCCAGGTGAGGGTACGACAACGCTTTAGGGGGAGCGTACGTGTGAGGGCGCGGGTTAGTGTCAGCGTACGGGTTAGGATTAGGGGACGGGTGAGGGTCAGGCTTCGGGGAAGGGTTAGGGTTAGGGTTCGGGCTAGGGTTAGGGTTAGGGGACGGGGACGGTTTAGGGTCCAGGTGAGGGTACGACAACGCTTTAGGGGGAGCGTACGTGTGAGAGCGCGGGTTAGTGTCAGCGTACGGGTTAGGATTAGGGGACGGGTGAGGGTCAGGCTTCGGGGAAGGGTTAGGGTTAGGGTTCGGGCTAGGGTTAGGGTTAGGGGACGGGGACGGTTTAGGGTCCAGGTGAGGGTACGACAACGCTTTAGGGGGAGCGTACGTGTGAGGGCTCGGGTTAGTGTCAGCGTACGGGTTAGGATTAGGGGACGGGTGAGGGTCAGGCTTCGAGGAAGCGTTAGGGTTAGGGTCCGGGTTAACGTTAGGGTTAGGGGACGGGGACGGTTTAGGGTCCAGGTGAGGGTACGACAACGCTTTAGGGGGAGTGTACGTGTGAGGGCGCGGGTTAGCGTCAGCGTACAGGTTAGGATTAGGGGACGGGTGAGGGTCAGGCTTCGGGGAAGGGTTAGGGTTAGGGTTCGGGCTAGGGTTAGGGTTAGGGGACGGGGACGGTTTAGCGTCCTGGTGAGGGTACGACAACGCTTTAGGGGGAGCGTTCGTGTGAGGGCGCGGGTTAGTGCCAGCGTACGGGTTAGGATTAGGGGACGGGTGAGGGTCAGGCTTCGGGGAAGGGTTAGGGTTAAGGTTCGGGCTCGGGTTAGGGTTAGGGGACGGGGACGGTTTAGGGTCCAGGTGAGGGTACGACAACGCTTTAGGGGGAGCGTACGTGTGAGGGCTCGGGTTAGTGTCAGCGTACGGGTTAGGATTAGGGGACGGGTGAGGGTCAGGCTTCGAGGAAGCGTTAGGGTTAGGGTCCGGGTTAACGTTAGGGTTAGGGGACGGGGACGGTTTAGGGTCCAGGTGAGGGTACGACAACGCTTTAGGGGGAGTGTACGTGTGAGGGCGCGGGTTAGCGTCAGCGTACAGGTTAGGATTAGGGGACGGGTGAGGGTCAGGCTTCGGGGAAGGGTTAGGGTTAGGGTTCGGGCTAGGGTTAGGGTTAGGGGATGGGGACGGTTTAGGGTCCAGGTGAGGGTACGACAACGCTTTAGGGGGAGCGTACGTGTGAGGGCGCGGGTTAGTGTCAGCGTACGGGTTAGGATTAGGGGACGGGTGAGGGTCAGGCTTCGGGGAAGGGTTAGGGTTAGGGTTCGGGCTAGGGTTAGGGTTAGGGGACGGGGACGGTTTAGGGTCCAGGTGAGGGTACGACAACGCTTTAGGGGGAGCGTACGTGTGAGGGAGCGGGTTAGTGTCAGCGTACGGGTTAGGATTAGGGGACGGGTGAGGGTCAGGCTTCGGGGAAGGGTTAGGGTTAGGGTTCGGGCTAGGGTTAGGGTTAGGGGACGGGGACGGTTTAGGGTCCAGGTGAGGGTACGACAACGCTTTAGGGGGAGCGTACGTGTGCGGGCGCGGGTTAGTGTCAGCGTACGGGTTAGGATTAGGGGACGGGTGAGGGTCAGGCTTCGGGGAAGGGTTAGGTTTAGGGTTCGGGCTAGGGTTAGGGTTAGCGGACGGGGACGGTTTAGGGTCCAGGTGAGGGTACGACAACGCTTTAGGGGGAGCGTTCGTGTGAGGGCGCGGGTTAGTGTCAGCGTACGGGTTAGGATTATGGCATGGGTGAGTGTCAGGCTTCGGGGAAGGGTTAGGGTTAGGGTTCGTGCTAGGGTTAGGGTTAGGGGACGGGGAAAGTTTAGGGTCCAGGTGAGGGTACGACAATGCTTTAGGGGGAGAGTACCTGTGAGGGCGCGGGTTAGTGTCAGCGTACGGGTTAGGATTAGGGGACGGGTGAGGGTCAGGCTTCGGGGAAGGGTTAGGGTTAGGGTTCGGGCTAGGGTTAGGGTTAGGGTACGGGGACGGTTTAGGGTCCAGGTGAGGGTACGACAACGCTTTAGGGGGAGCGTACGTGTGAGGGCGCGGCTTAGTGTCAGCGTACGGGTTAGGATTAGGGGACGGGTGAGGGTCAGGCTTCGGAGAAGGGTTAGGGTTAGGGTTCGGTCTAGGGTTAGGGTTAGGGGATGGGGACGGTTTAGGGTCCAGGTGAGGGTACGACAACGCTTTAGGGGGAGCGTACGTGTGAGGGCGCGGGTTAGTGTCAGCGTACGGGTTAGGATTAGGGGACGGGTGAGGGTCAGGCTTCGGGGAAGGGTTAGGGTTAGGGTTCGGGCTAGGATTAGGGTTAGGGGACGGGGACGGTTTAGGGTCCAGGTGAGGGTACGACAACGCTTTAGGGGGAGCGTACGTGTGAGGGCTCGGGTTAGTGTCAGCGTACGTGTTAGGATTAGGGGACGGGTGAGGGTCAGGCTTCGGGGAAGGGTTAGGGTTAGGGTTCGGGCTAGGATTAGGGTTAGGGGACGGGGACGGTTTAGGGTCCAGGTGAGGGTACGACAACGCTTTAGGGGGAGCGTACGTGTGAGGGCGCGGGTTAGTGTCAGCGTACGTGTTAGGATTAGGGGACGGGTGAGGGTCAGGCTTCGGGGAAGGGTTAGGGTTAGGGTTCGGGCTAGGGTTAGGGTTAGGGGACGGGGACGGTTTAGGGTCCAGGTGAGGGTACGACAACGCTTTAGGGGGAGCGTACGTGTGAGGGCGCGGGTTAGCGTCAGCGTACGGTTTAGGATTAGGGGACGGGTGAGGGTCAGGCTTCGGGGAAGGGTTAGGGTTAGGGTTCGGGCTAGGGTTAGGGTTAGGGGACAGGGACGGTTTAGGGTCCAGGTGAGGGTACGACAACGCTTTAGGGGGAGCGTACGTGAGAGGGCGCGGGTTAGCGTCAGCGTACGGGTTAGGATTAGGGGACGGGTGAGGGTCAGGCTTCGGGGAAGGGTTAGGGTTAGGGTTCGGGCTAGGGTTAGGGTTAGGGGACGGGGACGGTTTAGGGTCCAGGTGAGGGTACGACAACGCTTTAGGGGGAGCGTTCGTGTGAGGGCGCGGGTTAGTGTCAGCGTACGGGTTAGGATTAGGGGACGGGTGAGGGTCAGGCTTCGGGGAAGGTTTAGGGTTAGGGTTCGGCCTAGGGTTAGGGTTAGGGGACGGGGACGGTTTAGGGTCCAGGTGAGGGTACGACAACGCTTTAGGGGGAGCGTACGTGTGAGGGCGCGGGTTAGTGTCAGCGTACGGGTTAGGATTAGGGGACGGGTGAGGGTCAGGCTTCGGGGAAGGGTTAGGGTTAGGGTTCGGGCTAGGGTTAGGGTTAGGGGACGGGGACGGTTTAGGGTCCAGGTGAGGGTACGGCAACGCTTTAGGGGGGGCGTACGTGTGAGGGCGCGGGTTAGCGTCAGCGTACGGGTTAGGATTAGGGGACGGGTGAGGGTCAGGCTTCGGGGAAGGGTTAGAGTTAGGGTTCGGGCTAGGGTTAGGGTTAGGGGACGGGGAAAGTTTAGGGTCCAGGTGAGGGTACGACAATGCTTTAGGGGGAGAGTACGTGTGAGGGCGCGGGTTAGTGTCAGCGTACGGGTTAGGATTAGGGGACGGGTGAGGGTCAGGCTTCGGGGAAGGTTTAGGGTTAGGGTTCGGGCTAGGGTTAGGGTTAGGGTACGGGGACGGTTTAGGGTCCAGGTGAGGGTACGACAACGCTTTAGGGGGAGCGTACGTGTGAGGGCGCGGCTTAGTGTCAGCGTACGGGTTAGGATTAGGGGACGGGTGAGGGTCAGGCTTCGGAGAAGGGTTAGGGTTAGGGTTCGGTCTAGGGTTAGGGTTAGGGGATGGGGACGGTTTAGGGTCCAGGTGAGGGTACGACAACGCTTTAGGGGGAGCGTACGTGTGAGGGCGCGGGTTAGTGTCAGCGTACGGGTTAGGATTAGGGGACGGGTGAGGGTCAGGCTTCGGGGAAGGGTTAGGGTTAGGGTTCGGGCTAGGGTTAGGGTTAGGGGACGGGGACGGTTTAGGGTCCAGGTGAGGGTACGACAACGCTTTAGGGGGAGCGTACGTGTGAGGGCGCGGGTTAGTGTCAGCGTACGTGTTAGGATTAGGGGACGGGTGAGGGTCAGGCTTCGGGGAAGGGTTAGGGTTAGGGTTCGGGCTAGGGTTAGGGTTAGGGGACGGGGACGGTTTAGGGTCCAGGTGAGGGTACGACAACGCTTTAGGGGGAGCGTACGTGTGAGGGCGCGGGTTAGCGTCAGCGTACGGTTTAGGATTAGGGGACGGGTGAGGGTCAGGCTTCGGGGAAGGATTAGGGTTAGGGTTCGGGCTAGGGTTAGGGTTAGGGGACAGGGACGGTTTAGGGTCCAGGTGAGGGTACGACAACGCTTTAGGGGGAGCGTACGTGAGAGGGCGCGGGTTAGCGTCAGCGTACGGGTTAGGATTAGGGGACGGGTGAGGGTCAGGCTTCGGGGAAGGGTTAGGGTTAGGGTTCGGGCTAGGGTTAGGGTTAGGGGACGGGGACGGTTTAGGGTCCAGGTGAGGGTACGACAACGCTTTAGGGGGAGCGTTCGTGTGAGGGCGCGGGTTAGTGTCAGCGTACGGGTTAGGATTAGGGGACGGGTGAGGGTCAGGCTTCGGGGAAGGTTTAGGGTTAGGGTTCGGGCTAGGGTTAGGGTTAGGGGACGGGGACGGTTTAGGGTCCAGGTGAGGGTACGACAACGCTTTAGGGGGAGCGTACGTGTGAGGGCGCGGGTTAGTGTCAGCGTACGGGTTAGGATTAAGGGACGGGTGAGGGTCAGGCTTCGGGGAAGGGTTAGGGTTAGGGTTCGGGCTAGGGTTAGGGTTAGGGGACGGGGACGGTTTAGGGTCCAGGTGAGGGTACGACAACGCTCTAGGGGGAGCGTACGTGTGAGGGCGCGGGTTAGTGTCAGCGTACGGCTTAGGATTAGGGGACGGGTGAGGGTCAGGCTTCGGGGAAGGGTTAGGGTTAGGATTCGGGCTAGGGTTAGGGTTAGGGGACGGGGACGGTTTAGGGTCCAGGTGAGGGTACGACAACGCTTTAGGGGGAGCGTACGTGTGAGGGCTCGGGTTAGTGTCAGCGTACGGGTTAGGATTAGGGGACGGGTGAGGGTCAGGCTTCGAGGAAGCGTTAGGGTTAGGGTCCGTGTTAACGTTAGGGTTAGGGGACGGGGACGGTTTAGGGTCCAGGTGAGGGTACGACAACGCTTTAGGGGGAGCGTACGTGTGAGGGCGCGGGTTAGCGTCAGCGTACAGGTTAGGATTAGGGGACGGGTGAGGGTCAGGCTTCGGGGAAGGGTTAGGGTTAGGGTTCGGGCTAGGGTTAGGGTTAGGGGACGGGGACGGTTTAGGGTCCTGGTGAGGGTACGACAACGCTTTAGGGGGAGCGTTCGTGTGAGGGCACGGGTTAGTGCCAGCGTACGGGTTAGGATTAGGGGACGGGTGAGGGTCAGGCTTCGGGGAAGGGTTAGGGTTAAGGTTCGGGCTAGGGTTAGGGTTAGGGGACGGGGACGGTTTAGGGTCCAGGTGAGGGTACGACAACGCTTTAGGGGGAGCGTACGTGTGAGGGCGCGGGTTAGGGTCAGCGTACGGGTTAGGATTAGGGGACGGGTGAGGGTCAGGCTTCGGGGAAGGGTTAGGGTTAGGGTTCGGGCTAGGGATAGGGTTAGGGGACGGGGACGGTTTAGGGTCCAGGTGAGGGTATGACAACGCTTTAGGGGGAGCGTTCGTGTGAGGGCGTGGGTTAGTGTCAGCGTACGGGTTAGGATTAGGGGACGGGTGAGGGTCAGGCTTCGGGGAAGTGTTAGGGTTAGGGTTCGGGCTAGGGTTAGGGTTAGGGGACGGGGACGGTTTAGGGTCCAGGTGAGGGTACGACAACGCTTTAGGGGGAGCGTACGTGTGAGGGCGCGGGTTAGTGTCAGCGTACGGGTTAGGATTAGGGGACGGGTGAGGGTCAGGCTTCGGGGAAGGGTTAGGGTTAGGGTTCGGGCTAGGGTTAGGGTTAGGGGACGGGGACGGTTTAGGGTCCAGGTGAGGGTACGGCAACGCTTTAGGGGGGGCGTACGTGTGAGGGCGCGGGTTAGCGTCAGCGTACGGGTTAGGATTAGGGGACGGGTGAGGGTCAGGCTTCGGGGAAGGGTTAGAGTTAGGGTTCGGGCTAGGGTTAGGGTTAGGGGACGGGGACAGTTTAGGGTCCAGGTGAGTGTACGAAAACGCTTTAGGGAGAGCGTTCGTGTGAGGGCGCGGGTTAGTGTCAGCGTACGGGTTACGATTAGGGGACGGGTGAGGGTCAGGCTTCGGGGAAGGGTTAGGGTTAGGGTTCGGGCTAGGGTTAGGGTTAGGGGACGGGGACGGTTTAGGGTCCAGGTGAGGGTACGACAACGCTTTAGGGGGAGCGTACGTGTGAGGGCGCGGGTTAGTGTCAGCGTACGGGTTAGGATTAGGGGACGGGTGAGGGTCAGGCTTCGGGGAAGGGTTAGGGTTAGGGTTCGGGCTAGGGTTAGGGTTAGGGGACGGGGACGGTTTAGGGTCCAGGTGAGGGTACGACAACGCTTTAGGGGGAGCGTACGTGTGAGGGCGCGGGTTAGGGTCAGCGTACGGGTTAGGATTAGGGGACGGGTGAGGGTCAGGCTTCGGGGAAGGGTTAGTGTTAGGGTTCGGGCTAGGGTTAGGGTTAGGGGACGGGGACGGTTTAGGGTCCAGGTGAGGGTACGACAACGCTTTAGGGGGAGCGTACGTGTGCGGGCGCGGGTTAGTGTCAGCGTACGGGTTAGGATTAGGGGACGGGTGAGGGTCAGGCTTCGGGGAAGTGTTAGGGTTAGGGTTCGGGCTAGGGTTAGGTTTAGGGGACGGGGACGGTTTAGGGTCCAGGTGAGGGTACGACAACGCTTTAGGGGGAGCGTACGTGTGAGGGCGCGGGTTAGTGTCAGCGTACGGGTTAGGATTAGGGGACGGGTGAGGGTCAGGCTTCGGGGAAGGGTTAGGGTTAGGGTTCGGGCTAGGGTTAGGGTTAGGGGACGGGGACGGTTTAGGGTCCAGGTGAGGGTACGGCAACGCTTTAGGGGGGGCGTACGTGTGAGGGCGCGGGTTAGCGTCAGCGTACGGGTTATGATTAGGGGACGGGTGAGGGTCAGGCTTCGGGGAAGGGTTAGAGTTAGGGTTCGGGCTAGGGTTAGGGTTAGGGGACGGAGACGGTTTAGGGTCCAGGTGAGGGTACGAAAACGCTTTAGGGAGAGCGTTCGTTAGAGGGCGCGGGTTAGTGTCAGCGTACGGGTTAGGATTAGGGGACGGGTGAGGGTCAGGGTTCGGGGAAGGTTTAGGGTTAGGGTTCGGGCTAGGGTTAGGGTTAGGGGACGGGGACGGTTTAGGGTCCAGGTGAGGGTACGACAACGCTTTAGGGGGAGCGTACGTGTGAGGGCGCGGGTTAGTGTCAGCGTACGGGTTAGGATTAGGGGACGGGTGAGGGTCAGGCTTCGGGGAAGGGTTAGGGTTAGGGTTCGGGCTAGGGTTAGGGTTAGGGGACGGGGACGGTTTAGGGTCCAGGTGAGGGTACGACAACGCTTTAGGGGGAGCGTACGTGTGAGGGCGCGGGTTAGTGTCAGCGTACGGGTTAGGATTAGGGGACGGGTGAGGGTCAGGCTTCGGGGAAGGGTTAGGGTTAGGGTTCGGGCTAGGGTTAGGGTTAGGGGACGGGGACGGTTTAGGGTCCAGGTGAGGGTACGACAACGCTTTAGGGGGAGCGTACGTGTGAGGGCGCGGGTTAGTGTCAGCGTACGGGTTAGGATTAGGGGACGGGTGAGGGTCAGGCTTCGGGGAAGGGTTAGGGTTAGGGTTCGGGCTAGGGTTAGGGTTAGGGGACGGGGACGGTTTAGGGTCCAGGTGAGGGTACGACAACGCTTTAGGGGGAGCGTACGTGTGAGGGCTCGGGTTAGTGTCAGCGTACGGGTTAGGATTAGGGGACGGGTGAGGGTCAGGCTTCGAGGAAGCGTTAGGGTTAGGGTCCGGGTTAACGTTAGGGTTAGGGGACGGGGACGGTTTAGGGTCCAGGTGAGGGTACGACAACGCTTTAGGGGGAGTGTACGTGTGAGGGCGCGGGTTAGCGTCAGCGTACAGGTTAGGATTAGGGGACGGGTGAGGGTCAGGCTTCGGGGAAGGGTTAGGGTTAGGGTTCGGGCTAGGGTTAGGGTTAGGGGACGGGGACGGTTTAGCGTCCTGGTGAGGGTACGACAACGCTTTAGGGGGAGCGTTCGTGTGAGGGCGCGGGTTAGTGCCAGCGTACGGGTTAGGATTAGGGGACGGGTGAGGGTCAGGCTTCGGGGAAGGGTTAGGGTTAAGGTTCGGGCTAGGGTTAGGGTTAGGGGACGGGGACGGTTTAGGGTCCAGGTGAGGGTACGACAACGCTTTAGGGGGAGCGTACGTGTGAGGGCGCGGTTTAGTGTCAGCGTACGGGTTAGGATTAGGGGACGGGTGAGGGTCAGGCTTCGGGGAAGGGTTAGGGTTAGGGTTCGGGCTAGGGTTAGGGTTAGGGGACGGGGACGGTTTAGGGTCCAGGTGAGGGTACGGCAACGCTTTAGGGGGGGCGCACGTGTGAGGGCGCGGGTTAGCGTCAGCGTACGGGTTAGGATTAGGGGACGGGTGAGGGTCAGGCTTCGGGGAAGGGTTAGAGTTAGGGTTCGGGCTAGGGTTAGGGTTAGGGGACGGGGACGGTTTAGGGTCCAGGTGAGGGTACGAAAACGCTTTAGGGAGAGCGTTCGTGTGAGGGCGCGGGTTAGTGTCAGCGTACTGGTTAGGATTAGGGGACGGGTGAGGGTCAGGCTTCGGGGAAGGGTTAGGGTTAGGGTTCGGGCTAGGGTTAGGGTTAGGGGACGGGGACGGTTTAGGGTCCAGGTGAGGGTACGACAACGCTTTAGGGGGAGCGTACGTGTGAGGGCGCGGGTTAGCGTCAGCGTACGGGTTAGGATTAGGGGACGGGTGAGGGTCAGGCTTCGGGGAAGGGTTAGGGTTAGGGTTCGGGCTAGGGTTAGGGTTAGGGGACGGGGACGGTTTAGGGTCCAGGTGAGGGTACGAAAACGCTTTAGGGAGAGCGTTCGTTAGAGGGCGCGGGTTAGTGTCAGCGTACGGGTTAGGATTAGGGGACGGGTGAGGGTCAGGCTTCGGGGAAGGGTTAGGGTTAGGGTTCGGGCTAGGGTTAGGGTTAGGGGACGGGGACGGTTTAGGTTCCAGGTGAGGGTACGACAACGCTTTAGGGGGAGCGTACGTGTGAGGGCGTGGGTTAGTGTCAGCGTACGGGTTAGGATTAGGGGACGGGTGAGGGTCAGGCTTCGGGGAAGGGTTAGGGTTAGGGTTCGGGCTAGGGTTAGGGTTAGGGGACGGGGACGGTTTAGGGTCCAGGTGAGGGTACGACAACGCTTTAGGGGGAGCGTACGTCTGAGGGCGCGGGTTAGTGTCAGCGTACGGGTTAGGATTAGGGGACGGGTGAGGGTCAGGCTTCGAGGAAGCGTTAGGGTTAGGGTCCGGGTTAACGTTAGGGTTAGGGGACGGGGACGGTTTAGGGTCCAGGTGAGGGTACGACAACGCTTTAGGGGGAGTGTACGTGTGAGGGCGCGGGTTAGCGTCAGCGTACAGGTTAGGATTAGGGGACGGGTGAGGGTCAGGCTTCGGGGAAGGGTTAGGGTTAGGGTTCGGGCTAGGGTTAGGGTTAGGGGACGGGGACGGTTTAGCGTCCTGGTGAGGGTACGACAACGCTTTAGGGGGAGCGTTCGTGTGAGGGCGCGGGTTAGTGCCAGCGTACGGGTTAGGATTAGGGGACGGGTGAGGGTCAGGCTTCGGGGAAGGGTTAGGGTTAAGGTTCGGGCTAGGGTTAGGGGACGGGGACGGTTTAGGGTCCAGGTGAGGGTACGACAACGCTTTAGGGGGAGCGTACGTGTGAGGGCTCGGGTTAGTGTCAGCGTACGGGTTAGGATTAGGGGACGGGTGAGGGTCAGGCTTCGAGGAAGCGTTAGGGTTAGGGTCCGGGTTAACGTTAGGGTTAGGGGACGGGGACGGTTTAGGGTCCAGGTGAGGGTACGACAACGCTTTAGGGGGAGTGTACGTGTGAGGGCGCGGGTTAGCGTCAGCGTACAGGTTAGGATTAGGGGACGGGTGAGGGTCAGGCTTCGGGGAAGGGTTAGGGTTAGGGTTCGGGCTAGGGTTAGGGTTAGGGGATGGGGACGGTTTAGGGTCCAGGTGAGGGTACGACAACGCTTTAGGGGGAGCGTACGTGTGAGGGCGCGGGTTAGTGTCAGCGTACGGGTTAGGATTAGGGGACGGGTGAGGGTCAGGCTTCGGGGAAGGGTTAGGGTTAGGGTTCGGGCTAGGGTTAGGGTTAGGGGACGGGGACGGTTTAGGGTCCAGGTGAGGGTACGACAACGCTTTAGGGGGAGCGTACGTGTGAGGGAGCGGGTTAGTGTCAGCGTACGGGTTAGGATTAGGGGACGGGTGAGGGTCAGGCTTCGGGGAAGGGTTAGGGTTAGGGTTCGGGCTAGGGTTAGGGTTAGGGGACGGGGACGGTTTAGGGTCCAGGTGAGGGTACGACAACGCTTTAGGGGGAGCGTACGTGTGCGGGCGCGGGTTAGTGTCAGCGTACGGGTTAGGATTAGGGGACGGGTGAGGGTCAGGCTTCGGGGAAGGGTTAGGGTTAGGGTTCGGGCTAGGGTTAGGGTTAGCGGACGGGGACGGTTTAGGGTCCAGGTGAGGGTACGACAACGCTTTAGGGGGAGCGTTCGTGTGAGGGCGCGGGTTAGTGTCAGCGTACGGGTTAGGATTATGGCATGGGTGAGTGTCAGGCTTCGGGGAAGGGTTAGGGTTAGGGTTCGTGCTAGGGTTAGGGTTAGGGGACGGGGAAAGTTTAGGGTCCAGGTGAGGGTACGACAATGCTTTAGGGGGAGAGTACCTGTGAGGGCGCGGGTTAGTGTCAGCGTACGGGTTAGGATTAGGGGACGGGTGAGGGTCAGGCTTCGGGGAAGGGTTAGGGTTAGGGTTCGGGCTAGGGTTAGGGTTAGGGTACGGGGACGGTTTAGGGTCCAGGTGAGGGTACGACAACGCTTTAGGGGGAGCGTACGTGTGAGGGCGCGGCTTAGTGTCAGCGTACGGGTTAGGATTAGGGGACGGGTGAGGGTCAGGCTTCGGAGAAGGGTTAGGGTTAGGGTTCGGTCTAGGGTTAGGGTTAGGGGATGGGGACGGTTTAGGGTCCAGGTGAGGGTACGACAACGCTTTAGGGGGAGCGTACGTGTGAGGGCGCGGGTTAGTGTCAGCGTACGGGTTAGGATTAGGGGACGGGTGAGGGTCAGGCTTCGGGGAAGGGTTAGGGTTAGGGTTCGGGCTAGGATTAGGGTTAGGGGACGGGGACGGTTTAGGGTCCAGGTGAGGGTACGACAACGCTTTAGGGGGAGCGTACGTGTGAGGGCGCGGGTTAGTGTCAGCGTACGTGTTAGGATTAGGGGACGGGTGAGGGTCAGGCTTCGGGGAAGGGTTAGGGTTAGGGTTCGGGCTAGGGTTAGGGTTAGGGGACGGGGACGGTTTAGGGTCCAGGTGAGGGTACGACAACGCTTTAGGGGGAGCGTACGTGTGAGGGCGCGGGTTAGCGTCAGCGTACGGTTTAGGATTAGGGGACGGGTGAGGGTCAGGCTTCGGGGAAGGGTTAGGGTTAGGGTTCGGGCTAGGGTTAGGGTTAGGGGACAGGGACGGTTTAGGGTCCAGGTGAGGGTACGACAACGCTTTAGGGGGAGCGTACGTGAGAGGGCGCGGGTTAGCGTCAGCGTACGGGTTAGGATTAGGGGACGGGTGAGGGTCAGGCTTCGGGGAAGGGTTAGGGTTAGGGTTCGGGCTAGGGTTAGGGTTAGGGGACGGGGACGGTTTAGGGTCCAGGTGAGGGTACGACAACGCTTTAGGGGGAGCGTTCGTGTGAGGGCGCGGGTTAGTGTCAGCGTACGGGTTAGGATTAGGGGACGGGTGAGGGTCAGGCTTCGGGGAAGGTTTAGGGTTAGGGTTCGGGCTAGGGTTAGGGTTAGGGGACGGGGACGGTTTAGGGTCCAGGTGAGGGTACGACAACGCTTTAGGGGGAGCGTACGTGTGCGGGCGCGGGTTAGTGTCAGCGTACGGGTTAGGATTAGGGGACGGGTGAGGGTCAGGCTTCGGGGAAGGGTTAGGGTTAGGGTTCGGGCTAGGGTTAGGGTTAGCGGACGGGGACGGTTTAGGGTCCAGGTGAGGGTACGACAACGCTTTAGGGGGAGCGTTCGTGTGAGGGCGCGGGTTAGTGTCAGCGTACGGGTTAGGATTATGGCATGGGTGAGTGTCAGGCTTCGGGGAAGTGTTAGGGTTAGGGTTCGTGCTAGGGTTAGGGTTAGGGGACGGGGAAAGTTTAGGGTCCAGGTGAGGGTACGACAATGCTTTAGGGGGAGAGTACGTGTGAGGGCGCGGGTTAGTGTCAGCGTACGGGTTAGGATTAGGGGACGGGTGAGGGTCAGGCTTCGGGGAAGGGTTAGGGTTAGGGTTCGGGCTAGGGTTAGGGTTAGGGTACGGGGACGGTTTAGGGTCCAGGTGAGGGTACGACAACGCTTTAGGGGGAGCGTACGTTTGAGGGCGCGGCTTAGTGTCAGCGTACGGGTTAGGATTAGGGGACGGGTGAGGGTCAGGCTTCGGAGAAGGGTTAGGGTTAGGGTTCGGTCTAGGGTTAGGGTTAGGGGATGGGGACGGTTTAGGGTCCAGGTGAGGGTACGACAACGCTTTAGGGGGAGCGTACGTGTGAGGGCGCGGGTTAGTGTCAGCGTACGGGTTAGGATTAGGGGACGGGTGAGGGTCAGGCTTCGGGGAAGGGTTAGGGTTAGGGTTCGGGCTAGGATTAGGGTTAGGGGACGGGGACGGTTTAGGGTCCAGGTGAGGGTACGACAACGCTTTAGGGGGAGCGTACGTGTGAGGGCGCAGGTTAGTGTCAGCGTACGTGTTAGGATTAGGGGACGGGTGAGGGTCAGGCTTCGGGGAAGGGTTAGGGTTAGGGTTCGGGCTAGGGTTAGGGTTAGGGGACGGGGACGGTTTAGGGTCCAGGTGAGGGTACGACAACGCTTTAGGGGGAGCGTACGTGTGAGGGCGCGGGTTAGCGTCAGCGTACGGTTTAGGATTAGGGGACGGGTGAGGGTCAGGCTTCGGGGAAGGGTTAGGGTTAGGGTTCGGGCTAGGGTTAGGGTTAGGGGACAGGGACGGTGTAGGGTCCAGGTGAGGGTACGACAACGCTTTAGGGGGAGCGTACGTGAGAGGGCGCGGGTTAGCGTCAGCGTACGGGTTAGGATTAGGGGACGGGTGAGGGTCAGGCTTCGGGGAAGGGTTAGGGTTAGGGTTCGGGCTAGGGTTAGGGTTAGGGGACGGGGACGGTTTAGGGTCCAGGTGAGGGTACGACAACGCTTTAGGGGGAGCGTTCGTGTGAGGGCGCGGGTTAGTGTCAGCGTACGGGTTAGGATTAGGGGACGGGTGAGGGTCAGGCTTCGGGGAAGGTTTAGGGTTAGGGTTCGGCCTAGGGTTAGGGTTAGGGGACGGGGACGGTTTAGGGTCCAGGTGAGGGTACGACAACGCTTTAGGGGGAGCGTACGTGTGAGGGCGCGGGTTAGTGTCAGCGTACGGGTTAGGATTAGGGGACGGGTGAGGGTCAGGCTTCGGGGAAGGGTTAGGGTTAGGGTTCGGGCTAGGGTTAGGGTTAGGGGACGGGGACGGTTTAGGGTCCAGGTGAGGGTACGGCAACGCTTTAGGGGGGGCGTACGTGTGAGGGCGCGGGTTAGCGTCAGCGTACGGGTTAGGATTAGGGGACGGGTGAGGGTCAGGCTTCGGGGAAGGGTTAGAGTTAGGGTTCGGGCTAGGGTTAGGGTTAGGGGACGGGGAAAGTTTAGGGTCCAGGTGAGGGTACGACAATGCTTTAGGGGGAGAGTACGTGTGAGGGCGCGGGTTAGTGTCAGCGTACGGGTTAGGATTAGGGGACGGGTGAGGGTCAGGCTTCGGGGAAGGTTTAGGGTTAGGGTTCGGGCTAGGGTTAGGGTTAGGGTACGGGGACGGTTTAGGGTCCAGGTGAGGGTACGACAACGCTTTAGGGGGAGCGTACGTGTGAGGGCGCGGCTTAGTGTCAGCGTACGGGTTAGGATTAGGGGACGGGTGAGGGTCAGGCTTCGGAGAAGGGTTAGGGTTAGGGTTCGGTCTAGGGTTAGGGTTAGGGGATGGGGACGGTTTAGGGTCCAGGTGAGGGTACGACAACGCTTTAGGGGGAGCGTACGTGTGAGGGCGCGGGTTAGTGTCAGCGTACGGGTTAGGATTAGGGGACGGGTGAGGGTCAGGCTTCGGGGAAGGGTTAGGGTTAGGGTTCGGGCTAGGGTTAGGGTTAGGGGACGGGGACGGTTTAGGGTCCAGGTGAGGGTACGACAACGCTTTAGGGGGAGCGTACGTGTGAGGGCGCGGGTTAGTGTCAGCGTACGTGTTAGGATTAGGGGACGGGTGAGGGTCAGGCTTCGGGGAAGGGTTAGGGTTAGGGTTCGGGCTAGGGTTAGGGTTAGGGGACGGGGACGGTTTAGGGTCCAGGTGAGGGTACGACAACGCTTTAGGGGGAGCGTACGTGTGAGGGCGCGGGTTAGCGTCAGCGTACGGTTTAGGATTAGGGGACGGGTGAGGGTCAGGCTTCGGGGAAGGATTAGGGTTAGGGTTCGGGCTAGGGTTAGGGTTAGGGGACAGGGACGGTTTAGGGTCCAGGTGAGGGTACGACAACGCTTTAGGGGGAGCGTACGTGAGAGGGCGCGGGTTAGCGTCAGCGTACGGGTTAGGATTAGGGGACGGGTGAGGGTCAGGCTTCGGGGAAGGGTTAGGGTTAGGGTTCGGGCTAGGGTTAGGGTTAGGGGACGGGGACGGTTTAGGGTCCAGGTGAGGGTACGACAACGCTTTAGGGGGAGCGTTCGTGTGAGGGCGCGGGTTAGTGTCAGCGTACGGGTTAGGATTAGGGGACGGGTGAGGGTCAGGCTTCGGGGAAGGTTTAGGGTTAGGGTTCGGGCTAGGGTTAGGGTTAGGGGACGGGGACGGTTTAGGGTCCAGGTGAGGGTACGACAACGCTTTAGGGGGAGCGTACGTGTGAGGGCGCGGGTTAGTGTCAGCGTACGGGTTAGGATTAAGGGACGGGTGAGGGTCAGGCTTCGGGGAAGGGTTAGGGTTAGGGTTCGGGCTAGGGTTAGGGTTAGGGGACGGGGACGGTTTAGGGTCCAGGTGAGGGTACGACAACGCTCTAGGGGGAGCTTACGTGTGAGGGCGCGGGTTAGTGTCAGCGTACGGCTTAGGATTAGGGGACGGGTGAGGGTCAGGCTTCGGGGAAGGGTTAGGGTTAGGATTCGGGCTAGGGTTAGGGTTAGGGGACGGGGACGGTTTAGGGTCCAGGTGAGGGTACGACAACGCTTTAGGGGGAGCGTACGTGTGAGGGCTCGGGTTAGTGTCAGCGTACGGTTTAGGATTAGGGGACGGGTGAGTGTCAGGCTTCGAGGAAGCGTTAGGGTTAGGGTCCGTGTTAACGTTAGGGTTAGGGGACGGGGACGGTTTAGGGTCCAGGTGAGGGTACGACAAC
The DNA here is from genome assembly GCF_963455315.2 of Globicephala melas. Lineage (NCBI taxonomy): Eukaryota > Metazoa > Chordata > Mammalia > Artiodactyla > Delphinidae > Globicephala > Globicephala melas. The sequence goes on from NC_083331.1 coordinate 79,084,821, forward strand.
GCTTTAGGGGGAGCGTACGTGTGAGGGCGCGGGTTAGCGTCAGCGTACAGGTTAGGATTAGGGGACGGGTGAGGGTCAGGCTTCGGGGAAGGGTTAGGGTTAGGGTTCGGGCTAGGGTTAGGGTTAGGGGACGGGGACGGTTTAGGGTCCTGGTGAGGGTACGACAACGCTTTAGGGGGAGCGTTCGTGTGAGGGCACGGGTTAGTGCCAGCGTACGAGTTAGGATTAGGGGACGGGTGAGGGTCAGGCTTCGGGGAAGGGTTAGGGTTAAGGTTCGGGCTAGGGTTAGGGTTAGGGGACGGGGACGGTTTAGGGTCCAGGTGAGGGTACGACAACGCTTTAGGGGGAGCGTACGTGTGAGGGCGCGGGTTAGGGTCAGCGTACGGGTTAGGATTAGGGGACGGGTGAGGGTCAGGCTTCGGGTAAGGGTTAGGGTTAGGGTTCGGGCTAGGGATAGGGTTAGGGGACGGGGACGGTTTAGGGTCTAGGTGAGGGTATGACAACGCTTTAGGGGGAGCGTTCGTGTGAGGGCGTGGATTAGTGTCAGCGTACGGGTTAGGATTAGGGGACGGGTGACGGTCAGGCTTCGGGGAAGTGTTAGGGTTAGGGTTCGGGCTAGGGTTAGGGTTAGGGGACGGGGACGGTTTAGGGTCCAGGTGAGGGTACGACAACGCTTTAGGGGGAGCGTACGTGTGAGGGCGCGGGTTAGTGTCAGCGTACGGGTTAGGATTAGGGGACGGGTGAGGGTCAGGCTTCGGGGAAGGGTTAGGGTTAGGGTTCGGGCTAGGGTTAGGGTTAGGGGACGGGGACGGTTTAGGGTCCAGGTGAGGGTACGGCAACGCTTTAGGGGGGGCGTACGTGTGAGGGCGCGGGTTAGCGTCAGCGTACGGGTTAGGATTAGGGGACGGGTGAGGGTCAGGCTTCGGGGAAGGGTTAGAGTTAGGGTTCGGGCTAGGGTTAGGGTTAGGGGACGGGGACAGTTTAGGGTCCAGGTGAGTGTACGAAAACGCTTTAGGGAGAGCGTTCGTGTGAGGGCGCGGGTTAGTGTCAGCGTACGGGTTACGATTAGGGGACGGGTGAGGGTCAGGCTTCGGGGAAGGGTTAGGGTTAGGGTTCGGGCTAGGGTTAGGGTTAGGGGACGGGGACGGTTTAGGGTCCAGGTGAGGGTACGACAACGCTTTAGGGGGAGCGTACGTGTGAGGGCGCGGGTTAGTGTCAGCGTACGGGTTAGGATTAGGGGACGGGTGAGGGTCAGGCTTCGGGGAAGGGTTAGGGTTAGGGTTCGGGCTAGGGTTAGGGTTAGGGGACGGGGACGGTTTAGGGTCCAGGTGAGGGTACGACAACGCTTTAGGGGGAGCGTACGTGTGAGGGCGCGGGTTAGGGTCAGCGTACGGGTTAGGATTAGGGGACGGGTGAGGGTCAGGCTTCGGGGAAGGGTTAGTGTTAGGGTTCGGGCTAGGGTTAGGGTTAGGGGACGGGGACGGTTTAGGGTCCAGGTGAGGGTACGACAACGCTTTAGGGGGAGCGTACGTGTGCGGGCGCGGGTTAGTGTCAGCGTACGGGTTAGGATTAGGGGACGGGTGAGGGTCAGGCTTCGGGGAAGGGTTAGGGTTAGGGTTCGGGCTAGGGTTAGGGTTAGCGGACGGGGACGGTTTAGGGTCCAGGTGAGGGTACGACAACGCTTTAGGGGGAGCGTTCGTGTGAGGGCGCGGGTTAGTGTCAGCGTACGGGTTAGGATTATGGCATGGGTGAGTGTCAGGCTTCGGGGAAGGGTTAGGGTTAGGGTTCGTGCTAGGGTTAGGGTTAGGGGACGGGGAAAGTTTAGGGTCCAGGTGAGGGTACGACAATGCTTTAGGGGGAGAGTACCTGTGAGGGCGCGGGTTAGTGTCAGCGTACGGGTTAGGATTAGGGGACGGGTGAGGGTCAGGCTTCGGGGAAGGGTTAGGGTTAGGGTTCGGGCTAGGGTTAGGGTTAGGGTACGGGGACGGTTTAGGGTCCAGGTGAGGGTACGACAACGCTTTAGGGGGAGCGTACGTGTGAGGGCGCGGCTTAGTGTCAGCGTACGGGTTAGGATTAGGGGACGGGTGAGGGTCAGGCTTCGGAGAAGGGTTAGGGTTAGGGTTCGGTCTAGGGTTAGGGTTAGGGGATGGGGACGGTTTAGGGTCCAGGTGAGGGTACGACAACGCTTTAGGGGGAGCGTACGTGTGAGGGCGCGGGTTAGTGTCAGTGTACGGGTTAGGATTAGGGGACGGGTGAGGGTCAGGCTTCGGGGAAGGGTTAGGGTTAGGGTTCGGGCTAGGATTAGGGTTAGGGGACGGGGACGGTTTAGGGTCCAGGTGAGGGTACGACAACGCTTTAGGGGGAGCGTACGTGTGAGGGCGCGGGTTAGTGTCAGCGTACGTGTTAGGATTAGGGGACGGGTGAGGGTCAGGCTTCGGGGAAGGGTTAGGGTTAGGGTTCGGGCTAGGGTTAGGGTTAGGGGACGGGGACGGTTTAGGGTCCAGGTGAGGGTACGACAACGCTTTAGGGGGAGCGTACGTGTGAGGGCGCGGGTTAGCGTCAGCGTACGGTTTAGGATTAGGGGACGGGTGAGGGTCAGGCTTCGGGGAAGGGTTAGGGTTAGGGTTCGGGCTAGGGTTAGGGTTAGGGGACAGGGACGGTTTAGGGTCCAGGTGAGGGTACGACAACGCTTTAGGGGGAGCGTACGTGAGAGGGCGCGGGTTAGCGTCAGCGTACGGGTTAGGATTAGGGGACGGGTGAGGGTCAGGCTTCGGGGAAGGGTTAGGGTTAGGGTTCGGGCTAGGGTTAGGGTTAGGGGACGGGGACGGTTTAGGGTCCAGGTGAGGGTACGACAACGCTTTAGGGGGAGCGTTCGTGTGAGGGCGCGGGTTAGTGTCAGCGTACGGGTTAGGATTAGGGGACGGGTGAGGGTCAGGCTTCGGGGAAGGTTTAGGGTTAGGGTTCGGGCTAGGGTTAGGGTTAGGGGACGGGGACGGTTTAGGGTCCAGGTGAGGGTACGACAACGCTTTAGGGGGAGCGTACGTGTGCGGGCGCGGGTTAGTGTCAGCGTACGGGTTAGGATTAGGGGACGGGTGAGGGTCAGGCTTCGGGGAAGGGTTAGGGTTAGGGTTCGGGCTAGGGTTAGGGTTAGCGGACGGGGACGGTTTAGGGTCCAGGTGAGGGTACGACAACGCTTTAGGGGGAGCGTTCGTGTGAGGGCGCGGGTTAGTGTCAGCGTACGGGTTAGGATTATGGCATGGGTGAGTGTCAGGCTTCGGGGAAGTGTTAGGGTTAGGGTTCGTGCTAGGGTTAGGGTTAGGGGACGGGGAAAGTTTAGGGTCCAGGTGAGGGTACGACAATGCTTTAGGGGGAGAGTACGTGTGAGGGCGCGGGTTAGTGTCAGCGTACGGGTTAGGATTAGGGGACGGGTGAGGGTCAGGCTTCGGGGAAGGGTTAGGGTTAGGGTTCGGGCTAGGGTTAGGGTTAGGGTACGGGGACGGTTTAGGGTCCAGGTGAGGGTACGACAACGCTTTAGGGGGAGCGTACGTTTGAGGGCGCGGCTTAGTGTCAGCGTACGGGTTAGGATTAGGGGACGGGTGAGGGTCAGGCTTCGGAGAAGGGTTAGGGTTAGGGTTCGGTCTAGGGTTAGGGTTAGGGGATGGGGACGGTTTAGGGTCCAGGTGAGGGTACGACAACGCTTTAGGGGGAGCGTACGTGTGAGGGCGCGGGTTAGTGTCAGCGTACGGGTTAGGATTAGGGGACGGGTGAGGGTCAGGCTTCGGGGAAGGGTTAGGGTTAGGGTTCGGGCTAGGATTAGGGTTAGGGGACGGGGACGGTTTAGGGTCCAGGTGAGGGTACGACAACGCTTTAGGGGGAGCGTACGTGTGAGGGCGCGGGTTAGTGTCAGCGTACGTGTTAGGATTAGGGGACGGGTGAGGGTCAGGCTTCGGGGAAGGGTTAGGGTTAGGGTTCGGGCTAGGGTTAGGGTTAGGGGACGGGGACGGTTTAGGGTCCAGGTGAGGGTACGACAACGCTTTAGGGGGAGCGTACGTGTGAGGGCGCGGGTTAGCGTCAGCGTACGGTTTAGGATTAGGGGACGGGTGAGGGTCAGGCTTCGGGGAAGGGTTAGGGTTAGGGTTCGGGCTAGGGTTAGGGTTAGGGGACAGGGACGGTGTAGGGTCCAGGTGAGGGTACGACAACGCTATAGGGGGAGCGTACGTGAGAGGGCGCGGGTTAGCGTCAGCGTACGGGTTAGGATTAGGGGACGGGTGAGGGTCAGGCTTCGGGGAAGGGTTAGGGTTAGGGTTCGGGCTAGGGTTAGGGTTAGGGGACGGGGACGGTTTAGGGTCCAGGTGAGGGTACGACAACGCTTTAGGGGGAGCGTTCGTGTGAGGGCGCGGGTTAGTGTCAGCGTACGGGTTAGGATTAGGGGACGGGTGAGGGTCAGGCTTCGGGGAAGGTTTAGGGTTAGGGTTCGGCCTAGGGTTAGGGTTAGGGGACGGGGACGGTTTAGGATCCAGGTGAGGGTACGACAACGCTTTAGGGGGAGCGTACGTGTGAGGGCGCGGGTTAGTGTCAGCGTACGGGTTAGGATTAGGGGACGGGTGAGGGTCAGGCTTCGGGGAAGGGTTAGGGTTAGGGTTCGGGCTAGGGTTAGGGTTAGGGGACGGGGACGGTTTAGGGTCCAGGTGAGGGTACGGCAACGCTTTAGGGGGGGCGTACGTGTGAGGGCGCGGGTTAGCGTCAGCGTACGGGTTAGGATTAGGGGACGGGTGAGGGTCAGGCTTCGGGGAAGGGTTAGAGTTAGGGTTCGGGCTAGGGTTAGGGTTAGGGGACGGGGAAAGTTTAGGGTCCAGGTGAGGGTACGACAATGCTTTAGGGGGAGAGTACGTGTGAGGGCGCGGGTTAGTGTCAGCGTACGGGTTAGGATTAGGGGACGGGTGAGGGTCAGGCTTCGGGGAAGGTTTAGGGTTAGGGTCCGGGCTAGGGTTAGGGTTAGGGTACGGGGACGGTTTAGGGTCCAGGTGAGGGTACGACAACGCTTTAGGGGGAGCGTACGTGTGAGGGCGCGGCTTAGTGTCAGCGTACGGGTTAGGATTAGGGGACGGGTGAGGGTCAGGCTTCGGAGAAGGGTTAGGGTTAGGGTTCGGTCTAGGGTTAGGGTTAGGGGATGGGGACGGTTTAGGGTCCAGGTGAGGGTACGACAACGCTTTAGGGGGAGCGTACGTGTGAGGGCGCGGGTTAGTGTCAGCGTACGGGTTAGGATTAGGGGACGGGTGAGGGTCAGGCTTCGGGGAAGGGTTAGGGTTAGGGTTCGGGCTAGGGTTAGGGTTAGGGGACGGGGACGGTTTAGGGTCCAGGTGAGGGTACGGCAACGCTTTAGGGGGGGCGTACGTGTGAGGGCGCGGGTTAGCGTCAGCGTACGGGTTATGATTAGGGGACGGGTGAGGGTCAGGCTTCGGGGAAGGGTTAGAGTTAGGGTTCGGGCTAGGGTTAGGGTTAGGGGACGGGGACGGTTTAGGGTCCAGGTGAGGGTACGAAAACGCTTTAGGGAGAGCGTTCGTTAGAGGGCGCGGGTTAGTGTCAGCGTACGGGTTAGGATTAGGGGACGGGTGAGGGTCAGGGTTCGGGGAAGGTTTAGGGTTAGGGTTCGGGCTAGGGTTAGGGTTAGGGGACGGGGACGGTTTAGGGTCCAGGTGAGGGTACGACAACGCTTTAGGGGGAGCGTACGTGTGAGGGCGCGGGTTAGTGTCAGCGTACGGGTTAGGATTAGGGGACGGGTGAGGGTCAGGCTTCGGGGAAGGGTTAGGGTTAGGGTTCGGGCTAGGGTTAGGGTTAGGGGACGGGGACGGTTTAGGGTCCAGGTGAGGGTACGACAACGCTTTAGGGGGAGCGTACGTGTGAGGGCGCGGGTTAGTGTCAGCGTACGGGTTAGGATTAGGGGACGGGTGAGGGTCAGGCTTCGGGGAAGGGTTAGGGTTAGGGTTCGGGCTAGGGTTAGGGTTAGGGGACGGGGACGGTTTAGGGTCCAGGTGAGGGTACGACAACGCTTTAGGGGGAGCGTACGTGTGAGGGCGCGGGTTAGTGTCAGCGTACGGGTTAGGATTAGGGGACGGGTGAGGGTCAGGCTTCGGGGAAGGGTTAGGGTTAGGGTTCGGGCTAGGGTTAGGGTTAGGGGACGGGGACGGTTTAGGGTCCAGGTGAGGGTACGACAACGCTTTAGGGGGAGCGTACGTGTGAGGGCTCGGGTTAGTGTCAGCGTACGGGTTAGGATTAGGGGACGGGTGAGGGTCAGGCTTCGAGGAAGCGTTAGGGTTAGGGTCCGGGTTAACGTTAGGGTTAGGGGACGGGGACGGTTTAGGGTCCAGGTGAGGGTACGACAACGCTTTAGGGGGAGTGTACGTGTGAGGGCGCGGGTTAGCGTCAGCGTACAGGTTAGGATTAGGGGACGGGTGAGGGTCAGGCTTCGGGGAAGGGTTAGGGTTAGGGTTCGGGCTAGGGTTAGGGTTAGGGGACGGGGACGGTTTAGCGTCCTGGTGAGGGTACGACAACGCTTTAGGGGGAGCGTTCGTGTGAGGGCGCGGGTTAGTGCCAGCGTACGGGTTAGGATTAGGGGACGGGTGAGGGTCAGGCTTCGGGGAAGGGTTAGGGTTAAGGTTCGGGCTAGGGTTAGGGTTAGGGGACGGGGACGGTTTAGGGTCCAGGTGAGGGTACGACAACGCTTTAGGGGGAGCGTACGTGTGAGGGCGCGGTTTAGTGTCAGCGTACGGGTTAGGATTAGGGGACGGGTGAGGGTCAGGCTTCGGGGAAGGGTTAGGGTTAGGGTTCGGGCTAGGGTTAGGGTTAGGGGACGGGGACGGTTTAGGGTCCAGGTGAGGGTACGGCAACGCTTTAGGGGGGGCGCACGTGTGAGGGCGCGGGTTAGCGTCAGCGTACGGGTTAGGATTAGGGGACGGGTGAGGGTCAGGCTTCGGGGAAGGGTTAGAGTTAGGGTTCGGGCTAGGGTTAGGGTTAGGGGACGGGGACGGTTTAGGGTCCAGGTGAGGGTACGAAAACGCTTTAGGGAGAGCGTTCGTGTGAGGGCGCGGGTTAGTGTCAGCGTACTGGTTAGGATTAGGGGACGGGTGAGGGTCAGGCTTCGGGGAAGGGTTAGGGTTAGGGTTCGGGCTAGGGTTAGGGTTAGGGGACGGGGACGGTTTAGGGTCCAGGTGAGGGTACGACAACGCTTTAGGGGGAGCGTACGTGTGAGGGCGCGGGTTAGCGTCAGCGTACGGGTTAGGATTAGGGGACGGGTGAGGGTCAGGCTTCGGGGAAGGGTTAGGGTTAGGGTTCGGGCTAGGGTTAGGGTTAGGGGACGGGGACGGTTTAGGGTCCAGGTGAGGGTACGAAAACGCTTTAGGGAGAGCGTTCGTTAGAGGGCGCGGGTTAGTGTCAGCGTACGGGTTAGGATTAGGGGACGGGTGAGGGTCAGGCTTCGGGGAAGGGTTAGGGTTAGGGTTCGGGCTAGGGTTAGGGTTAGGGGACGGGGACGGTTTAGGGTCCAGGTGAGGGTACGACAACGCTTTAGGGGGAGCGTACGTGTGAGGGCGCGGGTTAGTGTCAGCGTACGGGTTAGGATTAGGGGACGGGTGAGGGTCAGGCTTCGGGGAAGGGTTAGGGTTAGGGTTCGGGCTAGGGTTAGGGTTAGGGGACGGGGACGGTTTAGGGTCCAGGTGAGGGTACGACAACGCTTTAGGGGGAGCGTACGTCTGAGGGCGCGGGTTAGTGTCAGCGTACGGGTTAGGATTAAGGGACGGGTGAGGGTCAGGCTTCGGGGAAGTGTTAGGGTTAGGGTTCGGGCTAGGGTTAGGGTTAGGGGACGGGGACGGTTTAGGGTCCAGGTGAGGGTACGACAACGCTCTAGGGGGAGCTTACGTGTGAGGGCGCGGGTTAGTGTCAGCGTACGGCTTAGGATTAGGGGACGGGTGAGGGTCAGGCTTCGGGGAAGGGTTAGGGTTAGGATTCGGGCTAGGGTTAGGGTTAGGGGACGGGGACGGTTTAGGGTCCAGGTGAGGGTACGACAACGCTTTAGGGGGAGCGTACGTGTGAGGGCTCGGGTTAGTGTCAGCGTACGGTTTAGGATTAGGGGACGGGTGAGGGTCAGGCTTCGAGGAAGCGTTAGGGTTAGGGTCCGTGTTAACGTTAGGGTTAGGGGACGGGGACGGTTTAGGGTCCAGGTGAGGGTACGACAACGCTTTAGGGGGAGCGTACGTGTGAGGGCGCGGGTTAGCGTCAGCGTACAGGTTAGGATTAGGGGACGGGTGAGGGTCAGGCTTCGGGGAAGGGTTAGGGTTAGGGTTCGGGCTAGGGTTAGGGTTAGGGGACGGGGACGGTTTAGGGTCCTGGTGAGGGTACGACAACGCTTTAGGGGGAGCGTTCGTGTGAGGGCACGGGTTAGTGCCAGCGTACGAGTTAGGATTAGGGGACGGGTGAGGGTCAGGCTTCGGGGAAGGGTTAGGGTTAAGGTTCGGGCTAGGGTTAGGGTTAGGGGACGGGGACGGTTTAGGGTCCAGGTGAGGGTACGACAACGCTTTAGGGGGAGCGTACGTGTGAGGGCGCGGGTTAGGGTCAGCGTACGGGTTAGGATTAGGGGACGGGTGAGGGTCAGGCTTCGGGTAAGGGTTAGGGTTAGGGTTCGGGCTAGGGATAGGGTTAGGGGACGGGGACGGTTTAGGGTCTAGGTGAGGGTATGACAACGCTTTAGGGGGAGCGTTCGTGTGAGGGCGTGGGTTAGTGTCAGCGTACGGGTTAGGATTAGGGGACGGGTGAGGGTCAGGCTTCGGGGAAGTGTTAGGGTTAGGGTTCGGGCTAGGGTTAGGGTTAGGGGACGGGGACGGTTTAGGGTCCAGGTGAGGGTACGACAACGCTTTAGGGGGAGCGTACGTGTGAGGGCGCGGGTTAGTGTCAGCGTACGGGTTAGGATTAGGGGACGGGTGAGGGTCAGGCTTCGGGGAAGGGTTAGGGTTAGGGTTCGGGCTAGGGTTAGGGTTAGGGGACGGGGACGGTTTAGGGTCCAGGTGAGGGTACGGCAACGCTTTAGGGGGGGCGTACGTGTGAGGGCGCGGTTTAGCGTCAGCGTACGGGTTAGGATTAGGGGACGGGTGAGGGTCAGGCTTCGGGGAAGGGTTAGGGTTAGGGTTCGGGCTAGGGTTAGGGTTAGGGGACGGGGACGGTTTAGGGTCCAGGTGAGGGTACGACAACGCTTTAGGGGGAGCGTACGTGTGAGGGCGCGGGTTAGTGTCAGCGTACGGGTTAGGATTAGGGGACGGGTGAGGGTCAGGCTTCGGGGAAGGGTTAGGGTTAGGGTTCGGGCTAGGGTTAGGGTTAGGGGACGGGGACGGTTTAGGGTCCAGGTGAGGGTACGACAACGCTTTAGGGGGAGCGTACGTGTGAGGGCGCGGGTTAGGGTCAGCGTACGGGTTAGGATTAGGGGACGGGTGAGGGTCAGGCTTCGGGGAAGGGTTAGTGTTAGGGTTCGGGCTAGGGTTAGGGTTAGGGGACGGGGACGGTTTAGGGTCCAGGTGAGGGTACGACAACGCTTTAGGGGGAGCGTACGTGTGCGGGCGCGGGTTAGTGTCAGCGTACGGGTTAGGATTAGGGGACGGGTGAGGGTCAGGCTTCGGGGAAGGGTTAGGGTTAGGGTTCGGGCTAGGGTTAGGGTTAGCGGACGGGGACGGTTTAGGGTCCAGGTGAGGGTACGACAACGCTTTAGGGGGAGCGTTCGTGTGAGGGCGCGGGTTAGTGTCAGCGTACGGGTTAGGATTATGGCATGGGTGAGTGTCAGGCTTCGGGGAAGGGTTAGGGTTAGGGTTCGTGCTAGGGTTAGGGTTAGGGGACGGGGAAAGTTTAGGGTCCAGGTGAGGGTACGACAATGCTTTAGGGGGAGAGTACCTGTGAGGGCGCGGGTTAGTGTCAGCGTACGGGTTAGGATTAGGGGACGGGTGAGGGTCAGGCTTCGGGGAAGGGTTAGGGTTAGGGTTCGGGCTAGGGTTAGGGTTAGGGTACGGGGACGGTTTAGGGTCCAGGTGAGGGTACGACAACGCTTTAGGGGGAGCGTACGTGTGAGGGCGCGGCTTAGTGTCAGCGTACGGGTTAGGATTAGGGGACGGGTGAGGGTCAGGCTTCGGAGAAGGGTTAGGGTTAGGGTTCGGTCTAGGGTTAGGGTTAGGGGATGGGGACGGTTTAGGGTCCAGGTGAGGGTACGACAACGCTTTAGGGGGAGCGTACGTGTGAGGGCGCGGGTTAGTGTCAGCGTACGGGTTAGGATTAGGGGACGGGTGAGGGTCAGGCTTCGGGGAAGGGTTAGGGTTAGGGTTCGGGCTAGGATTAGGGTTAGGGGACGGGGACGGTTTAGGGTCCAGGTGAGGGTACGACAGCGCTTTAGGGGGAGCGTACGTGTGAGGGCGCGGGTTAGTGTCAGCGTACGTGTTAGGATTAGGGGACGGGTGAGGGTCAGGCTTCGGGGAAGGGTTAGGGTTAGGGTTCGGGCTAGGGTTAGGGTTAGGGGACGGGGACGGTTTAGGGTCCAGGTGAGGGTACGACAACGCTTTAGGGGGAGCGTACGTGTGAGGGCGCGGGTTAGCGTCAGCGTACGGTTTAGGATTAGGGGACGGGTGAGGGTCAGGCTTCGGGGAAGGGTTAGGGTTAGGGTTCGGGCTAGGGTTAGGGTTAGGGGACAGGGACGGTTTAGGGTCCAGGTGAGGGTACGACAACGCTTTAGGGGGAGCGTACGTGAGAGGGCGCGGGTTAGCGTCAGCGTACGGGTTAGGATTAGGGGACGGGTGAGGGTCAGGCTTCGGGGAAGGGTTAGGGTTAGGGTTCGGGCTAGGGTTAGGGTTAGGGGACGGGGACGGTTTAGGGTCCAGGTGAGGGTACGACAACGCTTTAGGGGGAGCGTTCGTGTGAGGGCGCGGGTTAGTGTCAGCGTACGGGTTAGGATTAGGGGACGGGTGAGGGTCAGGCTTCGGGGAAGGTTTAGGGTTAGGGTTCGGGCTAGGGTTAGGGTTAGGGGACGGGGACGGTTTAGGGTCCAGGTGAGGGTACGACAACGCTTTAGGGGGAGCGTACGTGTGCGGGCGCGGGTTAGTGTCAGCGTACGGGTTAGGATTAGGGGACGGGTGAGGGTCAGGCTTCGGGGAAGGGTTAGGTTTAGGGTTCGGGCTAGGGTTAGGGTTAGCGGACGGGGACGGTTTAGGGTCCAGGTGAGGGTACGACAACGCTTTAGGGGGAGCGTTCGTGTGAGGGCGCGGGTTAGTGTCAGCGTACGGGTTAGGATTATGGCATGGGTGAGTGTCAGGCTTCGGGGAAGTGTTAGGGTTAGGGTTCGTGCTAGGGTTAGGGTTAGGGGACGGGGAAAGTTTAGGGTCCAGGTGAGGGTACGACAATGCTTTAGGGGGAGAGTACGTGTGAGGGCGCGGGTTAGTGTCAGCGTACGGGTTAGGATTAGGGGACGGGTGAGGGTCAGGCTTCGGGGAAGGGTTAGGGTTAGGGTTCGGACTAGGGTTAGGGTTAGGGTACGGGGACGGTTTAGGGTCCAGGTGAGGGTACGACAACGCTTTAGGGGGAGCGTACGTTTGAGGGCGCGGCTTAGTGTCAGCGTACGGGTTAGGATTAGGGGACGGGTGAGGGTCAGGCTTCGGAGAAGGGTTAGGGTTAGGGTTCGGTCTAGGGTTAGGGTTAGGGGATGGGGACGGTTTAGGGTCCAGGTGAGGGTACGACAACGCTTTAGGGGGAGCGTACGTGTGAGGGCGCGGGTTAGTGTCAGCGTACGGGTTAGGATTAGGGGACGGGTGAGGGTCAGGCTTCGGGGAAGGGTTAGGGTTAGGGTTCGGGCTAGGATTAGGGTTAGGGGACGGGGACGGTTTAGGGTCCAGGTGAGGGTACGACAACGCTTTAGGGGGAGCGTACGTGTGAGGGCGCGGGTTAGTGTCAGCGTACGTGTTAGGATTAGGGGACGGGTGAGGGTCAGGCTTCGGGGAAGGGTTAGGGTTAGGGTTCGGGCTAGGGTTAGGGTTAGGGGACGGGGACGGTTTAGGGTCCAGGTGAGGGTACGACAACGCTTTAGGGGGAGCGTACGTGTGAGGGCGCGGGTTAGCGTCAGCGTACGGTTTAGGATTAGGGGACGGGTGAGGGTCAGGCTTCGGGGAAGGGTTAGGGTTAGGGTTCGGGCTAGGGTTAGGGTTAGGGGACAGGGACGGTGTAGGGTCCAGGTGAGGGTACGACAACGCTTTAGGGGGAGCGTACGTGAGAGGGCGCGGGTTAGCGTCAGCGTACGGGTTAGGATTAGGGGACGGGTGAGGGTCAGGCTTCGGGGAAGGGTTAGGGTTAGGGTTCGGGCTAGGGTTAGGGTTAGGGGACGGGGACGGTTTAGGGTCCAGGTGAGGGTACGACAACGCTTTAGGGGGAGCGTTCGTGTGAGGGCGCGGGTTAGTGTCAGCGTACGGGTTAGGATTAGGGGACGGGTGAGGGTCAGGCTTCGGGGAAGGTTTAGGGTTAGGGTTCGGCCTAGGGTTACGGTTAGGGGACGGGGACGGTTTAGGGTCCAGGTGAGGGTACGACAACGCTTTAGGGGGAGCGTACGTGTGAGGGCGCGGGTTAGTGTCAGCGTACGGGTTAGGATTAGGGGACGGGTGAGGGTCAGGCTTCGGGGAAGGGTTAGGGTTAGGGTTCGGGCTAGGGTTAGGGTTAGGGGACGGGGACGGTTTAGGGTCCAGGTGAGGGTACGGCAACGCTTTAGGGGGGGCGTACGTGTGAGGGCGCGGGTTAGCGTCAGCGTACGGGTTAGGATTAGGGGACGGGTGAGGGTCAGGCTTCGGGGAAGGGTTAGAGTTAGGGTTCGGGCTAGGGTTAGGGTTAGGGGACGGGGAAAGTTTAGGGTCCAGGTGAGGGTACGACAATGCTTTAGGGGGAGAGTACGTGTGAGGGCGCGGGTTAGTGTCAGCGTACGGGTTAGGATTAGGGGACGGGTGAGGGTCAGGCTTCGGGGAAGGTTTAGGGTTAGGGTCCGGGCTAGGGTTAGGGTTAGGGTACGGGGACGGTTTAGGGTCCAGGTGAGGGTACGACAACGCTTTAGGGGGAGCGTACGTGTGAGGGCGCGGCTTAGTGTCAGCGTACGGGTTAGGATTAGGGGACGGGTGAGGGTCAGGCTTCGGAGAAGGGTTAGGGTTAGGGTTCGGTCTAGGGTTAGGGTTAGGGGATGGGGACGGTTTAGGGTCCAGGTGAGGGTACGACAACGCTTTAGGGGGAGCGTACGTGTGAGGGCGCGGGTTAGTGTCAGCGTACGGGTTAGGATTAGGGGACGGGTGAGGGTCAGGCTTCGGGGAAGGGTTAGGGTTAGGGTTCGGGCTAGGGTTAGGGTTAGGGGACGGGGACGGTTTAGGGTCCAGGTGAGGGTACGGCAACGCTTTAGGGGGGGCGTACGTGTGAGGGCGCGGGTTAGCGTCAGCGTACGGGTTATGATTAGGGGACGGGTGAGGGTCAGGCTTCGGGGAAGGGTTAGAGTTAGGGTTCGGGCTAGGGTTAGGGTTAGGGGACGGGGACGGTTTAGGGTCCAGGTGAGGGTACGAAAACGCTTTAGGGAGAGCGTTCGTTAGAGGGCGCGGGTTAGTGTCAGCGTACGGGTTAGGATTAGGGGACGGGTGAGGGTCAGGGTTCGGGGAAGGTTTAGGGTTAGGGTTCGGGCTAGGGTTAGGGTTAGGGGACGGGGACGGTTTAGGGTCCAGGTGAGGGTACGACAACGCTTTAGGGGGAGCGTACGTGTGAGGGCGCGGGTTAGTGTCAGCGTACGGGTTAGGATTAGGGGACGGGTGAGGGTCAGGCTTCGGGGAAGGGTTAGGGTTAGGGTTCGGGCTAGGGATAGGGTTAGGGGACGGGGACGGTTTAGGGTCCAGGTGAGGGTACGACAACGCTTTAGGGGGAGCGTACGTGTGAGGGCGCGGGTTAGTGTCAGCGTACGGGTTAGGATTAGGGGACGGGTGAGGGTCAGGCTTCGGGGAAGGGTTAGGGTTAGGGTTCGGGCTAGGGTTAGGGTTAGGGGACGGGGACGGTTTAGGGTCCAGGTGAGGGTACGACAACGCTTTAGGGGGAGCGTACGTGTGAGGGCGCGGGTTAGTGTCAGCGTACGGGTTAGGATTAGGGGACGGGTGAGGGTCAGGCTTCGGGGAAGGGTTAGGGTTAGGGTTCGGGCTAGGGTTAGGGTTAGGGGACGGGGACGGTTTAGGGTCCAGGTGAGGGTACGACAACGCTTTAGGGGGAGCGTACGTGTGAGGGCTCGGGTTAGTGTCAGCGTACGGGTTAGGATTAGGGGACGGGTGAGGGTCAGGCTTCGAGGAAGCGTTAGGGTTAGGGTCCGGGTTAACGTTAGGGTTAGGGGACGGGGACGGTTTAGGGTCCAGGTGAGGGTACGACAACGCTTTAGGGGGAGTGTACGTGTGAGGGCGCGGGTTGGCGTCAGCGTACAGGTTAGGATTAGGGGACGGGTGAGGGTCAGGCTTCGGGGAAGGGTTAGGGTTAGGGTTCGGGCTAGGGTTAGGGTTAGGGGACGGGGACGGTTTAGCGTCCTGGTGAGGGTACGACAACGCTTTAGGGGGAGCGTTCGTGTGAGGGCGCGGGTTAGTGCCAGCGTACGGGTTAGGATTAGGGGACGGGTGAGGGTCAGGCTTCGGGGAAGGGTTAGGGTTAAGGTTCGGGCTAGGGTTAGGGTTAGGGGACGGGGACGGTTTAGGGTCCAGGTGAGGGTACGACAACGCTTTAGGGGGAGCGTACGTGTGAGGGCGCGGTTTAGTGTCAGCGTACGGGTTAGGATTAGGGGACGGGTGAGGGTCAGGCTTCGGGGAAGGGTTAGGGTTAGGGTTCGGGCTAGGGTTAGGGTTAGGGGACGGGGACGGTTTAGGGTCCAGGTGAGGGTACGGCAACGCTTTAGGGGGGGCGCACGTGTGAGGGCGCGGGTTAGCGTCAGCGTACGGGTTAGGATTAGGGGACGGGTGAGGGTCAGGCTTCGGGGAAGGGTTAGAGTTAGGGTTCGGGCTAGGGTTAGGGTTAGGGGACGGGGACGGTTTAGGGTCCAGGTGAGGGTACGAAAACGCTTTAGGGAGAGCGTTCGTGTGAGGGCGCGGGTTAGTGTCAGCGTACTGGTTAGGATTAGGGGACGGGTGAGGGTCAGGCTTCGGGGAAGGGTTAGGGTTAGGGTTCGGGCTAGGGTTAGGGTTAGGGGACGGGGACGGTTTAGGGTCCAGGTGAGGGTACGACAACGCTTTAGGGGGAGCGTACGTGTGAGGGCGCGGGTTAGCGTCAGCGTACGGGTTAGGATTAGGGGACGGGTGAGGGTCAGGCTTCGGGGAAGGGTTAGGGTTAGGGTTCGGGCTAGGGTTAGGGTTAGGGGACGGGGACGGTTTAGGGTCCAGGTGAGGGTACGAAAACGCTTTAGGGAGAGCGTTCGTTAGAGGGCGCGGGTTAGTGTCAGCGTACGGGTTAGGATTAGGGGACGGGTGAGGGTCAGGCTTCGGGGAAGGGTTAGGGTTAGGGTTCGGGCTAGGGTTAGGGTTAGGGGACGGGGACGGTTTAGGGTCCAGGTGAGGGTACGACAACGCTTTAGGGGGAGCGTACGTGTGAGGGCGCGGGTTAGTGTCAGCGTACGGGTTAGGATTAGGGGACGGGTGAGGGTCAGGCTTCGGGGAAGGGTTAGGGTTAGGGTTCGGGCTAGGGTTAGGGTTAGGGGACGGGGACGGTTTAGGGTCCAGGTGAGGGTACGACAACGCTTTAGGGGGAGCGTACGTCTGAGGGCGCGGGTTAGTGTCAGCGTACGGGTTAGGATTAGGGGACGGGTGAGGGTCAGGCTTCGGGGAAGGGTTAGGGTTAGGGTTCGGGCTAGGGTTAGGGTTAGGGGACGGGGAAGGTTTAGGGTCCATGTGAGGGTACGACAACGCTTTAGGGGGAGCGTACGTGTGAGGGCTCGGGTTAGTGTCAGCGTACGGGTTAGGATTAGGGGACGGGTGAGGGTCAGGCTTCGAGGAAGCGTTAGGGTTAGGGTTCGGGCTAGGTTTAGGGTTAGGGGACGGGGACGGTTTAGGGTCCAGGTGAGGGTACGACAACGCTTTAGGGGGAGCGTACGTGTGAGGGCGCGGGTTAGCGTCAGCGTACAGGTTAGAATTAGGGGACGGGTGAGGGTCAGGCTTCGGGGAAGGGTTAGGGTTAGGTTTCGGGCTAGGGTTAGGGTTAGGGGACGGGGACGGTTTAGGGTCCAGGTGAGGGTACGACAACGCTTTAGGGGGAGCGTACGTGTGAGGGCGCGGGTTAGGGTCAGCGTACGGGTTAGGATTAGGGGACTGGTGAGGGTCAGGCTTCGGGGAAGGGTTAGGGTTAGGTTTCGGGCTAGGGTTAGGGTTAGGGGACGGGGAAGGTTTAGGGTGCAGGTGAGGGTACGACAACGCTTTAGGGGGAGCGTACGTGTGAGGGCGCGGGTTAGTGTCAGCGTACGGGTTAGGATTAGGGGACGGGTGAGGGTCAGGCTTCGGGGAAGGGTTAGGGTTAGGGTTCGGGCTAGGGTTAGGGTTAGGGGACGGGGACGGTTTAGGGTCCAGGTGAGGGTACGACAACGCTTTAGGGGGAGCGTACGTGTGAGGGCGCGGGTTAGTGTCAGCGTACGGGTTAGGATTAGGGGACGGGTGAGGGTCAGGCTTCGAGGAAGCGTTAGGGTTAGGGTTCGGGCTAGGTTTAGGGTTAGGGGACGGGGACGGTTTAGGGTCCAGGTGAGGGTACGACAACGCTTTAGGGGGAGCGTACGTGTGAGGGCGCGGTTTAGTGTCAGCGTAAGGGTTAGGATTAGGGGACGGGTGAGGGTCAGGCTTCGGGGAAGGGTTAGTGTTAGGGTTCGGGCTAGGTTTAGGGTTAGGGGACGGGGAAGGTTTAGGGTCCAGGTGAGGGTACGACAACGCTTTAGGGGGAGTGTACGTGTGAGGGAGCGGGTTAGTGTCAGCGTACGGGTTAGGATTAGGGGACGGCTGAGGGTCAGGCTTCGGGGAAGCGGTAGGGTTAGGGTTCGGGCTAGGGTTAGGGTTAGGGGACGGGGACGGTTTAGGGTCCAGGTGAGGGTACGACAACGCTTTAGGGGGAGCGTACGTGTGAGGGCGCGGGTTAGTGTCAGCGTACGGGTTAGGATTAGGGGACGGGTGAGGGTCAGGCTTCGGGGAAGGGTTAGGGTTAGGGTTCGGGCTAGGGTTAGGGTTAGGGGACGGGGACGGTTTAGGGTCCAGGTGAGGGTACGACAACGCTTTAGGGGGAGCGTACGTGTGAGGGCGCGGGTTAGTGTCAGCGTACGGGTTAGGATTATGGGACGGGTGAGGGTCAGGCTTCGGGGAAGGGTTAGGGTTAGGGTTCGGGCTAGGGTTAGGGTTAGGGGACGGGGACGGTTTAGGGTCCAGGTGAGGGTACGACAACGCTTTAGGGGGAGCGTACGTGTGAGGGCGTGGGTTAGCGTCAGCGTACGGGTTAGGATTAGGGGACGGGCGAGGGTCAGGCTTTGGGGAAGGGTTAGGGTTAGGGTTCGGGCTAGGGTTAGGGTTAGGGGTCGGGGACGGTATAGGGTCCAGGTGAGGGTACGACAACGCTTTAGGGGGAGCGTACGTGTGAGGGCGCGGGTTAGCGTCAGCGTACAGGTTAGGATTAGGGGACGGGTGAGGGTCAGGCTTCGGGGAAGTGTTAGGGTTAGGGTTCGGGCTAGGGTTAAGGTTAGGGGACGGGGACGGTTTAGGGTCCAGGTGAGGGTACGACAACGCTTTAGGGGGAGCGTACGTGTGAGGGCGCGGATTAGCGTCAGCGTACGGGTTAGGATTAGGGGACGGGTGAGGGTCAGGCTTCGGGGAAGGGTTAGGGTTAGGGTTCGGGCTAGGGTTAGGGTTAGGGGACGGGGACGGTTTAGGGTCCAGGTGAGGGTACGACAACGCTTTAGGGGGAGCGTACGTGTGAGGGCGCGGGTTAGCGTCAGCGTACGGGTTAGGATTAGGGGACGGGTGAGGGTCAGGCTTCGGGGAAGGGTTAGGGTTAGGGTTCGGGCTAGGGTTAGGGTTAGGGGACGGGGACGGTTTAGGGTCCAGGTGAGGGTACGACAACGCTTTAGGGGGAGCGTACGTGTGAGGGCGCGGCTTAGTGTCAGCGTACGGGTTAGGATTAGGGGACGGGTGAGAGTCAGGCTTTGGGGAAGGGTTAGGGTTAGGGTTCGGGCTAGGGTTAGGTTTAGGGTACGGGGACGGTTTAGGGTCCAGGTGAGGGTACGACAACGCTTTAGGGGGAGCGTACGTGTGAGGGCGCGGGTTAGTGTCAGCGTACGGGTTAGGATTAGGGGACGGGTGAGGGTCAGGCTTCGGGGAAGTGTTAGGGTTAGGGTTCGGGCTAGGGTTAGGGATAGGGGACGGGGACGGTTTAGGGTCCAGGTGAGGGTACGACAACGCTTTAGGGGGAGCGTACGTGTGAGGGCGCGGGTTAGTGTCAGCGTACGGGTTAGGATTATGGGACGGGTGAGGGTCAGGCTTCGGGGAAGGGTTAGGGTTAGGGTTCGGGCTAGGGTTAGGGTTAGGGGACGGGGACGGTTTAGGGTCCAGGTGAGGGTACGACAACGCTTTAGGGGGAGCGTACGTGTGAGGGCGCGGGTTAGCGTCAGCATACGGGTTAGGATTAGGGGACGGGTGAGGGTCAGGCTTCGGGGAAGGGTTAGGGTTAGGGTTCGGGCTAGGGTTAGGGTTAGGGGTCGGGGACGGTATAGGGTCCAGGTGAGGGTACGACAACGCTTTAGGGGGAGCGTACGTGTGAGGGCGCGGGTTAGCGTCAGCGTACAGGTTAGGATTAGGGGACGGGTGAGGGTCATGCTTCGGGGAAGGGTTAGGGTTAGGGTTCGGGCTAGGGTTAAGGTTAGGGGACGGGGACGGTTTAGGGTCCAGGTGAGGGTACGACAACGATTTAGGGGGAGCATTCGTGTGAGGGCGCGGGTTAGTGTCAGCGTACGGGTTAGGATTAGGGGATGGGTGAGGGTCAGGCTTCGGGGAAGGGTTAGGGTTAGGGTTCGGGCTAGGGTTAGGGTTAGGGGACGGGGACGGTTTAGGGTCCAGGTGAGGGTACGACAACGCTTTAGGGGGAGCGTACGTGTGAGGGCGCGGGTTAGTGTCAGCGTACGGGTTAGGATTAGGGGACGGGTGAGGGTCAGGCTTCGGGGAAGGGTTAGGGTTAGGGTTCGGGCTAGGGTTAGGGTTAGGGGACGGGGACGGTTTAGGGTCCAGGTGAGGGTACGATAACGCTTTAGGGGGAGCGTTCGTGTGAGGGCGCGTGTTAGTGTCAGCGTACGGGTTAGGATTAGGGGACGGGTGAGGGTCAGGCTTCGGGGAAGGGTTAGGGTTAGGGTTCGGGCTAGGGTTAGGGTTAGGGGACGGGGACGGTTTAGGGTCCAGGTGAGGGTACGACAACGCTTTAGGGGGAGCGTACGTGTGAGGGCGCGGGTTAGTGTCAGCGTACGGGTTAGGATTAGGGGACGGGTGAGGGTCAGGCTTCGGGGAAGGGTTAGGGTTAGGGTTCGGGCTAGGGTTAGGGTTAGGGGACGGGGACGGTTTAGGGTCCAGGTGAGGGTACGACAACGCTTTAGGGGGAGCGTACGTGTGAGGGCGTGGGTTAGTGTCAGCGTACGGGTTGGGATTAGGGGACGG
This sequence comes from Globicephala melas, assembly GCF_963455315.2. Classification (NCBI taxonomy): domain Eukaryota; kingdom Metazoa; phylum Chordata; class Mammalia; order Artiodactyla; family Delphinidae; genus Globicephala; species Globicephala melas. The sequence continues at coordinate 79,104,545 of NC_083331.1, forward strand.
GTGAGGGTCAGGCTTCGGGGAAGTGTTAGGGTTAGGGTTCGGGCTAGGGTTAGGGTTAGGGGACGGGGACGGTTTAGGGTCCAGGTGAGGGTACGACAACGCTTTAGGGGGAGCGTACGTGTGAGGGCGCGGGTTAGTGTCAGCGTACGGGTTAGGATTAGGGGACGGGTGAGGGTCAGGCTTCGGGGAAGGGTTAGGGTTAGGGTTCGGGCTAGGGTTAACGTTAGGGGACGGGGACGGTTTAGGGTCCAGGTGAGGGTACGACAACGCTTTAGGGGGAGCGTACGTGTGAGGGCGCGGGTTAGTGTCAGCGTACGGGTTAGGATTAGGGGACTGGTGAGGGTCAGGCTTCGGGGAAGTGTTAGGGTTAGGGTTCGGGCTAGGGTTAGGGTTAGGGGACGGGGACGGTTTAGGGTCCAGGTGAGGGTACGACAACGCTTTAGGGGTAGCGTACGTGTGAGGGCGCGGGTTAGCGTCAGCGTTCGGGTTAGGATTAGGGGACTGGTGAGGGTCAGGCTTCGGGGAAGGGTTAGGGTTAGGGTTCGGGCTAGGGTTTGGGTTAGGGGACGGGGATGGTTTAGGGTCCAGGTGAGGGTACGACAACGCTTTAGGGGGAGCGTACGTGTGAGGGCGCGGGTTAGCGTCAGCGTACAGGTTAGCATTAGGGGACGGGTGAGGGTCAGGCTTCGGGGAAGGGTTAGGGTTAGGGTTCGGGCTAGGGTTAAGGTTAGGGGACGGGGACGGTTTAGGGTCCAGGTGAGGGTACGACAACGCTCTAGGGGGAGCGTTCGTGTGAGGGCGCGGGTTAGTGTCAGCGTACGGGTTAGGATTAGGGGATGGGTGAGGGTCAGGCTTCGGGGATGGGTTAGGGTTAGGGTTCGGGCTAGGGTTAGGGTTAGGGGACGGGGACGGTTTAGGGTCCAGGTGAGGGTACGACAACGCTTTAGGGGGAGCGTACGTGTGAGGGCGCGGGTTAGTGTCAGCGTACGGGTTAGGATTAGGGGACGGGTGAGGGTTAGGCTTCGGGGAAGGGTTAGGGTTAGGGTTCGGGCTAGGGTTAAGGTTAGGGGACGGGGACGGTTTAGGGTCCAGGTGAGGGTACGACAAGGCTCTAGGGGGAGCGTACGTGTGAGGGCGCGGGTTAGTGTCAGCGTACGGGTTAGGATTAGGGGACTGGTGAGGGTCAGGCTTCGGGGAAGGGTTAGGGTTAGGGTTCGGGCTAGGGTTAGGGTTAGGGGACGGGGACGGTTTAGGGTCCAGGTGAGGGTACGACAACGCTTTAGGGAGAGCGTACGTGTGAGGGCGCGGGTTAGCGTCAGCGTACAGGTTAGGATTAGGGGACGGGTGAGGGTCAGGCTTCGGGGAAGGGTTAGGGTTAGGGTTCGGGCTAGGGTTAAGGTTAGGGGACGGGGACGGTTTAGGGTCCAGGTGAGGGTACGACAACGCTTTAGGGGGAGCGTTCGTGTGAGGGCGCGGGTTAGTGTCAGCGTACGGGTTAGGATTAGGGGACGGGTGAGGGTCAGGCTTCGGGGATGGGTTAGGGTTAGGGTTCGGGCTAGGGTTAGGGTTAGGGGACGGGGACGGTTTGGGTCCAGCTGAGGGTACGACAACGCTTTAGGGGGAGCGTCCGTGTGAGGGCGCGGGTTAGTGTCAGCGTACGGGTTAGGATTAGGGGACGGGTGAGGGTCAGGTTTTGGGAAAGGGTTAGGGTTAGGGTTCGGGCTAGGGTTAGGGTTAGGGGACGGGGACGGTTTAGGGTCCAGGTGAGGGTACGACAACGCTTTAGGGGGAGCGTACGTGTGAGGGCGCGGGTTAGCGTCAGCGTACGGGTTAGGATTAGGGGACGGGTGAGGGTCAGGCTTCGGGGAAGGGTTAGGGTTAGGGTTCGGGCTAGGGTTAGGGTTAGGGGACGGGGACGGTTTAGGGTCCAGGTGAGGGTACGACAACGCTTTAGGGGGAGCGTTCATGTGAGGGCGCGGGTTAGTGTCAGCGTACGGGTTAGGATTAGGGGACGGGTGAGGGTCAGGCTTCGGGGAAGGGTTAGGGTTAGGGTTCGGGCTAGGGTTTGGGTTAGGGGACGGGGACGGTTTAGGGTCCAGGTGAGGGTACGACAACGCTTTAGGGGGAGCGTACGTGTGAGGGCGCGGGTTAGTGTCAGCGTACGGGTTAGGATTAGGGGACGGGTGAGGGTCAGGCTTCGGGGAAGGGTTAGGGTTAGGGTTCGGGCTAGGGTTAGGGTTAGGGGACGGGGACGGTTTAGGGTCCAGTTGAGGGTACGACAACGCTTTAGGGGGAGCGTACGTGTGAGGGCGCGGGTTAGTGTCAGCGTACGGGTTAGGATTAGGGGACGGGTGAGGGTCAGGCTTCGGGGAAGGGTTAGGGTTAGGGTTCGGGCTAGGGTTAGGGTTAGGGGACGGGGATGGTTTAGGGTCCAGGTGAGGGTACGACAACGCTTTAGGGGGAGCGTACGTGTGAGGGCGCGGGTTAGTGTCAGCGTACGTGTTAGGATTAGGGGACGGGTGAGGGTCAGGCTTCGGAGAAGGGTTAGGGTTAGGGTTCGGGCTAGGGTTAGGGTTAGGGGACGGGGACGGTTTAGGGTCCAGGTGAGGGTACGACAACGCTTTAGGGGGAGCGTACGTGTGAGGGCGCGGGTTAGTGTCAGCGTACGGGTTAGGATTAGGGGACGGGTGAGGGTCAGGCTTCGAGGAAGCGTTAGGGTTAGGGTTCGGGCTAGGTTTAGGGTTAGGGGACGGGGACGGTTTAGGGTCCAGGTGAGGGTACGACAACGCTTTAGGGGGAGCGTACGTGTGAGGGCGTGGGTTAGCGTCAGCGTACAGGTTAGGATTAGGGGACGGGTGAGGGTCAGGCTTCGGGGAAGGGTTAGGGTTAGGGTTCGGGCTAGGGTTAGGGTTAGGGGACGGGGACGGTTTAGGGTCCAGTTGAGGGTACGACAAGGCTTTAGGGGGAGCGTACGTGTGAGGGCGCGGGTTAGTGTCAGCGTACGGGTTAGGATTAGGGGACGGGTGAGGGTCAGGCTTCGGGGAAGGGTTAGGGTTAGGGTTCGGGCTAGGGTTAGGGTTAGGGGACGGGGACGGTTTAGGGTCCAGGTGAGGGTACGACAACGCTTTAGGGGGAGCGTACGTGTGAGGGCGCGGGTTAGTGTCAGCGTACGGGTTAGGATTAGGGGACGGGTGAGGGTCAGGCTTCGGAGAAGGGTTAGGGTTAGGGTTCGGGCTAGGGTTAGGGTTAGGGGACGGGGACGGTTTAGGGTCCAGGTGAGGGTACGACAACGCTTTAGGGGGAGCGTACGTGTGAGGGCGCGGGTTAGTGTCAGCGTACGGGTTAGGATTAGGGGACGGGTGAGGGTCAGGCTTCGAGGAAGCGTTAGGGTTAGGGTTCGGGCTAGGTTTAGGGTTAGGGGACGGGGACGGTTTAGGGTCCAGGTGAGGGTACGACAACGCTTTAGGGGGAGCGTACGTGTGAGGGCGCGGGTTAGCGTCAGCGTACAGGTTAGGATTAGGGGACGGGTGAGGGTCAGGCTTCGGGGAAGGGTTAGGGTTAGGTTTCGGGCTAGGGTTAGGGTTAGGGGACGGGGACGGTTTAGGGTCCAGGTGAGGGTAAGACAACGCTTTAGGGGGAGCGTTCGTGTGAGGGCGCGGGTTAGTGTCAGCGTACGGGTTAGGATTAGTGGACGGGTGAGGGTCAGGCTTCGGGGAAGGGTTAGGGTTAAGGTTCGGGCTAGGGTTAGGGTTAGGGGACGGGGACGGTTTAGGGTCCAGGTGAGGGTACGACAACGCTTTAGGGGGAGCGTACGTGTGAGGGCGCGGGTTAGGGTCAGCGTACGGGTTAGGATTAGGGGACGGGTGAGGGTCAGGCTTCGGGGAAGGGTTAGGGTTAGGGTTCGGGCTAGGGTTAGGGTTAGGGGACGGGGACGGTTTAGGGTCCAGGTGAGGGTACGACAACGCTTTAGGGGGAGCGTACGTGTGAGGGCGCGGGTTAGTGTCAGCGTACGGGTTAGGATTAGGGGACGGGTGAGGGTCAGGCTTCGGGGAAGGGTTAGGGTTAGGGTTCGGGCTAGGGTTAGGGTTAGGGGACGGGGACGGTTTAGGGTCCAGGTGAGGGTACGACAACGCTTTAGGGGGAGCGTACGTGTGAGGGCGCGGGTTAGTGTCAGCGTACGGGTTAGGATTAGGGGACGGGTGAGGGTCAGGCTTCGGGGAAGGGTTAGGGTTAGGGTTCGGGCTAGGGTTAGGGTTAGGGGACGGGGACGGTTTAGGGTCCAGGTGAGGGTACGACAACGCTTTAGGGGGAGCGTACGTGTGAGGGCGCGGGTTAGTGTCAGCGTACGGGTTAGGATTAGGGGACGGGTGAGGGTCAGGCTTCGGAGAAGGGTTAGGGTTAGGGTTCGGGCTAGGGTTAGGGTTAGGGGACGGGGACGGTTTAGGGTCCAGGTGAGGGTACGACAACGCTTTAGGGGGAGCGTACGTGTGAGGGCGCGGGTTAGCGTCAGCGTACGGGTTAGGATTAGGGGACGGGTGAGGGTCAGGCTTCGAGGAAGCGTTAGGGTTAGGGTTCGGGCTAGGTTTAGGGTTAGGGGACGGGGACGGTTTAGGGTCCAGGTGAGGGTACGACAACGCTTTAGGGGGAGCGTACGTGTGAGGGCGCGGGTTAGCGTCAGCGTACAGGTTAGGATTAGGGGACGGGTGAGGGTCAGGCTTCGGGGAAGGGTTAGGGTTAGGTTTCGGGCTAGGGTTAGGGTTAGGGGACGGGGACGGTTTAGGGTCCAGGTGAGGGTAAGACAACGCTTTAGGGGGAGCGTTCGTGTGAGGGCGCGGGTTAGTGTCAGCGTACGGGTTAGGATTAGGGGACGGGTGAGGGTCAGGCTTCGGGGAAGGGTTAGGGTTAAGGTTCGGGCTAGGGTTAGGGTTAGGGGACGGGGACGGTTTAGGGTCCAGGTGAGGGTACGACAACGCTTTAGGGGGAGCGTACGTGTGAGGGCGCGGCTTAGTGTCAGCGTACGGGTTAGGATTAGGGGACGGGTGAGGGTCAGGCTTCGGGGAAGGGTTAGGGTTAGGGTTCGGGCTAGGGTTAGGGTTAGGGGACGGGGACGGTTTAGGGTCCAGGTGAGGGTACGACAACGCTTTAGGGGGAGCGTACGTGTGAGGGCGCGGGTTAGTGTCAGCGTACGGGTTAGGATTAGGGGACGGGTGAGGGTCAGGCTTCGGGGAAGGGTTAGGGTTAGGGTTCGGGCTAGGGTTAGGGTTAGGGGACGGGGACGGTTTAGGGTCCAGGTGAGGGTACGACAACGCTTTAGGGGGAGTGTACGTGTGAGGGCGCTGGTTAGTGTCAGCCAACGGGTTGGGATTAGGGGACGGGTGAGGGTCAGGCTTCGGGGAAGGGTTAGGGTTAGGGTTCGGGCTAGGGTTAGGGTTAGGGGACGGGGACGGTTTAGGGTCCAGGTGAGGGTACGACAACGCTTTAGGGGGAGCGTACGTGTGCGGGCGCGGGTTAGTGTCAGCGTACGGGTTAGGATTAGGGGACGGGTGAGGGTCAGGTTTCGGGGAAGGGTTAGGGTTAGGGTTCGGGCTAGGGTTAAGGTTAGGGGACGGGGACGGTTTAGGGTCCAGGTGAGGGTACGACAACGCTTTAGGGGGAGCGTTCGTGTGAGGGCGCGGGTTAGTGTCAGCGTACGGGTTAGGATTAGGGGACGGGTGAGGGTCAGGCTTCGGGGAAGGATTAGGGTTAGGGTTCGGGCTAGGGTTAGGGTTAGGGGACGGGGACGGTTTAGGGTCCAGGTGAGGGTACGACAACGCTTTAGGGGGAGCGTACGTGTGAGGGCGCGGGTTAGCGTCAGCGTACGGGTTAGGATTAGGGGACGGGTGAGGATCAGGCTTCGGGGAAGGGTTAGGGTTAGGGTTCGGGCTAGGGTTAGGGTTAGGGCACGGGGACGGTTTAGGGTCCAGGTGAGGGTACGACAACGCTTTAGGGGGAGCGTTCGTGTGAGGGCGCGGGTTAGTGTCAGCGTACGTGTTAGGATTAGGGGACGGGTGAGGGTCAGGCTTCGGGGAAGGGTTAGGGTTAGGGTTCGGGCTAGGGTTAGGGTTAGGGGACGGGGACGGTGTAGGGTCCAGGTGAGGGTACGACAACGCTTTAGGGGGAGCGTACGTGTGAGGGCGCGGGTTAGTGTCAGCGTACGGGTTAGGATTATGGGACGGGTGAGGGTCAGGCTTCGGGGAAGGGTTAGGGTTAGGGTTCGGGCTAGGGTTAGGGTTAGGGGACGGGGACGGTTTAGGGTCCAGGTGAGCGTACGACAATGCTTTAGGGGGAGCGTACGTGTGAGGGCGCGGGTTAGTGTCAGCGTACGGGTTAGGATTAGGGGACGGGTGAGGGTCAGGCTTCGAGGAAGCGTTAGGGTTAGGCTTCGGGCTAGGGTTAGGGTTAGGGGACGGGGACGGTTTAGGGTCCAGGTGAGGGTACGACAACGCTTTAGGGGGAGCGTACGTGTGAGGGCACGGGTTAGCGTCAGCGTACAGGTTAGGATTAGGGGACGGGTGAGGGTCAGGCTTCGGGGAAGGGTTAGGGTTAGGGTTCGGGCTAGGGTTAGGGTTAGGGGACGGGGACGGTTTAGGGTCCAGGTGAGGGTACGACAACGCTTTAGGGGGAGCGTACGTGTGAGGGAGCGGGTTAGTGTCAGCGTACGGGTTAGGATTAGGGGACGGCTGAGGGTCAGGCTTCGGGGAAGGGGTAGGGTTAGGGTTCGGGCTAGGGTTAGGGTTAGGGGACGGGGACGGTTTAGGGTCCAGGTGAGGGTACGACAACGCTTTAGGGGGAGCGTACGTGTGAGGGCGCGGGTTAGTGTCAGCGTACGGGTTAGGATTAGGGGACGGGTGAGGGTCAGGCTTCGGGGAAGGGTTAGGGTTAGGGTTCGTGCTAGGGTTAGGGTTAGGGGACGGGGACGGTTTAGGGTCCAGGTGAGGGTACGACAACGCTTTAGGGGGAGCGTACGTGTGAGGGCGCGGGTTAGTGTCAGCGTACGGGTTAGGGTTATGGGACGGGTGAGGGTCAGGCTTCGGGGAAGGGTTAGGGTTAGGGTTCGGGCTAGGGTTAGGGTTAGGGGACGGGGATGGTTTAGGGTCCAGGTGAGGGTACGACAACGCTTTAGGGGGAGCGTACGTGTGAGGGCGTGGGTTAGCGTCAGCGTACGGGTTAGGATTAGGGGACGGGTGAGGGTCAGGCTTCGGGGAAGGGTTAGGGTTAGGGTTCGGGCTAGGGTTAGGGTTAGGGGTCGGGGACGGTATAGGGTCCAGGTGAGGGTACGACAACGCTTTAGGGGGAGCGTACGTGTGAGGGCGCGGGTTAGCGTCAGCGTACAGGTTAGGATTAGGGGACGGGTGAGGGTCAGGCTTCGGGGAAGGGTTAGGGTTAGGGTTCGGGCTAGGGTTAAGGTTAGGGGACGGGGACGGTTTAGGGTCCAGGTGAGGGTACGACAACGCTTTAGGGGGAGCGTACGTGTGAGGGCGCGGCTTAGCATCAGCGTACGGTTTAGGATTAGGGGACGGGTGAGGGTCAGGCTTCGGGGAAGGGTTAGGGTTAGGGTTCGGGCTAAGGTTAGGGTTAGGGGACGGGGACGGGTTAGGGTCCAGGTGAGGGTACGACAACGCTTTAGGGGGAGCGTTCGTGTGAGGGCGCGGGTTAGTGTCAGCGTACGGGTTAGGATTAGGGGACGGGTGAGGGTCAGGCTTCGGGGAAGGGTTAGGGTTAGGGTTCGGGCTAGGGTTAGGGTTAGGGCACGGGGACGGTTTAGGGTCCAGGTAAGGGTACGACAACGCTTTAGGGGGAGCGTACGTGTGAGGGCCCGGGTTAGTGTCAGCGTACGGGTTAGGATTAGGGGACAGGTGAGGGTCAGGCTTCGGGGAAGGGTTAGGGTTAGGGTTCGGGCTAGGGTTAGGGTTAGGGGACTGGGACGGTTTAGGGTCCAGGTGAGGGTACGACAACACTTTAGGGGGAGCGTACGTGTGAGGGCGCGGGTTAGTGTCAGCGTACGGGTTAGGATTAGGGGACGGGTGAGGGTCAGGCTTCGGGGAAGGGTTAGGGTTAGGGTTCGGGCTAGGGTTAGGGTTAGGGGACGGGGACGGTTTAGGGTCCAGGTGAGGGTACGACAACGCTTTAGGGGGAGCGTACGTGTGAGGGCGCGGTTTAGCGTCAGCGTACGTGTTAGGATTAGGGGACGGGTGAGGGTCAGGCTTCGGGGAAGGGTTAGGGTTAGGGTTCGGGCTAGGGTTAGGGTTAGGGGACGGGGACGGTTTAGGGTCCAGGTGAGGGTACGACAACGCTTTAGGGGGAGCGTACGTGTGAGGGCGCGGGTTAGCGTCAGCGTACGGGTTAGGATTAGGGGACGGGTGAGGGTCAGGCTTCGGGGAAGGGTTAGGGTTAGGGTTCGGGCTAGGGTTAGGGTTAGGGGACGGGGACGGTTTAGGGTCCAGGTGAGGGTACGACAACGCTTTAGGGGGAGCGTACGTGTGAGGGCGTGGCTTAGTGTCAGCGTACGGGTTAGGATTAGGGGACGGGTGAGGGTCAGGCTTCGGGGAAGGGTTAGGGTTAGGGTTCGGGCTAGGGTTAGGGTTAGGGGACGGGGACGGTTTAGGGTCCAGGTGAGGGTACGACAACGCTTTAGGGGGAGAGTACGTGTGAGGGCGCGGGTTAGTGTCAGCGTACGGGTTAGGATTAGGGGACGGGTGAGGGTCAGGCTTCGGGGAAGTGTTAGGGTTAGGGTTCGGGCTAGGGTTAGGGTTAGGGGACGGGGACGGTTTAGGGTCCAGGTGAGGGTACGACAACGCTTTAGGGGGAGCGTACGTGTGAGGGCGCGGGTTAGTGTCAGCGTACGGGTTAGGATTATGGGACGGGTGAGGGTCAGGCTTCGGGGAAGGGTTAGGGTTAGGGTTCGGGCTAGGGTTAGGGTTAGGGGATGGGGACGGTTTAGGGTCCAGGTGAGGGTACGACAACGCTTTAGGGGGAGCGTACGTGTGAGGGCGCGGGTTAGCGTCAGCGTACGGGTTAGGATTAGGGGACGGGTGAGGGTCCGGCTTCGGGGAAGGGTTAGGGTTAGGGTTCGGGCTAGGGTTAGGGTTAGGGGTCGGGGACGGTATAGGGTCCAGGTGAGGGTACGACAACGCTTTAGGGGGAGCGTACGTGTGAGGGCGCGGGTTAGCGTCAGCGTACAGGTTAGGATTAGGGGACGGGTGAGGGTCAGGCTTCGGGGAAGGGTTAGGGTTAGGGTTCGGGCTAGGGTTAAGGTTAGGGGACGGGGACGGTTTAGGGTCCAGGTGAGGGTACGACAACGCTTTAGGGGGAGCGTTCGTGTGAGGGCGCGGGTTAGTGTCAGCGTACGGGTTAGGATTAGGGGATGGGTGAGGGTCAGGCTTCGGGGAAGGGTTAGGGTTAGGGTTCGGGCTAGGGTTAGGGTTAGGGGACGGGGACGGTTTACGGTCCAGGTGAGGGTACGACAACGCTTTAGGGGGAGCGTACGTGTGAGGGCGCGGGTTAGTGTCAGCGTACGGTTTAGGATTAGGGGACGGGTGAGGGTCAGGCTTCGGGGAAGGGTTAGGGTTAGGGTTCGGGCTAGGGTTAGGGTTAGGGGACGGGGACGGTTTAGGGTCCAGGTGAGGGTACGACAACGCTTTAGGGGGAGCGTACGTGTGAGGGCGCGGGTTAGCGTCAGCGTACAGGTTAGGATTAGGGGACGGGTGAGGGTCAGGCTTCGGGGAAGGGTTAGGGTTAGTGTTCGGGCTAGGGTTAAGGTTAGGGGACGGGGACGGTTTAGGGTCCAGGTGAGGGTACGACAACGCTTTAGGAGGAGCGTTCGTGTGAGGGCGCGGGTTAGTGTCAGCGTACGGGTTAGGATTAGGGGACGGGGGAGGGTCAGGCTTCGGGGATGGGTTAGGGTTAGGGTTCGGGCTAGGGTTAGGGTTAGGGGACGGGGACGGTTTAGGGTCCAGGTGAGGGTACGACAACGCTCTAGGGGGAGCGTACGTGTGAGGGCGCGGGTTAGTGTCAGCGTACGGGTTAGGATTAGGGGACGGGTGAGGGTCAGGCTTCGGGGAAGGGTTAGGGTTAGGGTTCGGGCTAGGGTTAGGGTTAGGGGACGGGGACGGTTTAGCGTCCAGGTGAGGGTACGACAACGCTTTAGGGGGTGCGTACGTGTGAGGGCGCGGGTTAGCGTCAGCGTACGCGTTAGGATTAGGGGACGGGTGAGGGTCAGGCTTCGGGGAAGTGTTAGGGTTAGGGTTCGGGCTAGGGTTAGGGTTAGGGGACGGGGACGGTTTAAGGTCCAGGTGAGGGTATGATAACGCTTTAGGGGGAGCGTTCGTGTGAGGGCGCGTGTTAGTGTCAGCGTACGGGTTAGGATTAGGGGACGGGTGAGGGTCAGGCTTCGGGGAAGGGTTAGGGTTAGGGTTCGGGCTAGGGTTAGGGTTAGGGGACGGGGACGGTTTAGGGTCCAGGTGAGGGTACGACAACGCTTTAGGGGGAGCGTACGTGTGAGGGCGCGGGTTAGTGTCAGCGTACAGGTTAGGATTAGGGGACGGGTGAGGGTCAGGCTTCGGGGAAGGGTTAGGGTTAGGGTTCGGGCTAGGGTTAGGGTTAGGGGACGGGGACGGTTTAGGGTCCAGGTGAGGGTACGACAACGCTTTAGGGGGAGCGTACGTGTGAGGGCGTGGGTTAGTGTCAGCGTACGGGTTGGGATTAGGGGACGGGTGAGGGTCAGGCTTCGGGGAAGGGTTAGGGTTAGGGTTCGGGCTAGGGTTAGGGTTAGGGGACGGGGACGGTTTAGGGTCCAGGTGAGGGTACGACAACGCTTTAGGGGGAGTGTACGTGTGAGGGCGCGGGTTATTGTCAGCGTACGGGTTAGGATTAGGGGACGGGTGAGGGTCAGGCTTCGGGGAAGGGTTAGGGTTAGGGTTCGGGCTAGGGTTAACGTTAGGGGACGGGGACGGTTTAGGGTCCAGGTGAGGGTACGACAACGCATTAGGGGGAGCGTACGTGTGAGGGCGCGGGTTAGTGTCAGCGTACGGGTTAGGATTAGGGGACTGGTGAGGGTCAGGCTTCGGGGAAGGGTTAGGGTTAGGGTTCGGGCTAGGGTTAGGGTTAGGGGACGGGGACGGTTTAGGGTCCAGGTGAGGGTACGATAACGCTTTAGGGGGAGCGTACGTGTGAGGGCGCGGGTTAGCGTCAGCGTACGGGTTAGGATTAGGGGACTGGTGAGGGTCAGGCTTCGGGGAAGGGTTAGGGTTAGGGTTCGGGCTAGGGTTAGGGTTAGGGGACGGGGACGGTTTAGGGTCCAGGTGAGGGTACGACAACGCTTTAGGGGGAACGTACGTGTGAGGGCGCGGGTTAGCGTCAGCGTACAGGTTAGCATTAGGGGACGGGTGAGGGTCAGGCTTCGGGGAAGGGTTAGGGTTAGGGTTCGGGCTAGGGTTAAGGTTAGGGGATGGGGACGGTTTAGGGTCCAGGTGAGGGTACGACAACGCTTTAGCGGGAGCGTTCGTGTGAGGGCGCGGGTTAGTGTCAGCGTACGGGTTAGGATTAGGGGATGGGTGAGGGTCAGGCTTCGGGGATGGGTTAGGGTTAGGGTTCGGGCTAGGGTTAGGGTTAGGGGACGGGGACGGTTTAGGGTCCAGGTGAGGGTACGACAACGCTTTAGGGGGAGAGTACGTGTGAGGGCGCGGGTTAGTGTCAGCGTACGGGTTAGGATTAGGGGACGGGTGAGGGTCAGGCTTCGGGGAAGGGTTAGGGTTAGGGTTCGGGCTAGGGTTAAGGTTAGGGGACGGGGACGGTTTAGGGTCCAGGTGAGGGTACGACAAGGCTTTAGGGGGAGCGTACGTGTGAGGGCGCGGGTTAGTGTCAGCGTACGGGTTAGGATTAGGGGACTGGTGAGGGTCAGGCTTCGGGGAAGGGTTAGGGTTAGGGTTCGGGCTAGGGTTAGGGTTAGGGGACGGGGACGGTTTAGGGTCCAGGTGAGGGTACGACAACGCTTTAGGGGGAGCGTACGTGTGAGGGCGCGGGTTAGCGTCAGCGTACAGGTTAGGATTAGGGGACGGGTGAGGGTCAGGCTTCGGGGAAGGGTTAGGGTTAGTTAGGGTTCGGGCTAGGGTTAGGGTTAGGGGACGGGGACGGTTTAGGGTCCAGGTGAGGGTACGACAACGCTTTAGGGGGAGCGTTCGTTTGAGGGCGCGGGTTAGTGTCAGCGTACGGGTTAGGATTAGGGGACGGGTGAGGGTCAGGCTTCGGGGATGGGTTAGGGTTAGGGTTCGGGCTAGGGTTAGGGTTAGGGGACGGGGACGGTTTGGGTCCAGCTGAGGGTACGACAACGCTTTAGGGGGAGCGTCCGTGTGAGGGCGCGGGTTAGTGTCAGCGTACGGGTTAGGATTAGGGGACGGGTGAGGGTCAGGTTTCGGGAAAGGGTTAGGGTTAGGGTTCGGGCTAGGGTTAGGGTTAGGGGACGGGGACGGTTTAGGGTCCAGGTGAGGGTACGACAACGCTTTAGGGGGAGCGTACGTGTGAGGGCGCGGGTTAGCGTCAGCGTACGGGTTAGGATTAGGGGACGGGTGAGGGTCAGGCTTCGGGGAAGTGTTAGGGTTAGGGTTCGGGCTAGGGTTAGGGTTAGGGGACGGGGACTGTTTAGGGTCCAGGTGAGGGTACGACAACACTTTAGGGGGAGCGTTCGTGTGAGGGCGCGGGTTAGTGTCAGCGTACGGATTAGGATTAGGGGACGGGTGAGGGTCAGGCTTCGGGGAAGGGTTAGGGTTAGGGTTCGGGCTAGGGTTTGGGTTAGGGGACGGGGACGGTTTAGGGTCCAGGTGAGAGTACGACAACGCTTTAGGGGGAGCGTACGTGTGAGGGCGCGGGTTAGTGTCAGCGTACGGGTTAGGATTAGGGGACGGGTGAGGGTCAGGCTTCGAGGAAGCGTTAGGGTTAGGATTCGGGCTAGGGTTAGGGTTAGGGGACGGGGACGGTTTAGGGTCCAGGTGAGGGTACGACATCGCTTTAGGGGGAGCGTACGTGTGAGGGCGCGGGTTAGTGTCAGCGTACAGGTTAGGATTAGGGGACGGGTGAGGGTCAGGCTTCGGGGAAGGGTTAGGGTTAGGGTTCGGGCTAGGGTTAGGGTTAGGGAACGGGGACGGTTTAGGGTCCAGGTGAGGGTACGACAACGCTTTAGGGGGAGCGTTCGTGTGAGGGCGCGGGTTATTGTCAGCGTACGGGTTAGGATTAGGGGACGGGTGAGGGTCACGCTTTGGGGAAGGGTTAGGGTTATGGTTCGGGCTAGGGTTAGGGTTAGGGGAGAGGGACAGTTTAGGGTCCAGGTGAGGGTACGACAACGCTTTAGGGGGAGCGTACGTGTGAGGGCGCGGGTTAGGGTCAGCGTACGGGTTAGGATTAGGGGACGGTTGAGGGTCAGGCTTCGGAGAAGGGTTAGGGTTAGGGTTCGGGCTAGGGTTAGGGTTAGGGGACGGGGACGATTTAGGGTCCAGGTGAGGGTACGACAACGCTTTAGGGGGAGCGTTCGTGTGAGGGCGCGGGTTAGTGTCAGCGTACGGGTTAGGATTAGGGGACGGGTGAGGGTCAGGCTTCGGGGATGGTTTAGGGTTAGGGTTCGGACTAGGGTTAGGGTTAGGGGACGGGGACGGTTTAGGGTCCAGGTGAGGGTACGACAACGCTTTAGGGGGAGCGTACGTGTGAGGGCGCGGGTTAGTGTCAGCGTACGGGTTAGGATTAGGGGACGGGTGAGGGTCAGGCTTCGGGGAAGGGTTAGGGTTAGGGTTCGGGCTAGGGTTAGGGTTAGGGGACGGGGACGGTTTAGGGTCCAGGTGAGGGTACGACAACGCTTTAGGGGGAGCGTTCGTGTGAGGGCGCGGGTTAGTGTCAGCGTACGGGTTAGGATTAGGGGACGGGTGAGGGTCAGGCTTCGGGGAAGGGTTAGGGTTAGGGTTCGGGCTAGGGTTAGGGTTAGGGGACGGGGACGGTTTAGGGTCCAGGTGAGGGTACGACAACGCTTTAGGGGGAGCGTACGTGTGAGGGCGCGGGTTAGTGTCAGCGTAAGGGTTAGGATTAGGGGACGGGTTAGGGTCAGGCTTCGGGGAAGGGTTAGGGTTAGGGTTCGGGCTAGGGTTAGGGTTCGGGGACGGGGACGGTTTAGGGTCCAGGTGAGGGTACGACAACGCTTTAGGGGGAGCGTACGTGTGAGGGCGCGGGTTAGTGTCAGCGTACGGGTTAGGATTAGGGGACGGGTGAGGGTCAGGCTTCGGGGAAGGGTTAGGGTTAGGGTTCCGGCTAGGGTTAGGGTTAGGGGACGGGGACGGTTTAGGGTCCAGGTGAGGGTACGACAACGCTTTAGGGGGAGCGTAACTGTGAGGGCGCGGGTTAGTGTCAGCGTACGGGTTAGGATTATGGGACGGGTGAGGGTCAGGCTTCGGGGAAGGGTTAGGCTTAGGGTTCGGGCTAGGGTTAGGGTTAGGGGACGGGGACGGTTTAGGGTCCAGGTGAGGGTACGACAACGCTTTAGGGGGAGCGTACGTGTGAGGGCGTGGGTTAGCGTCAGCGTACGGGTTAGGATTAGGGGACGGGTGAGGGTCAGGCTTCGGGGAAGGGTTAGGGTTAGGGTTCGGGCTAGGGTTAGGGTTAGGGGATGGGGACGGTTTAGGGTCCAGGTGAGGGTACGACAACGCTTTAGGGGGAGCGTACGTGTGAGGGCGCCGTTTAGCGTCAGCGTACGGGTTAGGATTAGGGGACGGGTGAGGGTCAGGCTTCGGGGTAGGTTTAGGGTTAGGGTTCGGGCTAGGGTTAGGGTTAGGGGACGGGGACGGTTTAGGGTCCAGGTGAGGGTACGACAACGCTTTAGGGGGAGCGTACGTGTGAGGGCGCGGCTTAGTGTCAGCGTACAGGTTAGGATTAGGGGACGGGTGAGGGTCAGGCTTCGGGGAAGGGTTAGGGTTAGGGTTCGGGCTAGGGTTAAGGTTAGGGGACGGGGACGGTTTAGGGTCCAGGTGAGGGTACGACAACGCTTTAGGGGGAGCGTTCGTGTGAGGGCGCGGGTTAGTGTCAGCGTACGGGTTAGGATTAGGGGACGGGTGATGGTCAGGCTTCGGGGATGGGTTAGGGTTAGGGTTCGGGCTAGGGTTAGGGTTAGGGGACGGGGACGGTTTAGGGTCCAGGTGAGGGTACGACAACGCTTTAGGGGGAGCGTACGTGTGAGGGCGCGGGTTAGTGTCAGCGTACGGGTTAGGATTAGGGGACGGGTGAGGGTCAGGTTTCGGGAAAGGGTTAGGGTTAGGGTTCGGGCTAGGGTTAGGGTTAGGGGACGGGGACGGTTTAGGGTCCAGGTGAGGGTACGACAACGATTTAGGGGGAGCGTACGTGTGAGGGCGCGGGTTAGCGTCAGCGTACGGGTTAGGATTAGGGGACGGGTGAGGGTCAGGCTTCGGGGAAGGGTTAGGGTTAGGGTTCGGGCTAGGGTTAAGGTTAGCGGACGGGGACGGTTTAGGGTCCAGGTGAGGGTACGACAACGCTTTAGGGGGAGCGTTCGTGTGAGGGCGCGGGTTAGTGTCAGCGTACGGGTTAGGATTAGGGGACGGGTGAGGGTCAGGCTTCTGGGATGGGTTAGGGTTAGGGTTCGGGGTAGGGTTAGGGGACGGGGACGGTTTAGGGTCCAGGTGAGGGTACGACAACGCTTTAGGGGGAGCGTACGTGTGAGGGCGCCGTTTAGCCTCAGCGTACGGGTTAGGATTAGGGGACGGGTGAGGGTCAGGCTTCGGGGAAGGGTTAGGGTTAGGGTTCGGGCTAGGGTTAGGGTTAGGGGACGGGGACGGTTTAGGGTCCAGGTGAGGGTACGACAATGCTTTAGGGGGAGTGTACGTGTGAGGGCGCGGGTTAGCGTCAGCGTACGGGTTAGGATTAGGGGACGGGTGAGGGTCAGGCTTCGGGGAAGGGTTAGGGTTAGGGTTCGGGCTAGGGTTAGGGTTAGGGGACGGGGACGGTTTAGGGTCCAGCTGAGGGTACGACAACGCTTTAGGGGGAGCGTACGTGTGAGGGCGCGGCTTAGTGTCAGCGTACGGGTTAGGATTAGGGGACGGGTGAGGGTCAGGCTTCGGGGAAGGGTTAGGGTTAGGGTTCGGGCTAGGGTTAGGGTTAGGGTACGGGGACGGTTTAGGGTCCAGGTGAGGGTACGACAACGCTTTAGGGGGAGCGTACGTGTGAGGGCGCGGGTTAGTGTCAGCGTACGGGTTAGGATTATGGGACGGGTGAGGGTCAGGCTTCGGGGAAGGGTTAGGGTTAGGGTTCGGGCTAGGGTTAGGGTTAGGGGACGGGGACGGTTTAGGGTCCAGGTGAGGGTACGACAACGCTTTAGGGGGAGCGTACGTGTGAGGGCGCGGGTTAGCGTCAGCGTACGGGTTAGGATTAGGGGACGGGTGAGGGTCAGGCTTCGGAGAAGGGTTAGGGTTAGGGTTCGGGCTAGGGTTAGGGTTAGGGGTCGGGGACGGTATAGGGTCCAGGTGAGGGTACGACAACGCTTTAGGGGGAGCGTACGTGTGAGGGCGCGGGTTAGCGTCAGCGTACAGGTTAGGATTAGGGGACGGGTGAGGGTCAGGCTTCGGGGAAGGGTTAGGGTTAGGGTTCGGGCTAGGGTTAAGGTTAGGGGACGGGGACGGTTTAGGGTCCAGGTGAGGGTACGACAACGCTTTAGGGGGAGCGTTCGTGTGAGGGCGCGGGTTAGTGTCAGCGTACGGGTTAGGATTAGGGGATGGGTGAGGGTCAGGCTTCGGGGAAGGGTTAGGGTTAGGGTTCGGGCTAGGGTTAAGGTTAGGGGACGGGGACGGTTTAGGGTCCAGGTGAGGGTACGACAACGCTCTAGGGGGAGCGTACGTGTGAGGGCGCGGGTTAGCGTCAGCGTACAGGTTAGGATTAGGAGACGGGTGAGGGTCAGGCTTCGGGGAAGGGTTAGGGTTAGGGTTCGGGCTAGGGTTAAGGTTAGGGGACGGGGACGGTTTAGGGTCCAGGTGAGGGTACGACAACGCTTTAGGGGGAGCGTTCGTGTGAGGGCCCCGGTTAGTGTCAGCGTACGGGTTAGGATTAGGGGACGGGTGAGGGTCAGGCTTCGGGGATCGGTTAGGGTTAGGGTTCGGGCTAGGGTTAGGGTTAGGGGACGGGGACGGTTTAGGGTCCAGGTGAGGGTACGACAACGCTTTAGGGGGAGCGTACGTGTGAGGGCGCGGGTTAGTGTCAGCGTACGGGTTAGGATTAGGGGACGGGTGAGGGTCAGGCTTCGGGGAAGGGTTAGGGTTAGGGTTCGGGCTAGGGTTAGGGTTAGGGGACGGGGACGGTTTAGGGTCCAGGTGAGGGTACGACAACGCTTTAGGGGGAGCGTACGTGTGAGGGCGCGGGTTAGTGTCAGCGTACGGGTTAGGATTAGGGGACGGGTGAGGGTCAGGCTTCGGTGAAGGGTTAGGGTTAGGGTTCGGGCTAGGGTTAGGGTTAGGGGACGGGGACGGTTTAGGGTCCAGGTGAGGGTACGACAACGCTTTAGGGGGAGCGTACATGTGAGGGCGCGGGTTAGTGTCAGCGTACGGGTTAGGATTAGGGGACGGGTGAGGGTCAGGCTTCGGGGAAGGGTTAGGGTTAGGGTTCGGGCTAGGGTTAGGGTTAGGGGACGGGGACGCATTAGGGTCCAGGTGAGGGTACGACAACGCTTTAGGGGGAGCGTACGTGTGAGGGCGCGGGTTAGTGTCAGCGTACGGGTTAGGATTAGGGGACGGGTGAGGGTCAGGCTTCGAGGAAGCGTTAGGGTTAGGCTTCGGGCTATGGTTACGGTTAGGGGACGGGGACGGTTTAGGGTCCAGGTGAGGGTACGACAACGCTTTAGGGGGAGCGTACGTGTGAGGGCGCGGGTTAGTGTCAGCGTACGGGTTAGGATTAGGGGACTGGTGAGTGTCAGGCTTCGGGGAAGGGTTAGGGATAGGGTTCGGGCTAGGGTTAGGGTTAGGGGACGGGGACGGTTTAGGGTCCAGGTGAGGGTACGACAACGCTTTAGGGGGAGCGTACGTGTGAGGGCGCGGGTTAGCGTCAGCGTACAGGTTAGGATTAGGGGACGGGTGAGGGTCAGGCTTCGGGGAAGGGTTAGGGTTAGGGTTCGGGCTAGGGTTAAGGTTAGGGGACGGGGACGGTTTAGGGTCCAGGTGAGGGTACGAAAACGCTTTAGGGGGAGCGTTCGTGTGAGGGCGCGGGTTAGTGTCAGCGTATAGGTTAGGATTAGGGGACGGGTGAGTGTCAGGCTTCGGGGATGGGTTAGGGTTAGGGTTCGGGCTAGGGTTAGGGTTAGGGGACGGGGACGGTTTAGGGTCCAGGTGAGGGTACGACAACGCTTTAGGGGGAGCGTACGTGTGAGGGCGCGGGTTAGTGTCAGCGTACGGCTTAGGATTAGGGGACGGGTGAGGGTCAGCCTTCGGGGAAGGGTTAGGGTTAGGCTTCGGGCTAGGGTTAGGGTTAGGGGACGGGGACGGTTTAGGGTCCAGGTGAGGGTACGACAACGCTTTAGGGGGAGCGTACGTGTGAGGGCGCGGGTTAGCGTCAGCGTACGGGTTAGGATTATGGGACGGGTGAGGGTCAGGCTTCGGGCAAGGGTTAGGGTTAGGGTTCGGGCTAGGGTTAGGGTTAGGGGACGGGGACGGTTTAGGGTCCAGGTGAGGGTACGACAACGCTTTAGGGGGAGCGTTCGTGTGAGGGCGCGGGTTAGTGTCAGCGTACGGGTTAGGATTAGGGGTCGGGTGAGGGTCAGGCTTCGGGGAAGGGTTAGGGTTAGGGTTCGGGCTAGGGTTTGGGTTATGGGACGGGGACGGTTTAGGGGCCAGGTGAGGGTACGACAACGCTTTAGGGGGAGCGTACGTGTGAGGGCGCGGGTTAGTGTCAGCGTACGGGTTAGGATTAGGGGACGGGTGAGGGTCAGGCTTCGGGGAAGGGTTAGGGTTAGGGTTCGGGCTAGGGTTAGGGTTAGGGGACGGGGACGGTTTAGGGTCCAGGTGAGGGTACGACAACGCTTTAGGGGGAGCGTACGTGTGAGGGCGCGGGTTAGCGTCAGCGTACGGGTTAGGATTAGGGGACGGGTGAGGGTCAGGCTTCGGAGAAGGGTTAGGGTTAGGGTTCGGGCTAGGGTTAGTGTTAGGGGTCGGGGACGGTATAGGGTCCAGGTGAGGGTACGACAACGCTTTAGGGGGAGCGTACGTGTGAGGGCGCGGGTTAGCGTCAGCGTACAGGTTAGGATTAGGGGACGGGTGAGGGTCAGGCTTCGGGGAAGGGTTAGGGTTAGGGTTCGGGCTAGGGTTAAGGTTAGGGGACGGGGACGGTTTAGGGTCCAGGTGAGGGTACGACAACGCTTAAGGGGGAGCGTTCGTGTGAGGGCGCGGGTTAGTGTCAGCGTACGGGTTAGGATTAGGGGATGGGTGAGGGTCAGGCTTCGGGGAAGGGTTAGGGTTAGGGTTCGGGCTAGGGTTAAGGTTAGGGGACGGGGACGGTTTAGGGTCCAGGTGAGGGTACGACAACGCTCTAGGGGGAGCGTACGTGTGAGGGCGCGGGTTAGCGTCAGCGTACAGGTTAGGATTAGGTGACGGGTGAGGGTCAGGCTTCGGGGAAGGGTTAGGGTTAGGGTTCGGGCTAGGGTTAAGGTTAGGGGACGGGGACGGTTTAGGGTCCAGGTGAGGGTACGACAACGCTTTAGGGGGAGCGTTCGTGTGAGGGCCCCGGTTAGTGTCAGCGTACGGGTTAGGATTAGGGGACGGGTGAGGGTCAGGCTTCGGGGATCGGTTAGGGTTAGGGTTCGGGCTAGGGTTAGGGTTAGGGGACGGGGACGGTTTAGGGTCCAGGTGAGGGTACGACAACGCTTTAGGGGGAGCGTACGTGTGAGGGCGCGGGTTAGTGTCAGCGTACGGGTTAGGATTAGGGGACGGGTGAGGGTCAGGCTTCGGGGAAGGGTTAGGGTTAGGGTTCAGGCTAGGGTTAGGGTTAGGGGACGGGGACGGTTTAGGGTCCAGGTGAGGGTACGACAACGCTTTAGGGGGAGCGTACGTGTGAGGGCGCGGGTTAGTGTCAGCGTACGGGTTAGGATTAGGGGACGGGTGAGGGTCAGGCTTCGGTGAAGGGTTAGGGTTAGGGTTCGGGCTAGGGTTAGGGTTAGGGGACGGGGACGGTTTAGGGTCCAGGTGAGGGTACGACAACGCTTTAGGGGGAGCGTACATGTGAGGGCGCGGGTTAGTGTCAGCGTACGGGTTAGGATTAGGGGACGGGTGAGGGTCAGGCTTCGGGGAAGGGTTAGGTTTAGGGTTCGGGCTAGGGTTAGGGTTAGGGGACGGGGACGCATTAGGGTCGAGGTGAGGGTACGACAACGCTTTAGGGGGAGCGTACGTGTGAGGGCGCGGGTTAGTGTCAGCGTACGGGTTAGGATTAGGGGACGGGTGAGGGTCAGGCTTCGAGGAAGCGTTAGGGTTAGGCTTCGGGCTATGGTTAGGGTTAGGGGACGGGGACGGTTTAGGGTCCAGGTGAGGGTACGACAACGCTTTAGGGGGAGCGTACGTGTGAGGGCGCGGGTTAGTGTCAGCGTACGGGTTAGGATTAGGGGACTGGTGAGGGTCAGGCTTCGGGGAAGGGTTAGGGATAGGGTTCGGGCTAGGGTTAGGGTTAGGGGACGGGGACGGTTTAGGGTCCAGGTGAGGGTACGACAACGCTTTAGGGGGAGCGTACGTGTGAGGGCGCGGGTTAGCGTCAGCGTACAGGTTAGGATTAGGGGACGGGTGAGGGTCAGGCTTCGGGGAAGGGTTAGGGTTAGGGTTCGGGCTAGGGTTAAGGTTAGGGGACGGGGACGGTTTAGGGTCCAGGTGAGGGTACGAAAACGCTTTAGGGGGAGCGTTCGTGTGAGGGCGCGGGTTAGTGTCAGCGTACGGGTTAGGATTAGGGGACGGGTGAGTGTCAGGCTTCGGGGATGGGTTAGGGTTAGGGTTCGGGCTAGGGTTAGGGTTAGGGGACGGGGACGGTTTAGGGTCCAGGTGAGGGTACGACAACGCTTTAGGGGGAGCGTACGTGTGAGGGCGCGGGTTAGTGTCAGCGTACGGCTTAGGATTAGGGGACGGGTGAGGGTCAGGCTTCGGGGAAGGGTTAGGGTTAGGCTTCGGGCTAGGGTTAGGGTTAGGGGACGGGGACGGTTTAGGGTCCAGGTGAGGGTACGACAACGCTTTAGGGGGAGCGTACGTGTGAGGGCGCGGGTTAGTGTCAGCGTACGGGTTAGGATTAGGGGACGGGTGAGGGTCAGGCTTCGGGGAAGGGTTAGGTTTAGGGTTCGGGCTAGGGTTACGGTTAGGGGACGGGGACGCATTAGGGTCCAGGTGAGGGTACGACAACGCTTTAGGGGGAGCGTACGTGTGAGGGCGCGGGTTAGTGTCAGCGTACGGGTTAGGATTAGGGGACGGGTGAGGGTCAGGCTTCGAGGAAGCGTTAGGGTTAGGATTCGGGCTAGGGTTAGGGTTAGGGGACGGGGACGGTTTAGGGTCCAGGTGAGGGTACGACAACACTTTAGGGGGAGCGTACGTGTGAGGGCGCGGGTTAGTGTCAGCGTATGGGTTAGGATTAGGGGACGGGTGAGGGTCAGGCTTCGGGGAAGGGTTAGGGTTAGGGTTCGGGCTAGGGTTAGGGTTAGGGGACGGGGACGGTTTAGGGTCCAGGTGAGGGTACGACAACGCTTTATGGGGAGCGTACGTGTGAGGGCGCCGTTTAGCGTCAGCGTACGGGTTAGGATTAGGGGACGGGTGAGGGTCAGGCTTCGGGGTAGGTTTAGGGTTAGGGTTCGGGCTAGGGTTAGGGTTAGGGGACGGGGACGGTTTAGGGTCCAGGTGAGGGTACGACAACGCTTTAGGGGGAGCGTACGTGTGAGGGCGCGGCTTAGTGTCAGCGTACAGGTTAGGATTAGGGGACGGGTGAGGGTTAGGCTTCGGGGAAAGGTTAGGGTTAGGGTTCGGACTAGGGTTAAGGTTAGGGGACGGGGACGGTTTAGGGTCCAGGTGAGGGTACGACAACGCTTTAGGGGGAGCGTTCGTGTGAGGGCGCGGGTTAGTGTCAGCGTACGGGTTAGGATTAGGGGACGGGTGATGGTCAGGCTTCGGGGATGGGTTAGGGTTAGGGTTCGGGCTAGGGTTAGGGTTAGGGGACGGGGACGGTTTAGGGTCCAGGTGAGGGTACGACAACGCTTTAGGGGGAGCGTACGTGTGAGGGCGCGGGTTAGTGTCAGCGTACGGGTTAGGATTAGGGGACGGGCGAGGGTCAGGTTTCGGGATAGGGTTAGGGTTAGGGTTCGGGCTAGGGTTAGGGTTAGGGGACGGGGACGGTTTAGGGTCCAGGTGAGGGTACGACAACGATTTAGGGGGAGCGTACGTGTGAGGGCGCGGGTTAGCGTCAGCGTACGGGTTAGGATTAGGGGACGGGTGAGGGTCAGGCTTCGGGGAAGGGTTAGGGTTAGGGTTCGGGCTAGGGTTAGGGTTAGGGGACGGGGACGGTTTAGGGTCCAGGTGAGGGTACGACAACGCTTTAGGGGGAGCGTACGTGTGAGGGCGCGGGTTAGTGTCAGCGTACGGGTTAGGATTAGGGGATAGTTGAGGGTCAGGCTTCGGGGAAGTGTTAGGGTTAGGGTTCGGGCTAGGGTTAGGGTTAGGGGACGGGGACGGTTTAGGGTCCAGGTGAGGGTACGACAACGCTTTAGGGGGAGCGTACGTGTGAGGGCGCCGTTTAGCGTAAGCGTACGGGTTAGGATTAGGGGACGGGTGAGGGTCAGGCTTCGGGGAAGGGTTAGGGTTAGGGTTCGGGCTAGGGTTAGGGTTAGGGGACGGGGACGGTTTAGGGTCCAGGTGAGGGTACGACAACGCTTTAGGGGGAGCGTACGTGTGAGGGCGCGGCTTAGTGTCAGCGTACAGGTTAGGATTAGGGGACGGGTGAGGGTCAGGCTTCGGGGAAGGGTTAGGTTTAGGGTTCGGGCTAGGGTTAAGGTTAGGGGACGGGGACGGTTTAGGGTCCAGGTGAGGGTACGACAACGCTTTAGGGGGAGCGTTCGTGTGAGGGCGCGGGTTAGTGTCAGCGTATGGGTTAGGATTAGGGGACGGGTGATGGTCAGGCTTCGGGGATGGGTTAGGGTTAGGGTTCGGGCTAGGGTTAGGGTTAGGGGACGGGGACGGTTTAGGGTCCAGGTGAGGGTACGACAACGCTTTAGGGGGAGCGTACGTGTGAGGGCGCGGGTTAGCGTCAGCGTACGGGTTAGGATTAGGGGACGGGTGAGGGTCAGGCTTCGGGGAAGGGTTAGGGTTAGGGTTCGGGCTAGGTTTAGGGTTAGGGTACGGGGACGGTTTAGGGTCCAGGTGAGGTTACGACAACGCTTTAGGGGGAGCGTTCGTGTGAGGGCGCGGGTTAGTGTCAGCGTACGGGTTAGGATTAGGGGACGGGTGAGGGTCAGGCTTCGGGGAAGGTTTAGGGTTAGGGTTCGGGCTAGGGTTTGGGTTAGGGGACGGGGACGGTTTAGGGTCCAGGTGAGGGTACGACAACGCTTTAGGGGGAGCGTACGTGTGAGGGTGCGGGTTAGTGTCAGCGTACGGGTTAGGATTAGGGGACGGGTGAGGGTCAGGCTTCGGGGAAGGGTTAGGGTTAGGGTTCGGGCTAGGGTTAGGGTTAGGGGACGGGGACGGTTTAGGGTCCAGGTGAGGGTACGACAACGCTTTAGGGGGAGCGTACGTGTGAGGGCGCGGGTTAGTGTCAGCGTACGGGTTAGGATTTGGGGACGGGTGAGGGTCAGGCTTCGGGGAAGGGTTAGGTTTAGGGTTTGGGCTAGGGTTAGGGTTAGGGGATGGGGACGCATTAGGGTCCAGGTGAGGGTACGACAACGCTTTAGGGGGAGCGTACGTGTGAGGGCGCGGGTTAGTGTCAGCGTACGGGTTAGGATTAGGGGACGGGTGAGGGTCAGGCTTCGAGGAAGCGTTAGGGTTAGGATTCGGGCTAGGGTTAGGGTTAGGGGACGGGGACGGTTTAGGGTCCAGGTGAGGGTACGACATCGCTTTAAGGGGAGCGTACGTGTGAGGGCGCGGGTTAGTGTCAGCGTACGGGTTAGGATTAGGGGACGGGTGAGGGTCAGGCTTCGGGGAAGAGTTAGGGTTAGGGTTCGGGCTAGGGTTAGGGTTAGGGGACGGGGACAGTTTAGGGTCCAGTTGAGGGTACGACAACGCTTTAGGGGGAGCGTACGTGTGAGGGCGCGGGTTAGGGTCAGCGTACGGGTTAGGATTAGGGGACGGGTGAGGGTCAGGCTTCGGAGAAGGGTTAGGGTTAGGGTTCGGGCTAGGGTTAGGGTTAGGGGACGGGGACGGTTTAGGGTCCAGGTGAGGGTACGACAACGCTTTAGGGGGAGCGTACGTGTGAGGGCGCGGGTTAGTGTCAGCGTACGGGTTAGGATTAGGGGACGGGTGAGGGTCAGGCTTCGGGGAAGGGTTAGGGTTAGGGTTCGGGCTAGGGTTAGGGTTAGGGGACAGGGACGGTTTAGGGTCCAGGTGAGGGTACGACAACGCTTTAGGGGGAGCGTACGTGTGAGGGCGCGGCTTAGTGTCAGCGTACGGGTTAGGATTAGGGGACGGGTGAGGGTCAGGCTTCGGGGAAGGGTTAGGGTTAGGGTTCGGGCTAGGGTTAGGGTTAGGGGACGGCGACGGTTTAGGGTCCAGGTGAGGGTACGACAACGCTTTAGGGGGAGCGTACGTGTGAGGGCGCGGGTTAGCGTCAGCGTACAGGTTAGGATTAGGGGACGGGTGAGGGTCAGGCTTCGGGGAAGGGTTAGGGTTAGCGTTCGGGCTAGGGTTAAGGTTAGGGGACGGGGACGGTTTAGGGTCCAGGTGAGGGTACGACAACGCTTTAGGGGGAGCGTACGTGTGAGGGCGCGGGTTAGTGTCAGCGTACGGGTTAGGATTAGGGGACGGGTGAGGGTCAGGCTTCGGGGAAGGGTTAGGGTTAGGGTTCGGGCTAGGGTTAGGGTTAGGGGACGGGGACGGTTTAGGGTCCAGGTGAGGGTACGACAACGCTTTAGGGGGAGCGTACGTGTGAGGGCGCGGGTTAGCGTCAGCGTACGGGTTAGGATTAGGTGACGGGTGAGGGTCAGGCTTCGGGGAAGGGTTAGGGTTAGGGTTCGGGCTAGGGTTAGGGTTAGGGGACGGGGACGGTTTAGGGTCCAGGTGAGGGTACGACAACGCTTTAGGGGGAGCGTTCGTGTGAGGGCGCGGGTTAGTGTCAGCGTACGGGTTCGGATTAGGGGACGGGTGAGGGTCAGGCTTCGGGGAAGGGTTAGGGTTAGGGTTCGGGCTAGGGTTAGGGTTAGGGGACGGGGACGGTTTAGGGTCCAGGTGAGGGTACGACAACGCTTTAGGGGGAGCGTACGTGTGAGGGCGCGGGTTAGTGTCAGCGTACGGGTTAGGATTAGGGGACGGGTGAGGGTCAGGCTTCGGGGAAGGTTTAGGGTTAGGGTTCGGGCTAGGGTTAGGGTTAGGGGATGGGGACGCATTAGGGTCCAGGTGAGGGTACGACAACGCTTTAGGGGGAGCGTACGTGTGAGGGCGCGGGTTAGTGTCAGCGTACGGGTTAGGATTAGGGGACGGGTGAGGGTCAGGCTTCGGGGAAGCGTTAGGGTTAGGGTTCGGGCTAGGGTTAGGGTTAGGGGACGGGGACGGTTTAGGGTGCAGGTGAGGGTACGACAACGCTTTAGGGGGAGCGTTCGTGTGAGGGCGCGGGTTAGTGTCAGCGTACGGGTTAGGATTAGGGGACGGGTGAGTGTCACGCTTTGGGGAAGGGTTAGGGTTAGGGTTCGGGCTAGGGTTATGGTTAGGTGACGGGGACGGTTTAGGGTCCAGGTGAGGGTACGACAACGCTTTAGGGGGAGCATACGTGTGAGGGCGCGGATTAGGGTCAGCGTACGGGTTAGGATTAGGGGACGGGTGAGGGTCAGGCTTCGGGGAAGGGTTAGGGTTAGGGTTCGGGCTAGGGTTAGGGTTAGGGGACGGGGACGGTTTAGGGTCCAGGTGAGGGTACGACAACGCTTTAGGGGGAGCGTACGTGTGAGGGCACGGGTTAGTGTCAGCGTACAGGTTAGGATTAGGGGACGGGTGAGGGTCAGGCTTCGGGGAAGGGTTAGGGTTAGGGTTCGGGCTAGGGTTAGGGTTAGGGGACGGGGACGGTTTAGGGTCCAGGTGAGGGTACGACATCGCTTTAGGGGGAGCGTACGTGTGAGGGCGCGGGTTAGTGTCAGCGTACGGGTTAGGATTAGGGGACGGGTGAGGGTCAGGCTTCGGGGAAGGGTTAGGGTTAGGGTTCGGGCTAGGGTTAGGGTTAGGGGACGGGGATGGTTTAGGGTCCAGGTGAGGGTACGACAACGCTTTAGGGGGAGCGTACGTGTGAGGGCGCGGGTTAGTGTCAGCGTACGGGTTAGGATTAGGGGACGGGTGAGGGTCAGGCTTCGGGGAAGGGTTAGGGTTAGGGTTCGGGCTAGGGTTAGGGTTAGGGGACGGGGACGGTTTAGGGTCCAGGTGAGGGTACGACAACGCTTTAGGGGGAGCGTACGTGTGAGGGCGCGGGTTAGTGTCAGCGTACGGGTTAGGATTAGGGGACGGGTGAGGGTCAGGCTTCGGGGAAGGGTTAGGGTTAGGGTTCGGGCTAGGGTTAGGGTTAGGGGACGGGGACGGTTTAGGGTCCAGGTGAGGGTACGACAACGCTTTAGGGGGAGCGTACGTGTGAGGGCGCCGTTTAGCGTCAGCGTACGGGTTAGGATTAGGGGACGGGTGAGGGTCAGGCTTCGGGGAAGGGTTAGGGTTAGGGTTCGGGCTAGGGTTAGGGTTAGGGGACGGGGACGGTTTAGGGTCCAGGTGAGGGTACGACAATGCTTTAGGGGGAGTGTACGTGTGAGGGCGCGGGTTAGCGTCAGCGTACGGGTTAGGATTAGGGGACGGGTTAGGGTCAGGCTTCGGGGAAGGGTTAGGGTTAGGGTTCGGGCTAGGGTTAGGGTTAGGGGACGGGGACGGTTTAGGGTCCAGGTGAGGGTACGACAACGCTTTAGGGGGAGCGTACGTGTGAGGGCGCGGGTTAGTGTCAGCGTACGGGTTAGGATTAGGGGACGGGTGAGGGTCAGGCTTCGAGGAAGCGTTAGGGTTAGGATTCGGGCTAGGGTTAGGGTTAGGGGACGGGGACGGTTTAGGGTCCAGGTGAGGGTACGACATCGCTTTAAGGGGAGCGTACGTGTGAGGGCGCGGGTTAGTGTCAGCGTACGGGTTAGGATAAGGGGACGGGTGAGGGTCAGGCTTCGGGGAAGAGTTAGGGTTAGGGTTCGGGCTAGGGTTAGGGTTAGGGGACGGGGACAGTTTAGGGTCCAGTTGAGGGTACGACAACGCTTTAGGGGGAGCGTACGTGTGAGGGCGCGGGTTAGGGTCAGCGTACGGGTTAGGATTAGGGGACGGGTGAGGGTCAGGCTTCGGAGAAGGGTTAGGGTTAGGGTTCGGGCTAGGGTTAGGGTTAGGGGACGGGGACGGTTTAGGGTCCAGGTGAGGGTACGACAACGCTTTAGGGGGAGCGTACGTGTGAGGGCGCGGGTTAGTGTCAGCGTACGGGTTAGGATTAGGGGACGGGTGAGGGTCAGGCTTCGGGGAAGGGTTAGGGTTAGGGTTCGGGCTAGGGTTAGGGTTAGGGGACAGGGACGGTTTAGGGTCCAGGTGAGGGTACGACAACGCTTTAGGGGGAGCGTACGTGTGAGGGCGCGGCTTAGTGTCAGCGTACGGGTTAGGATTAGGGGACGGGTGAGGGTCAGGCTTCGGGGAAGGGTTAGGGTTAGGGTTCGGGCTAGGGTTAGGGTTAGGGGACGGCGACGGTTTAGGGTCCAGGTGAGGGTACGACAACGCTTTAGGGGGAGCGTACGTGTGAGGGCGCGGGTTAGCGTCAGCGTACAGGTTAGGATTAGGGGACGGGTGAGGGTCAGGCTTCGGGGAAGGGTTAGGGTTAGCGTTCGGGCTAGGGTTAAGGTTAGGGGACGGGGACGGTTTAGGGTCCAGGTGAGGGTACGACAACGCTTTAGGGGGAGCGTTCGTGTGAGGGCGCGGGTTAGTGTCAGCGTACGGGTTAGGATTAGGGGACGGGTGAGGGTCAGGCTTCGGGGATGGGTTAGGGTTAGGGTTCGGGCTAGGGTTAGGGGACGGGGACGGTTTAGGGTCCAGGTGAGGATACGACAACGCTTTAGGGGGAGCGTACGTGTGAGGGCGCGGGTTAGTGTCAGCGTACGGGTTAGGATTAGGGGACGGGTGAGGGTCAGGCTTCGGGGAAGGGTTAGGGTTAGGGTTCGGGCTAGGGTTAGGGTTAGGGGACGGGGACGGTTTAGGGTCCAGGTGAGGGTACGACAACGCTTTAGGGGGAGCGTACGTGTGAGGGCGCGGGTTAGCGTCAGCGTACGGGTTAGGATTAGGTGACGGGTGAGGGTCAGGCTTCGGGGAAGGGTTAGGGTTAGGGTTCGGGCTAGGGTTAGGGTTAGGGGACGGGGACGGTTTAGGGTCCAGGTGAGGGTACGACAACGCTTTAGGGGGAGCGTTCGTGTGAGGGCGCGGGTTAGTGTCAGCGTACGGGTTCGGATTAGGGGACGGGTGAGGGTCAGGCTTCGGGGAAGGGTTAGGGTTAGGGTTCGGGCTAGGGTTAGGGTTAGGGGACGGGGACGGTTTAGGGTCCAGGTGAGGGTACGACAACGCTTTAGGGGGAGCGTACGTGTGAGGGCGCGGGTTAGTGTCAGCGTACGGGTTAGGATTAGGGGACGGGTGAGGGTCAGGCTTCGGGGAAGGTTTAGGGTTAGGGTTCGGGCTAGGGTTAGGGTTAGGGGATGGGGACGCATTAGGGTCCAGGTGAGGGTACGACAACGCTTTAGGGGGAGCGTACGTGTGAGGGCGTGGGTTAGTGTCAGCGTACGGGTTAGGATTAGGGGACGGGTGAGGGTCAGGCTTCGGGGAAGCGTTAGGGTTAGGGTTCGGGCTAGGGTTAGGGTTAGGGGACGGGGACGGTTTAGGGTGCAGGTGAGGGTACGACAACGCTTTAGGGGGAGCGTTCGTGTGAGGGCGCGGGTTAGTGTCAGCGTACGGGTTAGGATTAGGGGACGGGTGAGTGTCACGCTTTGGGGAAGGGTTAGGGTTAGGGTTCGGGCTAGGGTTATGGTTAGGTGACGGGGACGGTTTAGGGTCCAGGTGAGGGTACGACAACGCTTTAGGGGGAGCATACGTGTGAGGGCGCGGATTAGGGTCAGCGTACGGGTTAGGATTAGGGGACGGGTGAGGGTCAGGCTTCGGGGAAGGGTTAGGGTTAGGGTTCGGGCTAGGGTTAGGGTTAGGGGACGGGGACGGTTTAGGGTCCAGGTGAGGGTACGACAACGCTTTAGGGGGAGCGTACGTGTGAGGGCACGGGTTAGTGTCAGCGTACGGGTTAGGATTAGGGGACGGGTGAGGGTCAGGCTTCGGGGAAGCGTTAGGGTTAGGGTTCGGGCTAGGGTTAGGGTTAGGGGACGGGGACGGTTTAGGGTGCAGGTGAGGGTACGACAACGCTTTAGGGGGAGCGTTCGTGTGAGGGCGCGGGTTAGTGTCAGCGTACGGGTTAGGATTAGGGGACGGGTGAGTGTCACGCTTTGGGGAAGGGTTAGGGTTAGGGTTCGGGCTAGG
Organism: Globicephala melas; assembly: GCF_963455315.2. Classification (NCBI taxonomy): domain Eukaryota; kingdom Metazoa; phylum Chordata; class Mammalia; order Artiodactyla; family Delphinidae; genus Globicephala; species Globicephala melas. The sequence goes on from NC_083331.1 coordinate 79,134,319, forward strand.
GTTATGGTTAGGTGACGGGGACGGTTTAGGGTCCAGGTGAGGGTACGACAACGCTTTAGGGGGAGCATACGTGTGAGGGCGCGGATTAGGGTCAGCGTACGGGTTAGGATTAGGGGACGGGTGAGGGTCAGGCTTCGGGGAAGGGTTAGGGTTAGGGTTCGGGCTAGGGTTAGGGTTAGGGGACGGGGACGGTTTAGGGTCCAGGTGAGGGTACGACAACGCTTTAGGGGGAGCGTACGTGTGAGGGCACGGGTTAGTGTCAGCGTACGGGTTAGGATTAGGGGACGGGTGAGGGTCAGGCTTCGGGGAAGGGTTAGGGTTAGGGTTCGGGCTAGGGTTAGGGTTAGGGGACGGGGACGGTTTAGGGTCCAGGTGAGGGTACGACAACGCTTTAGGGGGAGCGTACGTGTGAGGGCGCGGGTTAGTGTCAGCGTACGGGTTAGGATTAGGGGACGGGTGAGGGTCAGGCTTCGGGGAAGGGTTAGGGTTAGGGTTCGGGCTAGGGTTAGGGTTAGGGGACGGGGATGGTTTAGGGTCCAGGTGAGGGTACGACAACGCTTTAGGGGGAGCGTACGTGTGAGGGCGCGGGTTAGTGTCAGCGTACGGGTTAGGATTAGGGGACGGGTGAGGGTCAGGCTTCGGGGAAGGGTTAGGGTTAGGGTTCGGGCTAGGGTTAGGGTTAGGGGACGGGGACGGTTTAGGGTCCAGGTGAGGGTACGACAACGCTTTAGGGGGAGCGTACGTGTGAGGGCGCGGGTTAGTGTCAGCGTACGGGTTAGGATTAGGGGACGGGTGAGGGTCAGGCTTCGGGGAAGGGTTAGGGTTAGGGTTCGGGCTAGGGTTAGGGTTAGGGGACGGGGACGGTTTAGGGTCCAGGTGAGGGTACGACAACGCTTTAGGGGGAGCGTACGTGTCAGGGCGCCGTTTAGCGTCAGCGTACGGGTTAGGATTAGGGGACGGGTGAGGGTCAGGCTTCGGGGAAGGGTTAGGGTTAGGGTTCGGGCTAGGGTTAGGGTTAGGGGACGGGGACGGTTTAGGGTCCAGGTGAGGGTACGACAATGCTTTAGGGGGAGTGTACGTGTGAGGGCGCGGGTTAGCGTCAGCGTACGGGTTAGGATTAGGGGACGGGTTAGGGTCAGGCTTCGGGGAAGGGTTAGGGTTAGGGTTCGGGCTAGGGTTAGGGTTAGGGGACGGGGACGGTTTAGGGTCCAGGTGAGGGTACGACAACGCTTTAGGGGGAGCGTACGTGTGAGGGCGCGGCTTAGTGTCAGCGTACGGGTTAGGATTAGGGGACGGGTGAGGGTCAGGCTTCGGGGAAGGGTTAGGGTTAGGGTTCGGGGAAGGGTTAAGGTTAGGGGACGGGGACGGTTTAGGGTCCAGGTGAGGGTACGAAAACGCTTTAGGGGGAGCGTTCGTGTGAGGGCGCGGGTTAGTGTCAGCGTACGGGTTAGGATTAGGGGACGGATGAGTGTCAGGCTTCGGGGATGGGTTAGGGTTAGGGTTCGGGCTAGGGTTAGGGTTAGGGGACGGGGACGGTTTAGGGTCCAGGTGAGGGTACGACAACGCTTTAGGGGGAGCGTACGTGTGAGGGCGCGGGTTAGTGTCAGCGTACGGGTTAGGATTAGGGGACGGGTGAGGGTCAGGCTTCGGGGAAGGGTTAGGGTTAGGCTTCGGGCTAGGGTTAGGGTTAGGGGACGGGGACGGTTTAGGGTCCAGGTGAGGGTACGACAACGCTTTAGGGGGAGCGTACGTGTGAGGGCGCGGGTTAGCGTCAGCGTACGGGTTAGGATTATGGGACGGGTGAGGGTCAGGCTTCGGGGAAGGGTTAGGGTTAGGGTTCGGGCTAGGGTTAGGGTTAGGGGACGGGGACGGTTTAGGGTCCAGGTGAGGGTACGACAACGCTTTAGGGGGAGCGTTCGTGTGAGGGCGCGGGTTAGTGTCAGCGTACGGGTTAGGATTAGGGGTCGGGTGAGGGTCAGGCTTCGGGGAAGGGTTAGGGTTAGGGTTCGGGCTAGGGTTTGGGTTATGGGACGGGGACGGTTTAGGGGCCAGGTGAGGGTAGGACAACGCTTTAGGGGGAGCGTACTTGTGAGGGCGCGGGTTAGTGTCAGCGTACGGGTTAGGATTAGGGGACGGGTGAGGGTCAGGCTTCGGGGAAGGGTTAGGGTTAGGGTTCGGGCTAGGGTTAGGGTTAGGGGACGGGGACGGTTTAGGGTCCAGGTGAGGGTACGACAACGCTTTAGGGGGAGCGTACGTGTGAGGGCGCGGGTTAGTGTCAGCGTACGGGTTAGGATTAGGGGACGGGTGAGGGTCAGGCTTCGGGGAAGGGTTAGGGTTAGGGTTCGGGCTAGGGTTAGGGTTAGGGGACGGGGACGCATTAGGGTCCAGGTGAGGGTACGACAACGGTTTAGGGGGAGCGTACGTGTGAGGGCGCGGGTTAGTGTCAGCGTACGGGTTAGGATTAGGGTACGGGTGAGGGTCAGGCTTCGAGGAAGCGTTAGGGTTAGGATTCGGGCTAGGGTTAGGGTTAGGGGACGGGGACGGTTTAGGGTCCAGGTGAGGGTACGACAACGCTTTAGGGGGAGCGTACGTGTGAGGGCGCGGGTTAGTGTCAGCGTACAGGTTAGGATTAGGGGACGGGTGAGGGTCAGGCTTCGGGGAAGGCTTAGGGTTAGGGTTCGGGCTAGGGTTAGGGTTAGGGGACGGGGACGGTTTAGGGTCCAGGTGAGGGTACGACAACGCTTTAGGGGGAGCGTTCGTGTGAGGGCGCGGGTTAGTGTCAGCGTACGGGTTAGGATTAGGGGACGGCTGAGGGTCACGCTTTGGGGAAGGGTTAGGGTTAGGGTTCGGGCTAGGGTTAGGGTTAGGGGACGGGGACGGTTTAGGGTCCAGGTGAGGGTACGACAACGCTTTAGGGGGAGCTTACGTGTGAGGGCGCGGGTTAGGGTCAGCGTACGGGTTAGGATTAGGGGTCGGGTGAGGGTCAGGCTTCGGAGAAGTGTTAGGGTTAGGGTTCGGGCTAGGGTTAGGGTTAGGGGACGGGGACGGTTTAGGGTCCAGGTGAGGGTACGACAACGCTTTAGGGGGAGCGTACGTGTGAGGGCGCGGGTTAGTGTCAGCGTACGGGTTAGGATTAGGGGACGGGTGACGGTCAGGCTTCGGGGAAGGGTTAGGTTAGGGTTCGGGCTAGGGTTAGGGTTAGGGGACAGGGACGGTTTAGGGTCCAGGTGAGGGTACGACAACGCTTTAGGGGGAGCGTACGTGTGAGGGCGCGGCTTAGTGTCAGCGTACGGGTTAGGATTAGGGGACGGGTGAGGGTCAGGCTTCGGGGAAGGGTTAGGGTTAGGTTTCGGGCTAGGGTTAGGGTTAGGGGACGGCGACGGTTTAGGGTCCAGGTGAGGGTACGACAACGCTTTAGGGGGAGCGTACGTGTGAGGGCGCGGGTTAGTGTCAGCGTACGGGTTAGGATTAGGGGACGGGTGAGGGTCAGGCTTCGGGGAAGGGTTAGGGTTAGGGTTCGGGCTAGGGTTAGGGTTAGGGGATGGGGACGCATTAGGGTCCAGGTGAGGGTACGACAACGCTTTAGGGGGAGCGTACGTGTGAGGGCGCGGGTTAGTGTCAGCGTACGGGTTAGGATTAGGGGACGGGTGAGGGTCAGGCTTCGAGGAAGCGTTAGGGTTAGGCTTCGGGCTAGGGTTAGGGTTAGGGGACGGGGACGGTTTAGGGTCCAGGTGAGGGTACGACAACGCTTTAGGGGGAGCGTACTTGTGAGGGCGCGGGTTAGCGTCAGCGTACAGGTTAGGATTAGGGGACGGGTGAGGGTCAGGCTTCGGGGAAGGGTTAGGGTTAGGGTTTGGGCTAGGGTTAGGGTTAGGGGACGGGGACGGTTTAGGGTCCAGGTGAGGGTACGACAACGCTTTAGGGGGAGCGTTCGTGTGAGGGCGCGGGTTAGTGTCAGCGTACGGGTTAGGATTAGGGGACGGGTGAGGGTCACGCTTTGGGGAAGTGTTAGGGTTAGGGTTCGGGCTAGGGTTAGGGTTAGGGGACGGGGACAGTTTAGGGTCCAGGTGAGGGTAGGACAACGCTTTAGGGGGAGCGTACGTGTGAGGGCGCGGGTTAGGGTCAGCGTACGGGTTAGGATTAGGGGACGGGTGAGGGTCAGGCTTCGGAGAAGCGTTAGGGTTAGGGTTCGGGCTAGCGTTAGTGTTAGGGGACGGGGACGGTTTAGGGTCCAGGTGAGGGTACGACAACGCTTTAGGGGGAGCGTACGTGTGAGGGCGCGGGTTAGTGTCAGCGTACGGGTTAGGATTAGGGGACGGGTGAGGGTCAGGCTTCGGGGAAGGGTTAGGGTTAGGGTTAGGGCTAGGGTTAGGGTTAGGGGACAGGGACGGTTTAGGGTCCATGTGAGGGTACGACAACGCTTTAGGGGGAGCGTACGTGTGAGGGCGCGGCTTAGTGTCAGCGTACGGGTTAGGATTAGGGGACGGGTGAGGGTCAGGCTTCGGGGAAGGGTTAGTGTTAGGGTTCGGGCTAGGGTTAGGGTTAGGGGACGGAGACGGTTTAGGGTCCAGGTGAGGGTACGACAACGCTTTAGGGGGAGCGTACGTGTGAGGGCGCGGCTTAGTGTCAGCGTACGGGTTAGGATTAGGGGACGGGTGAGGGTCAGGCTTCGGGGAAGGGTTAGGGTTAGGGTTCGGGCTAGGGTTAGGGTTAGGGGACGGGGACGGTTTAGGGTCCAGGTGAGGGTACGACAACGCTATAGGGGGAGCGTACGTGTGAGGGCGCGGGTTAGTGTCAGCGTACGGGTTAGGATTAGGGGACGGGTGAGGGTCAGGCTTCGGGGAAGAGTTAGGGTTAGGGTTCGGGCTAGGGTTAGGGTTAGGGGACGGGGACTTTTTAGGGTCCAGGTGAGGGTACGACAACGCTTTAGGGGGAGCGTACGTGTGAGGGCGCGGCTTAGCGTCAGCGTACGGGTTAGGATTAGGGGACGGGTGAGGGTCAGGCTTCGGGGAAGGGTTAGGGTTAGGGTTCGGGCTAGGGTTAGGGTTAGGGGACGTGGACGGTTTAGGGTCCAGGTGAGTGTACGACAACGCTTTAGGGGGAGCGTACGTGTGAGGGCGCGGCTTAGCGTCAGCGTACGGGTTAGGATTAGGGGACGGGTGAGGGTCAGGCTTCGGGGAAGGGTTAGGGTTAGGGTTCGGGCTAGGGTTAGGGTTAGGGGACGGGGACGGTTTAGGGTCCAGGTGAGGGTACGACAACGCTTTAGGGGGAGCGTACGTGTGAGGGCGCGGGTTAGTGTCAGCGTACGGGTTAGGATTAGGGGACGGGTGAGGGTCAGGCTTCGGGGAAGGGTTAGGGTTAGGGTTCGGGCTAGGGTTAGGGTTAGGGGACGGGGACGGTTTAGGGTCCAGGTGAGGGTACGACAACGCTTTAGGGGGAGCGTACGTGTGAGGGCGCGGGTTAGTGTCAGCGTACGGGTTAGGATTAGGGGACGGGTGAGGGTCAGGCTTCGGGGAAGTGTTAGGGTTAGGGTTCGGGCTAGGGTTAGGGTTAGGGGACGGCGACGGTTTAGGGTCCAGGTGAGGGTACGACAACGTTTTAGGGGGAGCGTACGTGTGAGGGCGCGGGTTAGTGTCAGCGTACGGGTTAGGATTAGGGGACGGGTGAGGGTCAGGCTTCGGGGAAGGGTTAGGGTTAGGGTTCGGGCTAGGGTTAGGGTTAGGGGACGGGGACGGTTTAGGGTCCAGGTGAGGGTACGACAACGCTTTAGGGGGAGCGTACGTGTGAGGGCGCGGGTTAGTGTCAGCGTACGGGTTAGGATTAGGGGACGGGTGAGGGTCAGGCTTCGGGGAAGGGTTAGGGTTAGGATTCGGGCTAGGGTTAGGGTTAGGGGACGGGGACGGTTTAGGGTCCAGGTGAGGGTACGACAACGCTTTAGGGGGAGCGTACGTGTGAGGGCGCGGGTTAGTGTCAGCGTACGGGTTAGGATTAGGGGACGGGTGAGGGTCAGGCTTCGGGGAAGGGTTAGGGTTAGGGTTCGGGCTAGGGTTAGGGTTAGGGGACGGCGACGGTTTAGGGTACAGGTGAGGGTACGACAACGCTTTAGGGGGAGCGTACGTGTGAGGGCGCGGGTTAGTGTCAGCGTACGGGTTAGGATTAGGGGACGGGTGAGGGTCAGGCTTCGGGGAAGAGTTAGGGTTAGGGTTCGGGCTAGGGTTAGGGTAAGGGGACGGGGACGGTTTAGGGTCCAGGTGAGGGTACGACAACGCTTTAGGGGGAGCGTACGTGTGAGGGCGCGGCTTAGCGTCAGCGTACGGGTTAGGATTATGGGACGGGTGAGGGTCAGGCTTCGGGGAAGTGTTAGGGTTAGGGTTCGGGCTAGGGTTAGGGTTAGGGGACGGGGACGGTTTAGGGTCCAGGTGAGGGTACGACAACGCTTTAGGGGGAGCGTACGTGTGAGGGCGCGGGTTAGTGTCAGCGTACGGGTTAGGATTAGGGGACGGGTGAGGGTCAGGCTTCGGGGAAGTGTTAGGGTTAGGGTTCGGGCTAGGGTTAGGGTTAGGGGACGGGGACGGTTTAGGGTCCAGGTGAGGGTACGACAACGCTTTAGGGGGAGCGTACGTGTGAGGACGCGGGTTAGTGTCAGCGTACGGGTTAGGATTAGGGGACGGGTGAGGGTCAGGCTTCGGGGAAGGGTTAGGGTTAGGGTTCGGGCTAGGGTTAGGGTTAGGGGACGGGGACGGTTTAGGGTCAAGGTGAGGGTACGACAACGCTTTAGGGGGAGTGTACGTGTGAGGGCGCGGGTTAGTGTCAGCGTACGGGTTAGGATTAGGGGACGGGTGAGGGTCAGGCTTCGGGGAAGAGTTAGGGTTAGGGTTCGGGCTAGGGTTACGGTTAGGGGACGGGGACGGTTTAAGTTCCAGGTGAGGGTACGACAACGCTTTAGGGGGAGCGTACGTGTGAGGGCGCGGCTTAGCGTCAGCGTACGGGTTAGGATTAGGGGACGGGTGAGGGTCAGGCTTCGGGGAAGGGTTAGGGTTAGGTTTAGGGTTCGGGCTAGGGTTAGGGTTAGGGGACGGGGACGGTTTAGGGTCCAGGTGAGTGTACGACAACGCTTTAGGGGGAGCGTACGTGTGAGGGCGCGGCTTAGTGTCAGCGTACGGGTTAGGATTAGGGGACGGGTGAGGGTCAGGCTTCGGGGAAGGGTTAGGGTTAGGGTTCGGGCTAGCGTTAGTGTTAGGGGACGGGGACGGTTTAGGGTCCAGGTGAGGGTACGACAACGCTTTAGGGGGAGCGTACGTGTGAGGGCGCGGGTTAGTGTCAGCGTACGGGTTAGGATTAGGGGACGGGTGAGGGTCAGGCTTCGGGGAAGGGTTAGGGTTAGGGTTCGGGCTAGGGTTAGGGTTAGGGGACGGGGACGGTTTAGGGTCCAGGTGAGGGTACGACAATGCTTTAGGGGGAGCGTACGTGTGAGGGCGCGGGTTAGTGTCAGCGCACGGGTTAGGATTAGGGGACGGGTGAGGGTCAGGCTTCGGGGAAGGGTTAGGGATAGGGTTCGGGCTAGGGTTAGGGTTAGGGGACGGCGACGGTTTAGGGTCCAGGTGAGGGTACGACAACGCTTTAGGGGGAGCGTACGTGTGAGGGCGCGGGTTAGTGTCAGCGTACGGGTTAGTATTAGGGGACGGGTGAGGGTCAGGCTTCGGGGAAGGGTTAGGGTTAGGGTTCGGGCTAGGGTTAGGGTTAGGGGACGGGGACGGTTTAGGGTCAAGGTGAGGGTACGACAACGCTTTAGGGGGAGCGTACGTGTGAGGGCGCGGGTTAGTGTCAGCGTACGGGTTAGGATTAGGGGACGGGTGAGGGTCAGGCTTCGGGGAAGTGTTAGGGTTAGGGTTCGGGCTAGGGTTACGGTTAGGGGACGGGGACGGTTTAGGTTCCAGGTGAGGGTACGGCAACGCTTTAGGGGGAGCGTACGTGTGAGGGCGCGGCTTAGCGTCAGCGTACGGGTTAGGATTATGGGACGGGTGAGGGTCAGGCTTCGGGGAAGTGTTTGGGTTAGGGTTCGGGCTAGGGTTAGGGTTAGGGGACGGGGACGGTTTAGGGTCCAGGTGAGGGTACGACAACGCTTTAGGGGGAGTGTACGTGTGAGGGCGCGGCTTAGTGTCAGCGTACGGGTTAGGATTAGGGGACGGGTGAGGGTCAGGCTTCTGGGAAGGGTTAGGGTTAGGGTTCGGGCTAGGGTTAGGGTTAGGGGACGGGGACGGTTTAGGGTCCAGGTGAGGGTACGACAACGCTTTAGGGGGAGCGTACGTGTGAGGGCGCAGGTTAGTGTCAGCGTACGGGTTAGGATTAGGGGACGGGTGAGGGTCAGGCTTCGGGGAAGTGTTAGGGTTAGGGTTCGGGCTAGGGTTAGGGTTAGGGGACGGGGACGGTTTAGGGTCCAGGTGAGGGTACGACAACGCTTTAGGGGGAGCGTACGTGTGAGGGTGCGGGTTAGTGTCAGCGTACGGGTTAGGATTAGGGGACGGGTGAGGGTCAGGCTTCGAGGAAGCGTTAGGGTTAGGGTTCGGGCTAGGTTTAGGGTTAGGGGACGGGGACGGTTTAGTGTCCAGGTGAGGGTACGACAACGCTTTAGGGGGAGCGTACGTGTGAGGGCGCAGGTTAGCGTCAGCGTACAGGTTAGGATTAGGGGACGGGTGAGGGTCAGGCTTCGGGGAAGTGTTAGGGTTAGGTTTCGGGCTAGGGTTAGGGTTAGGGGACGGGGACGGTTTAGGGTCCAGGTGAGGGTACGACAACGCTTTAGGGGGAGCGTTCGTGTGAGGGCGCGGGTTAGTGTCAGCGTACGGGTTAGGATTAGGGGACGGGTGAGGGTCAGGCTTCGGGGCAGGGTTAGGGTTAGGGTTCGGGCTAGGGTTAGGGTTAGGGGACGGGGACGGTTTAGGGTCCAGGTGAGGGTACGACAACGCTTTAGGGGGAGCGTACGTGTGAGGGCGCGGGTTAGTGTCAGCGTACGGGTTAGGATTAGGGGACGGGTGAGGGTCAGGCTTCGGGGAAGGGTTAGGGTTAGGGTTCGGGCTAGGGTTAGGGTTAGGGGACGGGGGCGGTTTAGGGTCCAGGTGAGGGTACGACAACGCTTTAGGGGGAGCGTACGTGTGAGGGCGCGGGTTAGTGTCAGCGTACGGGTTAGGATTAGAGGACGGGTGAGGGTCAGGCTTCGGGGAAGGGTTAGGGTTAGGGTTCGAGCTAGGGTTAGGGTTAGGGGACGGCGACGGTTTAGGGTCCAGGTGAGGGTACGACAACGCTATAGGGGGAGCGTACGTGTGAGGGCGCGGGTTAGTGTCAGCGTACGGGTTAGGATTAGGGGACGGGTGAGGGTCAGGCTTCGGGGAAGGGTTAGGGTTAGGGTTCGGGCTAGGGTTAGGGTTAGGGGACGGGGACGGTTTAGGGTCCAGGTGAGGGTACGACAACGCTTTAGGGGGAGCGTACGTGTGAGGGCGCGGGTTAGTGTCAGCGTACGGGTTAGGATTAGGGGACGGGTGAGGGTCAGGCTTCAAGGAAGTGTTAGGGTTAGGGTCCGGGTTAGGGTTAGGGTTAGGGGACGGGGACGGTTTAGGGTCCAGGTGAGGGTACGACAACGCTTTAGGGGGAGCGTACGTGTGAGGGCGCGGGTTAGTGTCAGCGTACGGGTTAGGATTAGGGGACGGGTGAGGGTCAGGCTTCGGGGAAGGGTTAGGTTTAGGGTTCGGGCTAGAGTTAGGGTTAGGGCACGTGGACCGTTTAGAGTCCAGGTGAGTGTACGACAACGCTTTAGGGGGAGCGTACGTGTGAGGGCGCGGCTTAGTGTCAGCGTACGGGTTAGGATTAGGGGACGGGTGAGGGTCAGGCTTCGGGGAAGGGTTAGGGTTAGGGTTCGGGCTAGGGTTAGGGTTAGGGGACGGGGACGGTTTAGGGTCCAGGTGAGGGTACGACAACGCTTTAGGGGGAGCGTACGTGTGAGGGCGCGGGTTAGTGTCAGCGTACGGGTTAGGATTAGGGGACGGGTGAGGGTCAGGCTTCGGGGAAGGGTTAGGGTTAGGGTTCGGGCTAGGGTTAGGGTTAGGGGACGGGGACGGTTTAGGGTCCAGGTGAGGGTACGACAACGCTTTAGGTGGAGCGTACGTGTGAGGGCGCGGCTTAGTGTCAGCGTACGGGTTAGGATTAGGGGACGGGTGAGGGTCAGGCTTCGGGGAAGTGTTAGGGTTAGGGTTCGGGCTAGGGTTAGGGTTAGGGGACGGCGACGGTTTAGGGTCCAGGTGAGGGTACGACAACGCTTTAGGGGGAGCGTACGTGTGAGGGCGCGGGTTAGTGTCAGCGTACGGGTTAGGATTAGGGGACGGGTGATGGTCAGGCTTCGGGGAAGAGTTAGGGTTAGGGTTCGGGCTAGGGTTAGGGTTAGGGGACGGGGACGGTTTAGGGTCCAGGTGAGGGTACGACAACGCTTTAGGGGGAGCGTACGTGTGAGGGCGCGGCTTAGCGTTAGCGTACGGGATAGGATTAGGGGACGGGTGAGGGTCAGGCTTCGGGGAAGGGTTAGGGTTAGGGTTCGGGCTAGGGTTAGGGTTAGGGGACGGGGACGGTTTAGGGTCCAGGTGAGGGTACGACAACGCTTTAGGGGGAGCATACGTGTGAGGGCGCGGCTTAGTGTCAGCGTACGGGTTAGGATTAGGGGACGGGTGAGGGTCAGGCTTCGGGGAAGGGTTAGGGTTAGGGTTCGGGCTAGGGTTATGGTTAGGGGACGGCGACGGTTTAGGGTCCAGGTGAGGGTACGACAACGCTTTAGGGGGAGCGTACGTGTGAGGGCGCGGGTTAGTGTCAGCGTACGAGTTAGGATTAGGGGACGGGTGAGGGTCAGGCTTCGAGGAAGCGTTAGGGTTAGGGTCCGGGTTAGGGTTAGGGTTAGGGGACGGGGACGGTTTAGGGTCCAGGTGAGGGTACGACAACGCTTTAGGGGGAGCGTACGTGTGAGGGCGCGGGTTAGCGTCAGCGTACATGTTAGGATTAGGGGACGGGTGAGGGTCAGGCTTCGGGGAAGGGTTAGTGTTAGGGTTCGGGCTAGGGTTAGGGTTAGGGGACGGGGCCGGTTTAGGGTCCAGGTGAGGGTACGACAACGCTTTAGGGGGAGCGTACGTGTGAGGGCGCGGGTTAGTGTCAGCGTACGGGTTAGGATTAGGGGACGGGTGAGGGTCAGGCTTCGGGGAAGGGTTAGGGTTAGGTTTCGGGCTAGGGTTAGGGTTAGGGGACGGGGACGGTTTAGGGTCCAGGTGAGGGTACGACAACGCTTTAGGGGGAGCGTACGTGTGAGGGCGCAGGTTAGTGTCAGCGTACGGGTTAGGATTAGGGGACGGGTGAGGGTCAGGCTTCGGGGAAGTGTTAGGGTTAGGGTTCGGGCTAGGGTTAGGGTTAGGGGACGGGGACGGTTTAGGGTACAGGTGAGGGTACGACAACGCTTTAGGGGGAGCGTACGTGTGAGGGTGCGGGTTAGTGTCAGCGTACGGGTTAGGATTAGGGGACGGGTGAGGGTCAGGCTTCGAGGAAGCGTTAGGGTTAGGGTTCGGGCTAGGTTTAGGGTTAGGGGACGGGGACGGTTTAGGGTCCAGGTGAGGGTACGACAACGCTTTAGGGGGAGCGTACGTGTGAGGGCGCAAGTTAGCGTCAGCGTACAGGTTAGGATTAGGGGACGGGTGAGGGTCAGGCTTCGGGGAAGTGTTAGGGTTAGGTTTCGGGCTAGGGTTAGGGTTAGGGGACGGGGACGGTTTAGGGTCCAGGTGAGGGTACGACAACGCTTTAGGGGGAGCGTTCGTGTGAGGGCGCGGGTTAGTGTCAGCGTACGGGTTAGGATTAGGGGACGGGTGAGGGTCAGGCTTCGGGGCAGGGTTAGGGTTAGGGTTCGGGCTAGGGTTAGGGTTAGGGGACGGGGACGGTTTAGGGTCCAGGTGAGGGTACGACAACGCTTTAGGGGGAGCGTACGTGTGAGGGCGCGGGTTAGTGTCAGCGTACGGGTTAGGATTAGGGGACGGGTGAGGGTCAGGCTTCGGGGAAGGGTTAGGGTTAGGGTTCGGGCTAGGGTTAGGGTTAGGGGACGGGGGCGGTTTAGGGTCCAGGTGAGGGTACGACAACGCTTTAGGGGGAGCGTACATGTGAGGGCGCGGGTTAGTGTCAGCGTACGGGTTAGGATTAGAGGACGGGTGAGGGTCAGGCTTCGGGGAAGGGTTAGGGTTAGGGTTCGAGCTAGGGTTAGGGTTAGGGGACGGCGACGGTTTAGGGTCCAGGTGAGGGTACGACAACGCTATAGGGGGAGCGTACGTGTGAGGGCGCGGGTTAGTGTCAGCGTACGGGTTAGGATTAGGGGACGGGTGAGGGTCAGGCTTCGGGGAAGGGTTAGGGTTAGGGTTCGGGCTAGGGTTAGGGGACGGGGACGGTTTAGGGTCCAGGTGAGGGTACGACAACGCTTTAGGGGGAGCGTACGTGTGAGGGCGCGGGTTAGTGTCAGCGTACGGGTTAGGATTAGGGGACGGGTGAGGGTCAGGCTTCAAGGAAGCGTTAGGGTTAGGGTCCGGGTTAGGGTTAGGGTTAGGGGACGGGGACGGTTTAGGGTCCAGGTGAGGGTACGACAACGCTTTAGGGGGAGCGTACGTGTGAGGGCGCGGGTTAGTGTCAGCGTACGGGTTAGGATTAGGGGACGGGTGAGGGTCAGGCTTCGGGGAAGGGTTAGGTTTAGGGTTCGGGCTAGAGTTAGGGTTAGGGCACGTGGACCGTTTAGAGTCCAGGTGAGTGTACGACAACGCTTTAGGGGGAGCGTACGTGTGAGGGCGCGGCTTAGTGTCAGCGTACGGGTTAGGATTAGGGGACGGGTGAGGGTCAGGCTTCGGGGAAGGGTTAGGGTTAGGGTTCGGGCTAGGGTTAGGGTTAGGGGACGGGGACGGTTTAGGGTCCAGGTGAGGGTTCGACAACGCTTTAGGGGGAGCGTACGTGTGAGGGCGCGGGTTAGTGTCAGCGTACGGGTTAGGATTAGGGGACGGGTGAGGGTCAGGCTTCGGGGAAGGGTTAGGGTTAGGGTTCGGGCTAGGGTTAGGGTTAGGGGACGGGGACGGTTTAGGGTCCAGGTGAGGGTACGACAACGCTTTAGGTGGAGCGTACGTGTGAGGGCGCGGCTTAGTGTCAGCGTACGGGTTAGGATTAGGGGACGGGTGAGGGTCAGGCTTCGGGGAAGTGTTAGTGTTAGGGTTCGGGCTAGGGTTAGGGTTAGGGGACGGCGACGGTTTAGGGTCCAGGTGAGGGTACGACAACGCTTTAGGGGGAGCGTACGTGTGAGGGCGCGGGTTAGTGTCAGCGTACGGGTTAGGATTAGGGGACGGGTGATGGTCAGGCTTCGGGGAAGAGTTAGGGTTAGGGTTCGGGCTAGGGTTAGGGTTAGGGGACGGGGACGGTTTAGGGTCCAGGTGAGGGTACGACAACGCTTTAGGGGGAGCGTACGTGTGAGGGCGCGGCTTAGCGTTAGCGTACGGGTTAGGATTAGGGGACGGGTGAGTGTCAGGCTTCGGGGAAGGGTTAGGGTTAGGGTTCGGGCTAGGGTTAGGGTTAGGGGACGGGGACGGTTTAGGGTCCAGGTGAGGGTACGACAACGCTTTAGGGGGAGCGTACGTGTGAGGGCGCGGGTTAGTGTCAGCGTACGGGTTAGGATTAGGGGACGGGTGAGGGTCAGGCTTCGAGGAAGCGTTAGGGTTAGGGTCCGGGTTAGGGTTAGGGTTAGGGGACGGGGACGGTTTAGGGTCCAGGTGAGGGTACGACAACGCTTTAGGGGGAGCGTACGTGTGAGGGCGCGGGTTAGCGTCAGCGTACATGTTAGGATTAGGGGACGGGTGAGGGTCAGGCTTCGGGGAAGGGTTAGTGTTAGGGTTCGGGCTAGGGTTAGGGTTAGGGGACGGGGCCGGTTTAGGGTCCAGGTGAGGGTACGACAACGCTTTAGGGGGAGCGTACGTGTGAGGGCGCGGGTTAGTGTCAGCGTACGGGTTAGGATTAGGGGACGGGTGAGGGTCAGGCTTCGGGGAAGGGTTAGGGTTAGGTTTCGGGCTAGGGTTAGGGTTAGGGGACGGGGACGGTTTAGGGTCCAGGTGAGGGTACGACAACGCTTTAGGGGGAGCGTACGTGTGAGGGCGCGGGTTAGTGTCAGCGTACGGGTTACGATTAGGGGACGGGTGAGGGTCAGGCTTCGGGGAAGGGTTAGGGTTAGGGTTCGGGCTAGGGTTAGGGTTAGGGGACGGGGACGGTTTAGGGTCCAGGTGAGGGTACGACAACGCTTTAGGGGGAGCGTACGTGTGAGGGCGCGGGTTAGTGTCAGCGTACGGGTTAGGATTATGGGACGGGTGAGGGTCAGGCTTCGGGGAAGGGTTAGGGTTAGGGTTCGGGCTAGGGTTAGGGTTAGGGGACGGGGACGGTTTAGGGTCCAGGTGAGTGTACGACAACGCTTTAGGGGGAGCGTACGTGTGAGGGCGCGGCTTAGTGTCAGCGTACGGGTTAGGATTAGGGGACGGGTGAGGGTCAGGCTTCGGGGAAGGGTTAGGGTTAGGGTTCGGGCTAGGGTTAGGGTTAGGGGACGGCGACGGTTTAGGGTCCAGGTGAGGGTACGACAACGCTTTAGGGGGAGCGTACGTGTGAGGGCGCGGGTTAGTGTCAGCGTACGGGTTAGGATTAGGGGACGGGTGAGGGTCAGGCTTCGGGGAAGAGTTAGGGTTAGGGTTCGGGCTAGGGTTAGGGTTAGGGGACGGGGACGGTTTAGGGTCCAGGTGAGGGTACGACAACGCTTTAGGGGTAGCGTACGTGTCAGGGCGCGACTTAGCGTCAGGGTACGGGTTAGGATTAGGGGACGGGTGAGGGTCAGGCTTCGGGGAAGGGTTAGGGTTAGGGTTCGGGTTAGGGTTAGGGTTAGGGGACGTGGACCGTTTAGGGTCCAGGTGAGTGTACGACAACGCTTTAGGGGGAGTGTACGTGTGAGGGCGCGGCTTAGTGTCAGCGTACGGGTTAGGATTAGGGGACGGGTGAGGGTCAGGCTTCGGGGAAGGGTTAGGGTTAGGGTTCGGGCTAGGGTTAGGGTTAGGGGAAGGGGACGGTTTAGGGTCCAGGTGAGAGTACGACAACGCTTTAGGGGGAGCGTACGTGTGAGGGCGCGGGTTAGTGTCAGCGTACGGGTTAGGATTAGGGGACGGGTGAGGGTCAGGCTTCGGGGAAGGGTTAGGGTTAGGGTTCGGGCTAGGGTTAGGGTTAGGGGACGGCGACGGTTTAGGGTCCAGGTGAGGGTACGACAACGCTTTAGGGGGAGCGTACGTGTGAGGGCGCGGGTTAGTGTCAGCGTACGGGTTAGGATTAGGGGACGGGTGAGGGTCAGGCTTCGGGGAAGTGTTAGGGTTAGGGTTCGGGCTAGGGTTAGGGTTAGGGGACGGGGACGGTTTAGGGTCCAGGTGAGGGTACGACAACGCTTTAGGGGGAGCGTACGTGTGAGGGCGCGGGTTAGTGTCAGCGTACGGGTTAGGATTAGGGGACGGGTGAGGGTCAGGCTTCGGGGAAGGGTTAGGGTTAGGGTTCGGGCTAGGGTTAGGGTTAGGGGACGGGGACGGTTTAGGGTCCAGGTGAGGGTACGACAACGCTTTAGGGGGAGCGTACGTGTGAGGGCGCGTGTTAGTGTCAGCGTACGGGTTAGGATTAGGGGACGGGTGAGGGTCAGGCTTCGGGGAAGGGTTAGGGTTAGGGTTCGGGCTAGGGTTAGGGTTAGGGGACGGCGACGGTTTAGGGTCCAGGTGAGGGTACGACAACGCTTTAGGGGGAGCGTACGTGTGAGGGCGCGGGTTAGTGTCAGCGTACGGGTTAGGATTAGGGGATGGGTGAGGGTCAGGCTTCGGGGAAGAGTTACGGTTAGGGTTCGGGCTAGGGTTAGGGTTAGGGGATGGGGACGGTTTAGGGTCCAGGTGAGGGTACGACAACGCTTTAGGGGGAGCGTACGTGTGAGGGCGCGACTTAGCGTCAGCGTACGGGTTAGGATTAGGGGACGGGTGAGGGTCAGGCTTCGGGGAAGGGTTAGGGTTAGGGTTCGGGCTAGGGTTAGGGTTAGGGGACGTGGACCGTTTAGGGTCCAGGTGAGTGTACGATAACGCTTTAGGGGGAGCGTACGCGTGAGGGCGCGGCTTAGTGTCAGCGTACGGGTTAGGATTAGGGGACGGGTGAGGGTCAGGCTTCGGGGAAGGGTTAGGGTTAGGGTTCGGGCTAGGGTTAGGGTTAGGGGACGGGGACGGTTTAGGGTCCAGGTGAGGGTACGACAACGCTTTAGGGGGAGCGTACGTGTGAGGGCGCGGGTTAGTGTCAGTGTACGGGTTAGGATTAGGGGACGGGTGAGGGTCAGGCTTCGGGGAAGGGTTAGGGTTAGGGTTCGGGCTAGGGTTAGGGTTAGGGGACGGGGACGGTTTAGGGTCCAGGTGAGTGTACGACAACGCTTTAGGGGGAGCGTACGTGTGAGGGCGCGGCTTAGCGTCAGCGTACGGGTTAGGATTAGGGGACGGGTGAGGGTCAGGCTTCGGGGAAGGGTTAGGGTTAGGGTTCGGGCTAGGGTTAGGGTTAGGGGACGGCGACGGTTTAGGGTCCAGGTGAGGGTACGACAACGCTTTAGGGGGAGCGTACGTGTGAGGGCGCGGGTTAGTGTCAGCGTACGGGTTAGGATTAGGGGACGGGTGAGGGTCAGGCTTCGGGGAAGAGTTAGGGTTAGGGTTCGGGCTAGGGTTAGGGTTAGGGGACGGGGACGGTTTAGGGTCCAGGTGAGGGTACGACAACGCTTTAGGGGTAGCGTACGTGTGAGGGCGCGACTTAGCGTCAGCGTACGGGTTAGGATTAGGGGACGGGTGAGGGTCAGGCTTCGGGGAAGTGTTAGGGTTAGGGTTCGGGCTAGGGTTAGGGTTAGGGGACGTGGACCGTTTAGGGTCCAGGTGAGGGTACGACAACGCTTTAGGGGGAGCGTACGTGTGAGGGCGCGGCTTAGTGTCAGCGTACGGGTTAGGATTAGGGGACGTGTGAGGGTCAGGCTTCGGGGAAGGGTTAGGGTTAGGGTTCGGGCTAGGGTTAGGGTTAGGGGACGGGGACGGTTTAGGGTCCAGGTGAGGGTACGACAACGCTTTAGGGGGAGCGTACGTGTGAGGGCGCGGGTTAGTGTCAGCGTACGGGTTAGGATTAGGGGATGGCTGAGGGTCAGGCTTCGGGGAAGTGTTAGGGTTAGGGTTCGGGCTAGGGTTAGGGTTAGGGGACGGGGACTGTTTAGGGTCCAGGTGAGGGTACGACAACGCTTTAGGGGGAGCGTACGTGTGAGGGCGCGGGTTAGTGTCAGCGTACGGGTTAGGATTAGGGGACGGGTGAGGGTCAGGCTTCGGGGAAGGGTTAGGGTTAGGGTTCGGGCTAGGGTTAGGGTTAGGGGACGGGGACGGTTTAGGGTCCAGGTGAGGGTACGACAACGCTTTAGGGGGAGCGTACGTGTGAGGGCGCGGGTTAGTGTCAGCGTACGGGTTAGGATTAGGGGACGGGTGAGGGTCAGGCTTCGGGGAAGGCTTAGGGTTAGGGTTCCGGCTAGGGTTAGGGTTAGGGGACGGGGACGGTTTAGGGTCCAGGTGAGGGTACGACAACGCTTTAGGGGGAGCGTACGTGTGAGGGCGCGGGTTAGTGTCAGCGTACGGGTTAGGATTAGGGGACGGGTGAGGGTCAGGCTTCGGGGAAGGGTTAGGGTTAGGGTTCGGGCTAGGGTTAGGGTTAGGGGACGGCGACTGTTTAGGGTCCAGGTGAGGGTACGACAACGCTTTAGGGGGAGCGTACGTGTGAGGGCGCGGGTTAGTGTCAGCGTACGGGTTAGGATTAGGGGACGGGTGAGGGTCAGGCTTCGGGGAAGTGTTAGGTTTAGGGTTCGGGCTAGGGTTAGGGTTAGGGGACGGGGACGGTTTAGGGTCCAGGTTAGGGTACGACAACGCTTTAGGGGGAGCGTACGTGTGAGGGCGCGGGTTAGTGTCAGCGTACGGGTTAGGATTAGGGGACGGGTGAGGGTCAGGCTTCGGGGAAGGGTTAGGGTTAGGGTTCGGGCTAGGGTTAGGGTTAGGGGACGGCGACGGTTTAGGGTCCAGGTGAGGGTACGACAACGCTTTAGGGGGAGCGTACGTGTGAGGGCGCGGGTTAGTGTCAGCGTACGGGTTAGGATTAGGGGACGGGTGAGGGTCAGGCTTCGGGGAAGAGTTAGGGTTAGGGTTCGGGCTAGGGTTAGGGTTAGGGGACGGGGACGGTTTAGGGTCCAGGTGAGGGTACGACAACGCTTTAGGGGTAGCGTACGTGTGAGGGCGCGACTTAGCGTCAGCGTACGGGTTAGGATTAGGGGACGGGTGAGGGTCAGGCTTCGGGGAAGGGTTAGGGTTAGGGTTCGGGCTAGGGTTAGGGTTAGGGGACGTGGACCGTTTAGGGTCCAGGTGAGTGTACGACAACGCTTTAGGGGGAGCGTACGTGTGAGGGCGCGGCTTAGTGTCAGCGTACGGGTTAAGATTAGGGGACGGGTGAGGGTCAGGCTTCGGGGAAGGGTTAGGGTTAGGGTTCGGGCTAGGGTTAGGGTTAGGGGACGGGGACGGTTTAGGGTCCAGGTGAGGGTACGACAACGCTTTAGGGGGAGCGTACGTGTGAGGGCACGGGTTAGTGTCAGCGTACGGGTTAGGATTAGGGGACGGCTGAGGGTCAGGCTTCGGGGAAGGGTTAGGGTTAGGATTCGGGCTAGGGTTAGGGTTAGGGGACGGCGACGGTTTAGGGTCCAGGTGAGGGTACGACAACGCTTTAGGGGGAGCGTACGTGTGAGGGCGCGGGTTAGTGTCAGCGTACGGGTTAGGATTAGGGGACGGGTGAGGGTCAGGGTTCGGGGAAGTGTTAGGGTTAGGGTTCGGGCTAGGGTTAGGGTTAGGGGACGGGGACGGTTTAGGGTCCAGGTGAGGGTACGACAACGCTTTAGGGGGAGCGTACGTGTGAGGGCGCGGGTTAGTGTCAGCGTACGGGTTAGGATTAGGGGACGGGTGAGGGTCAGGCTTCGGGGAAGGGTTAGGGTTAGGGTTCGGGCTAGGGTTAGGGTTAGGGGACGGGGACGGTTTAGGGTCCAGGTGAGGGTACGACAACGCTTTAGGGGGAGCGTACGTGTGAGGGCGCGGGTTAGTGTCAGCGTACGGGTTAGGATTAGGGGACGGGTGAGGGTCAGGCTTCGGGGAAGGGTTAGGGTTAGGGTTCGGGCTAGGGTTAGGGTTAGGGGACGGGGACGGTTTAGGGTCCAGGTGAGGGTACGACAACGCTTTAGGGGGAGCGTACGTGTGAGGGCGCGACTTAGCGTCAGCGTACGGGTTAGGATTAGGGGACGGGTGAGGGTCAGGCTTCGGGGAAGGGTTAGGGTTAGGGTTCGGGCTAGGGTTAGGGTTAGGGGACGTGGACAGTTTAGGGTCCAGGTGAGGGTACGACAACGCTTTAGGGGGAGCGTACGTGTGAGGGCGCGGCTTAGTGTCAGCGTACGGGTTAGGATTAGGGGACGGGTGAGGGTCAGGCTTCGGGGAAGGGTTAGGGTTAGGGTTCGGGCTAGGGTTAGGGTTAGGGGACGGGGACGGTTTAGGGTCCAGGTGAGGGTACGACAACGCTTTAGGGGGAGCGTACGTGTGAGGGCGCGGGTTAGTGTCAGCGTACGGGTTAGGATTAGGGGACGGGTGAGGGTCAGGCTTCGGGGAAGGGTTAGGGTTAGGGTTCGGGCTAGGGTTAGGGTTAGGGGACGGGGACGGTTTAGGGTCCAGGTGAGGGTACGACAACGCTTTAGGGGGAGCGTACGTGTGAGGGCGCGGGTTAGTGTCAGCGTACGGGTTAGGATTAGGGGACGGGTGAGGGTCAGGCTTCGGGGAAGGGTTAGGGTTAGGGTTCGGGCTAGGGTTAGGGTAAGGGGACGGGGACGGTTTAGAGTCAAGGTGAGGGTACGACAACGGTTTAGGGGGAGCGTACGTGTGAGGGCGCGGGTTAGTGTCAGCGTACGGTTTAGGATTAGGGGACGGGTGAGGGTCAGGCTTCGGGGAAGGGTTAGGGTTAGGGTTCGGGCTAGGGTTAGGGTTAGGGGACGGGGACGGTTTAGGGTCCAGGTGAGTGTACGACAACGCTTTAGGGGGAGCGTACGTGTGAGGGCGCGGCTTAGTGTCAGCGTACGGGTTAGGATTAGGGGACGGGTGAGGGTCAGGCTTCGGGGAAGGGTTAGGGTTAGGGTTCGGGCTAGGGTTAGGGTTAGGGGACGGGGACGGTTTAGGGTCCAGGTGAGGGTACGACAACGCTTTAGGGGGAGCGTACGTGTGAGGGCGCGGGTTAGTGTCAGCGTACGGGTTAGGATTAGGGGACGGGTGAGGGTCAGGCTTCGGGGAAGGGTTAGGGTTAGGGTTCGGGCTAGGGTTAGGGTTAGGGGACGGGGACGGTTTAGGGTCCAGGTGAGGGTACGACAACGCTTTAGGGGGAGCGTACGTGTGAGGGCGCGGTTAGTGTCAACTTACGGGTTAGGATTAGGGGACGGGTGAGGGTCAGGCTTCGGGGAAGGGTTAGGGTTAGGGTTCGGGCTAAGGTTAGGGTTAGGGGACGGCGACGGTTTAGGGTCCAGGTGAGGGTACGACAACGCTTTAGGGGGAGCGTACGTGTGAGGGCGCGGGTTAGTGTCAGCGTACGGGTTAGGATTAGGGGACGGGTGAGGGTCAGGCTTCGGGGAAGGGTTAGGGTTAGGGTTCGGGCTAGGGTTAGGGTTAGGGGACGGGGACGGTTTAGGGTCCAGGTGAGGGTACGACAACGCTTTAGGGGGAGCTTACGTGTGAGGGCGCGGGTTAGTGTCAGCGTACGGGTTAGGATTAGGGGACGGGTGAGGGTCAGGCTTCGGGGAAGGGTTAGGTTTAGGGTTCGGGCTAGGGTTAGGGTTAGGGGACGGGGACGGTTTAGGGTCAAGGTGAGGGTACGACAATGCTTTAGGGGGAGCGTACATGTGAGGGCGCGGGTTAGTGTCATCGTACGGGTTAAGATTAGGGGACGGGTGAGGGTCAGGCTTCGGGGAAGGGTTAGGGTTAGGGTTCGGGCTAGGGTTAGGGTTAGGGGACGGGGACGGTTTAGGGTCCAGGTGAGGGTACGACAACGCTTTAGGGGGAGCGTACGTGTGAGGGCGCGGGTTAGTGTCAGCGTACGGGTTAGGATTAGGGGACGGGTGAGGGTCAGGCTTCGGGGAAGGGTTAGGGTTAGGGTTCGGGCTAGGGTTAGGGTTAGGGGACGGGGACGGTTTAGGGTCCAGGTGAGGGTACGACAACGCTTTAGGGCGAGCGTACGTGTGAGGGTGCGGGTTAGTGTCAGCGTACGGGTTAGGATTAGGGGACGGGTGAGGGTCAGGCTTCGGGGAAGGGTTAGGGTTAGGGTTCGGGCTAGGGTTAGGGTTAGGGGACGGGGACGGTTTAGGGTCCAGGTGAGGGTACGACAACGCTTTAGGGGGAGCGTACGTGTGAGGGCGCGGGTTAGTGTCAGCGTACGGGTTAGGATTAGGGGACGGGTGAGGGTCAGGCTTCGGGGAAGGGTTAGGGTTAGGGTTCGGGCTAGGGTTAGGGTAAGGGGACGGGGACGGTTTAGAGTCAAGGTGAGGGTACGACAACGGTTTAGGGGGAGCGTACGTGTGAGGGCGCGGGTTAGTGTCAGCGTACGGTTTAGGATTAGGGGACGGGTGAGGGTCAGGCTTCGGGGAAGGGTTAGGGTTAGGGTTCGGGCTAGGGTTAGGGTTAGGGGACGGGGACGGTTTAGGGTCCAGGTGAGTGTACGACAACGCTTTAGGGGGAGCGTACGTGTGAGGGCGCGGCTTAGTGTCAGCGTACGGGTTAGGATTAGGGGACGGGTGAGGGTCAGGCTTCGGGGAAGGGTTAGGGTTAGGGTTCGGGCTAGGGTTAGGGTTAGGGGACGGGGACGGTTTAGGGTCCAGGTGAGGGTACGACAACGCTTTAGGGGGAGCGTACGTGTGAGGGCGCGGGTTAGTGTCAGCGTACGGGTTAGGATTAGGGGACGGGTGAGGGTCAGGCTTCGGGGAAGGGTTAGGGTTAGGGTTCGGGCTAGGGTTAGGGTTAGGGGACGGGGACGGTTTAGGGTCCAGGTGAGGGTACGACAACGCTTTAGGGGGAGCGTACGTGTGAGGGCGCGGCTTAGTGTCAACGTACGGATTAGGATTAGGGGACGGGTGAGGGTCAGGCTTCGGGGAAGGGTTAGGGTTAGGGTTCGGGCTAAGGTTAGGGTTAGGGGACGGCGACGGTTTAGGGTCCAGGTGAGGGTACGGCAACGCTTTAGGGGGAGCGTACGTGTGAGGGCGCGGGTTAGTGTCAGCGTACGGGTTAGGATTAGGGGACGGGTGAGGGTCAGGCTTCGGGGAAGGGTTAGGGTTAGGGTTCGGGCTAGGGTTAGGGTTAGGGGACGGGGACGGTTTAGGGTCCAGGTGAGGGTACGACAACGCTTTAGGGGGAGCGTACGTGTGAGGGCGCGGGTTAGTGTCAGCGTACGGGTTAGGATTAGGGGACGGGTGAGGGTCAGGCTTCGGGGAAGGGTTAGGTTTAGGGTTCGGGCTAGGGTTAGGGTTAGGGGACGGGGACGGTTTAGGGTCAAGGTGAGGGTACGACAATGCTTTAGGGGGAGCGTACATGTGAGGGCGCGGGTTAGTGTCATCGTACGGGTTAAGATTAGGGGACGGGTGAGGGTCAGGCTTCGGGGAAGGGTTAGGGTTAGGGTTCGGGCTAGGGTTAGGGTTAGGGGACGGGGACGGTTTAGGGTCCAGGTGAGGGTACGACAACGCTTTAGGGGGAGCGTACGTGTGAGGGCGCGGGTTAGTGTCAGCGTACGGGTTAGGATTAGGGGACGGGTGAGGGTCAGGCTTCGGGGAAGGGTTAGGGTTAGGGTTCGGGCTAGGGTTAGGGTTAGGGGACGGGGACGGTTTAGGGTCCAGGTGAGGGTACGACAACGCTTTAGGGCGAGCGTACGTGTGAGGGTGCGGGTTAGTGTGAGGGTGCGGGTTAGTGTCAGCGTACGGGTTAGGATTAGGGGACGGGTGAGTGTCAGGCTTCGAGGAAGCGTTAGGGTTAGGGTTCGGGCTAGGTTTAGGGTTGGGGACGGGGACGGTTTAGGGTCCAGGTGAGGGTACGACAACGCTTTAGGGGGAGCGTACGTGTGAGGGCGCAGGTTAGCGTCAGCGTACAGGTTAGGATTAGGGGACGGGTGAGGGTCAGGCTTCGGGGAAGTGTGAGGGTTAGGTTTCGGGCTAGGGTTAGGGTTAGGGGACGGGGACGGTTTAGGGTCCAGGTGAGGGTACGACAACGCTTTAGGGGGAGCGTTCGTGTGAGGGCGCGGGTTAGTGTCAGCGTACGGGTTAGGATTAGGGGACGGGTGAGGGTCAGGCTTCGGGGAAGGGTTAGTGTTAGGGTTCGGGCTAGGGTTAGGGTTAGGGGACGGGGACGGTTTAGGGTCCAGGTGAGGGTACGACAACGCTTTAGGGGGAGCGTACGTGTGAGGGCGCGGGTTAGGGTCAGCGTACGGGTTAGGATTAGGGGACGGTTGAGGGTCAGGCTTCGGGGAAGGGTTAGGGTTAGGGTTCGGGCTAGGGTTAGGGTTAGGGGACGGGGACGGTTTAGGGTCCAGGTGAGGGTACGACAACGCTTTAGGGGGAGCGTACGTGTGAGGGCGCGGGTTAGTGTCAGCGTACGGGTTAGGATTAGGGGACGGGTGAGGGTCAGGCTTCGGGGAAGGGTTAGGGTTAGGGTTCGGGCTAGGGTTAGGGTTAGGGGACGGGGCGGTTCAGGGTCCAGGTGAGGGTACGACAACGCTCTAGGGGGAGCGTACGTGTGAGGGCGCGGGTTAGTGTCAGCGTACGGGTTAGGATTAGGGGACGGGTGAGGGTCAGGCTTCGGGGAAGGGTTAGGGTTAGGGTTCGGGCTAGTGTTAGGGTTAGGGGACGGGGACGGTTTAGGGTCCAGGTGAGGGTACGACAACGCTATAGGGGGAGCGTACGTGTGAGGGCGCGGGTTAGTGTCAGCGTACGGGTTAGGATTAGGGGACGGGTGAGGGTCAGGCTTCGGGGAAGGGTTAGGGTTACGGTTCGGGCTAGGGTTAGGGTTAGGGGACGGGGACGGTTTAGGGTCCAGGTGAGGGTACGACAACGCTTTAGGGGGAGCGTACGTGTGAGGGCGCGGGTTAGCGTCAGCGTACGGGTTAGGATTAGGGGACGGGTGAGGGTCAGGCTTCGGGGAAGGGTTAGGGTTAGGGTTCGGGCTAGGGTTAGGGTTAGGGGACAGGGACGGTTTAGGGTCCAGGTGAGGGTACGACAACGCTTTAGGGGGAGCGTACGTGTGAGGGCGCGGGTTAGCATCAGCGTACGGGTTAGGATTAGGGGACGGGTGAGGGTCAGGCTTCGGGGAAGGGTTAGGGTTAGGGTTCGGGCTAGGGTTAGGGTTAGGGGACAGGGACGGTTTAGGGTCCAGGTGAGGGTACGACAACGCTTTAGGGGGAGCGTACGTGTCAGGGCGCGGGTTAGCGTCCGCGTACGGGTTAAGATTAGGGGACGGGTGAGGGTCAGGCTTCGGGGAAGTGTTAGGGTTAGGGTTCGGTCTAGGGTTAGGGTTAGGGGACGGGGACGGTTTAGGGTCCAGGTGAGGGTACGACAACGCTTTAGGGGGAGCGTTCGTGTGAGGGCGCGGGTTAGTGTCAGCGTACGGGTTACGATTAGGGGACGGGTGAGGGTCAGGCTTCGGGGAAGGGTTAGGGTTAGGGTTCGGGCTAGGGTTAGGGTTAGGGGACGGGGACGGTTTAGGGTCCAGGTGAGGGTACGACAACGCTTTAGGGGGAGCGTACGTGTGAGGGCGCGGGTTAGTGTCAGCGTACGGGTTAGGATTAGGGGACGGGTGAGGGTCAGGCTTCGGGGAAGGGTTAGGGTTAGGGTTCGGGCTAGGGTTAGGGTTAGGGGACGGTGACGGTTTAGGGTCCAGGTGAGGGTACGACAACGCTTTAGGGGGAGCGTACGTGTGAGGGCGCGGCTTAGCGTCAGCGTACGGGTTAGGATTATGGGACGGGTGAGGGTCAGGCTTCGGGGAAGGGTTAGGGTTAGGGTTCCGGCTAGGGTTAGGGTTAGGGGACGGGGACGGTTTAGGGTCCAGGTGAGGGTACGACAACGCTTTAGGGGGAGCGTACGTGTGAGGGCGCGGGTTAGTGTCAGCGTACGGGTTAGGATTAGGGGACGGGTGAGGGTCAGGCTTCGGGGAAGGGTTAGGGTTAGGGTTCGGGCTAGGGTTAGGGTTAGGGGACGGCGACTGTTTAGGGTCCAGGTGAGGGTACGACAACGCTTTAGGGGGAGCGTACGTGTGAGGGCGCGGGTTAGTGTCAGCGTACGGGTTAGGATTAGGGGACGGGTGAGGGTCAGGCTTCGGGGAAGTGTTAGGTTTAGGGTTCGGGCTAGGGTTAGGGTTAGGGGACGGGGACGGTTTAGGGTCCAGGTTAGGGTACGACAACGCTTTAGGGGGAGCGTACGTGTGAGGCCGCGGGTTAGTGTCAGCGTACGGGTTAGGATTAGGGGACGGGTGAGGGTCAGGCTTCGGGGAAGGGTTAGGGTTAGGGTTCGGGCTAGGGTTAGGGTTAGGGGACGGCGACGGTTTAGGGTCCAGGTGAGGGTACGACAACGCTTTAGGGGGAGCGTACGTGTGAGGGCGCGGGTTAGTGTCAGCGTACGGGTTAGGATTAGGGGACGGGTGAGGGTCAGGCTTCGGGGAAGAGTTAGGGTTAGGGTTCGGGCTAGGGTTAGGGTTAGGGGACGGGGACGGTTTAGGGTCCAGGTGAGGGTACGACAACGCTTTAGGGGTAGCGTACGTGTGAGGGCGCGACTTAGCGTCAGCGTACGGGTTAGGATTAGGGGACGGGTGAGGGTCAGGCTTCGGGGAAGGGTTAGGGTTAGGGTTCGGGCTAGGGTTAGGGTTAGGGGACGTGGACCGTTTAGGGTCCAGGTGAGTGTACGACAACGCTTTAGGGGGAGCGTACGTGTGAGGGCGCGGCTTAGTGTCAGCGTACGGGTTAAGATTAGGGGACGGGTGAGGGTCAGGCTTCGGGGAAGGGTTAGGGTTAGGGTTCGGGCTAGGGTTAGGGTTAGGGGACGGGGACGGTTTAGGGTCCAGGTGAGGGTACGACAACGCTTTAGGGGGAGCGTACGTGTGAGGGCGCGGGTTAGTGTCAGCGTACGGGTTAGGATTAGGGGACGGCTGAGGGTCAGGCTTCGGGGAAGGGTTAGGGTTAGGATTCGGGCTAGGGTTAGGGTTAGGGGACGGCGACGGTTTAGGGTCCAGGTGAGGGTACGACAACGCTTTAGGGGGAGCGTACGTGTGAGGGCGCGGGTTAGTGTCAGCGTACGGGTTAGGATTAGGGGACGGGTGAGGGTCAGGGTTCGGGGAAGTGTTAGGGTTAGGGTTCGGGCTAGGGTTAGGGTTAGGGGACGGGGACGGTTTAGGGTCCAGGTGAGGGTACGACAACGCTTTAGGGGGAGCGTACGTGTGAGGGCGCGGGTTAGTGTCAGCGTACGGGTTAGGATTAGGGGACGGGTGAGGGTCAGGCTTCGGGGAAGGGTTAGGGTTAGGGTTCGGGCTAGGGTTAGGGTTAGGGGACGGGGACGGTTTAGGGTCCAGGTGAGGGTACGACAACGCTTTAGGGGGAGCGTACGTGTGAGGGCGCGGGTTAGTGTCAGCGTACGGGTTAGGATTAGGGGACGGGTGAGGGTCAGGCTTCGGGGAAGGGTTAGGGTTAGGGTTCGGGCTAGGGTTAGGGTTAGGGGACGGGGACGGTTTAGGGTCCAGGTGAGGGTACGACAACGCTTTAGGGGGAGCGTACGTGTGAGGGCGCGACTTAGCGTCAGCGTACGGGTTAGGATTAGGGGACGGGTGAGGGTCAGGCTTCGGGGAAGGGTTAGGGTTAGGGTTCGGGCTAGGGTTAGGGTTAGGGGACGTGGACAGTTTAGGGTCCAGGTGAGGGTACGACAACGCTTTAGGGGGAGCGTACGTGTGAGGGCGCGGCTTAGTGTCAGCGTACGGGTTAGGATTAGGGGACGGGTGAGGGTCAGGCTTCGGGGAAGGGTTAGGGTTAGGGTTCGGGCTAGGGTTAGGGTTAGGGGACGGGGACGGTTTAGGGTCCAGGTGAGGGTACGACAACGCTTTAGGGGGAGCGTACGTGTGAGGGCGCGGGTTAGTGTCAGCGTACGGGTTAGGATTAGGGGACGGGTGAGGGTCAGGCTTCGGGGAAGGGTTAGGGTTAGGGTTCGGGCTAGGGTTAGGGTTAGGGGACGGGGACGGTTTAGGGTCCAGGTGAGGGTACGACAACGCTTTAGGGGGAGCGTACGTGTGAGGGCGCGGGTTAGTGTCAGCGTACGGGTTAGGATTAGGGGACGGGTGAGGGTCAGGCTTCGGGGAAGGGTTAGGGTTAGGGTTCGGGCTAGGGTTAGGGTAAGGGGACGGGGACGGTTTAGAGTCAAGGTGAGGGTACGACAACGGTTTAGGGGGAGCGTACGTGTGAGGGCGCGGGTTAGTGTCAGCGTACGGTTTAGGATTAGGGGACGGGTGAGGGTCAGGCTTCGGGGAAGGGTTAGGGTTAGGGTTCGGGCTAGGGTTAGGGTTAGGGGACGGGGACGGTTTAGGGTCCAGGTGAGTGTACGACAACGCTTTAGGGGGAGCGTACGTGTGAGGGCGCGGCTTAGTGTCAGCGTACGGGTTAGGATTAGGGGACGGGTGAGGGTCAGGCTTCGGGGAAGGGTTAGGGTTAGGGTTCGGGCTAGGGTTAGGGTTAGGGGACGGGGACGGTTTAGGGTCCAGGTGAGGGTACGACAACGCTTTAGGGGGAGCGTACGTGTGAGGGCGCGGGTTAGTGTCAGCGTACGGGTTAGGATTAGGGGACGGGTGAGGGTCAGGCTTCGGGGAAGGGTTAGGGTTAGGGTTCGGGCTAGGGTTAGGGTTAGGGGACGGGGACGGTTTAGGGTCCAGGTGAGGGTACGACAACGCTTTAGGGGGAGCGTACGTGTGAGGGCGCGGCTTAGTGTCAACTTACGGGTTAGGATTAGGGGACGGGTGAGGGTCAGGCTTCGGGGAAGGGTTAGGGTTAGGGTTCGGGCTAAGGTTAGGGTTAGGGGACGGCGACGGTTTAGGGTCCAGGTGAGGGTACGACAACGCTTTAGGGGGAGCGTACGTGTGAGGGCGCGGGTTAGTGTCAGCGTACGGGTTAGGATTAGGGGACGGGTGAGGGTCAGGCTTCGGGGAAGGGTTAGGGTTAGGGTTCGGGCTAGGGTTAGGGTTAGGGGACGGGGACGGTTTAGGGTCCAGGTGAGGGTACGACAACGCTTTAGGGGGAGCGTACGTGTGAGGGCGCGGGTTAGTGTCAGCGTACGGGTTAGGATTAGGGGACGGGTGAGGGTCAGGCTTCGGGGAAGGGTTAGGTTTAGGGTTCGGGCTAGGGTTAGGGTTAGGGGACGGGGACGGTTTAGGGTCAAGGTGAGGGTACGACAATGCTTTAGGGGGAGCGTACATGTGAGGGCGCGGGTTAGTGTCATCGTACGGGTTAAGATTAGGGGACGGGTGAGGGTCAGGCTTCGGGGAAGGGTTAGGGTTAGGTTTCGGGCTAGGGTTAGGGTTAGGGGACGGGGACGGTTTAGGGTCCAGGTGAGGGTACGACAACGCTTTAGGGGGAGCGTACGTGTGAGGGCGCGGGTTAGTGTCAGCGTACGGGTTAGGATTAGGGGACGGGTGAGGGTCAGGCTTCGGGGAAGGGTTAGGGTTAGGGTTCGGGCTAGGGTTAGGGTTAGGGGACGGGGACGGTTTAGGGTCCAGGTGAGGGTACGACAACGCTTTAGGGCGAGCGTACGTGTGAGGGTGCGGGTTAGTGTCAGCGTACGGGTTAGGATTAGGGGACGGGTGAGGGTCAGGCTTCGGGGAAGGGTTAGGGTTAGGGTTCGGGCTAGGGTTAGGGTTAGGGGACGGGGACGGTTTAGGGTCCAGGTGAGGGTACGACAACGCTTTAGGGGGAGCGTACGTGTGAGGGCGCGGGTTAGTGTCAGCGTACGGGTTAGGATTAGGGGACGGGTGAGGGTCAGGCTTCGGGGAAGGGTTAGGGTTAGGGTTCGGGCTAGGGTTAGGGTAAGGGGACGGGGACGGTTTAGAGTCAAGGTGAGGGTACGACAACGGTTTAGGGGGAGCGTACGTGTGAGGGCGCGGGTTAGTGTCAGCGTACGGTTTAGGATTAGGGGACGGCTGAGGGTCAGGCTTCGGGGAAGGGTTAGGGTTAGGGTTCGGGCTAGGGTTAGGGTTAGGGGACGGGGACGGTTTAGGGTCCAGGTGAGTGTACGACAACGCTTTAGGGGGAGCGTACGTGTGAGGGCGCGGCTTAGTGTCAGCGTACGGGTTAGGATTAGGGGACGGGTGAGGGTCAGGCTTCGGGGAAGGGTTAGGGTTAGGGTTCGGGCTAGGGTTAGGGTTAGGGGACGGGGACGGTTTAGGGTCCAGGTGAGGGTACGACAACGCTTTAGGGGGAGCGTACGTGTGAGGGCGCGGGTTAGTGTCAGCGTACGGGTTAGGATTAGGGGACGGGTGAGGGTCAGGCTTCGGGGAAGGGTTAGGGTTAGGGTTTGGGCTAGGGTTAGGGTTAGGGGACGGGGACGGTTTAGGGTCCAGGTGAGGGTACGACAACGCTTTAGGGGGAGCATACGTGTGAGGGCGCGGCTTAGTGTCAACGTACGGGTTAGGATTAGGGGACGGGTGAGGGTCAGGCTTCGGGGAAGGGTTAGGGTTAGGGTTCGGGCTAAGGTTAGGGTTAGGGGACGGCGACGGTTTAGGGTCCAGGTGAGGGTACGACAACGCTTTAGGGGGAGCGTACGTGTGAGGGCGCGGGTTAGTGTCAGCGTACGGGTTAGGATTAGGGGACGGGTGAGGGTCAGGCTTCGGGGAAGGGTTAGGGTTAGGGTTCGGGCTAGGGTTAGGGTTAGGGGACGGGGACGGTTTAGGGTCCAGGTGAGGGTACGACAACGCTTTAGGGGGAGCGTACGTGTGAGGGCGCGGGTTAGTGTCAGCGTACGGGTTAGGATTAGGGGACGGGTGAGGGTCAGGCTTCGGGGAAGGGTTAGGTTTAGGGTTCGGGCTAGGGTTAGGGTTAGGGGACGGGGACGGTTTAGGGTCAAGGTGAGGGTACGACAATGCTTTAAGGGGAGCGTACATGTGAGGGCGCGGGTTAGTGTCATCGTACGGGTTAAGATTAGGGGACGGGTGAGGGTCAGGCTTCGGGGAAGGGTTAGGG
Organism: Globicephala melas; assembly: GCF_963455315.2. Classification (NCBI taxonomy): domain Eukaryota; kingdom Metazoa; phylum Chordata; class Mammalia; order Artiodactyla; family Delphinidae; genus Globicephala; species Globicephala melas. The sequence goes on from NC_083331.1 coordinate 79,164,724, forward strand.
TTAGGGTTCGGGCTAGGGTTAGGGTTAGGGGACGGGGACGGTTTAGGGTCCAGGTGAGGGTACGACAACGCTTTAGGGGGAGCGTACGTGTGAGGGCGCGGGTTAGTGTCAGCGTACGGGTTAGGATTAGGGGACGGGTGAGGGTCAGGCTTCGGGGAAGGGTTAGGGTTAGGGTTCGGGCTAGGGTTAGGGTTAGGGGACGGGGACGGTTTAGGGTCCAGGTGAGGGTACGACAACGCTTTAGGGCGAGCGTACGTGTGAGGGTGCGGGTTAGTGTCAGCGTACGGGTTAGGATTAGGGGACGGGTGAGTGTCAGGCTTCGAGGAAGCGTTAGGGTTAGGGTTCGGGCTAGGTTTAGGGTTGGGGACGGGGACGGTTTAGGGTCCAGGTGAGGGTACGACAACGCTTTAGGGGGAGCGTACGTGTGAGGGCGCAGGTTAGCGTCAGCGTACAGGTTAGGATTAGGGGACGGGTGAGGGTCAGGCTTCGGGGAAGTGTGAGGGTTAGGTTTCGGGCTAGGGTTAGGGTTAGGGGACGGGGACGGTTTAGGGTCCAGGTGAGGGTACGACAACGCTTTAGGGGGAGCGTTCGTGTGAGGGCGCGGGTTAGTGTCAGCGTACGGGTTAGGATTAGGGGACGGGTGAGGGTCAGGCTTCGGGGAAGGGTTAGGGTTAGGGTTCGGGCTAGGGTTAGGGTTAGGGGACGGGGACGGTTTAGGGTCCAGGTGAGGGTACGACAACGCTTTAGGGGGAGCGTACGTGTGAGGGCGCGGGTTAGGGTCAGCGTACGGGTTAGGATTAGGGGACGGTTGAGGGTCAGGCTTCGGGGAAGGGTTAGGGTTAGGGTTCGGGCTAGGGTTAGGGTTAGGGGACGGGGACGGTTTAGGGTCCAGGTGAGGGTACGACAACGCTTTAGGGGGAGCGTACGTGTGAGGGCGCGGGTTAGTGTCAGCGTACGGGTTAGGATTAGGGGACGGGTGAGGGTCAGGCTTCGGGGAAGGGTTAGGGTTAGGGTTCGGGCTAGGGTTAGGGTTAGGGGACGGGGCGGTTCAGGGTCCAGGTGAGGGTACGACAACGCTCTAGGGGGAGCGTACGTGTGAGGGCGCGGGTTAGTGTCAGCGTACGGGTTAGGATTAGGGGACGGGTGAGGGTCAGGCTTCGGGGAAGGGTTAGGGTTAGGGTTCGGGCTAGTGTTAGGGTTAGGGGACGGGGACGGTTTAGGGTCCAGGTGAGGGTACGACAACGCTATAGGGGGAGCGTACGTGTGAGGGCGCGGGTTAGTGTCAGCGTACGGGTTAGGATTAGGGGACGGGTGAGGGTCAGGCTTCGGGGAAGGGTTAGGGTTACGGTTCGGGCTAGGGTTAGGGTTAGGGGACGGGGACGGTTTAGGGTCCAGGTGAGGGTACGACAACGCTTTAGGGGGAGCGTACGTGTGAGGGCGCGGGTTAGCGTCAGCGTACGGGTTAGGATTAGGGGACGGGTGAGGGTCAGGCTTCGGGGAAGGGTTAGGGTTAGGGTTCGGGCTAGGGTTAGGGTTAGGGGACAGGGACGGTTTAGGGTCCAGGTGAGGGTACGACAACGCTTTAGGGGGAGCGTACGTGTGAGGGCGCGGGTTAGCATCAGCGTACGGGTTAGGATTAGGGGACGGGTGAGGGTCAGGCTTCGGGGAAGGGTTAGGGTTAGGGTTCGGGCTAGGGTTAGGGTTAGGGGACAGGGACGGTTTAGGGTCCAGGTGAGGGTACGACAACGCTTTAGGGGGAGCGTACGTGTCAGGGCGCGGGTTAGCGTCCGCGTACGGGTTAAGATTAGGGGACGGGTGAGGGTCAGGCTTCGGGGAAGTGTTAGGGTTAGGGTTCGGTCTAGGGTTAGGGTTAGGGGACGGGGACGGTTTAGGGTCCAGGTGAGGGTACGACAACGCTTTAGGGGGAGCGTTCGTGTGAGGGCGCGGGTTAGTGTCAGCGTACGGGTTACGATTAGGGGACGGGTGAGGGTCAGGCTTCGGGGAAGGGTTAGGGTTAGGGTTCGGGCTAGGGTTAGGGTTAGGGGACGGGGACGGTTTAGGGTCCAGGTGAGGGTACGACAACGCTTTAGGGGGAGCGTACGTGTGAGGGCGCGGGTTAGTGTCAGCGTACGGGTTAGGATTAGGGGACGGGTGAGGGTCAGGCTTCGGGGAAGGGTTAGGGTTAGGGTTCGGGCTAGGGTTAGGGTTAGGGGACGGTGACGGTTTAGGGTCCAGGTGAGGGTACGACAACGCTTTAGGGGGAGCGTACGTGTGAGGGCGCGGCTTAGCGTCAGCGTACGGGTTAGGATTATGGGACGGGTGAGGGTCAGGCTTCGGGGAAGGGTTAGGGTTAGGGTTCCGGCTAGGGTTAGGGTTAGGGGACGGGGACGGTTTAGGGTCCAGGTGAGGGTACGACAACGCTTTAGGGGGAGCGTACGTGTGAGGGCGCGGTTTAGTGTCAGCGTACGGGTTAGGATTAGGGGACGGGTGAGGGTCAGGCTTCGGGGAAGGGTTAGGGTTAGGGTTCGGGCTAGGGTTAGGGTTAGGGGACGGCGACTGTTTAGGGTCCAGGTGAGGGTACGACAACGCTTTAGGGGGAGCGTACGTGTGAGGGCGCGGGTTAGTGTCAGCGTACGGGTTAGGATTAGGGGACGGGTGAGGGTCAGGCTTCGGGGAAGTGTTAGGTTTAGGGTTCGGGCTAGGGTTAGGGTTAGGGGACGGGGACGGTTTAGGGTCCAGGTGAGGGTACGACAACGCTTTAGGGGGAGCGTACGTGTGAGGGCGCGGGTTAGTGTCAGCGTACGGGTTAGGATTAGGGGACGGGTGAGGGTCAGGCTTCGGGGAAGGGTTAGGGTTAGGGTTCGGGCTAGGGTTAGGGTTAGGGGACGGCGACGGTTTAGGGTCCAGGTGAGGGTACGACAACGCTTTAGGGGGAGCGTACGTGTGAGGGCGCGGGTTAGTGTCAGCGTACGGGTTAGGATTAGGGGACGGGTGAGGGTCAGGCTTCGGGGAAGAGTTAGGGTTAGGGTTCGGGCTAGGGTTAGGGTTAGGGGACGGGGACGGTTTAGGGTCCAGGTGAGGGTACGACAACGCTTTAGGGGTAGCGTACGTGTGAGGGCGCGACTTAGCGTCAGCGTACGGGTTAGGATTATGGGACGGGTGAGGGTCAGGCTTCGGGGAAGGGTTAGGGTTAGGGTTCCGGCTAGGGTTAGGGTTAGGGGACGGGGACGGTTTAGGGTCCAGGTGAGGGTACGACAACGCTTTAGGGGGAGCGTACGTGTGAGGGCGCGGGTTAGTGTCAGCGTACGGGTTAGGATTAGGGGACGGGTGAGGGTCAGGCTTCGGGGAAGGGTTAGGGTTAGGGTTCGGGCTAGGGTTAGGGTTAGGGGACGGCGACTGTTTAGGGTCCAGGTGAGGGTACGACAACGCTTTAGGGGGAGCGTACGTGTGAGGGCGCGGGTTAGTGTCAGCGTACGGGTTAGGATTAGGGGACGGGTGAGGGTCAGGCTTCGGGGAAGTGTTAGGTTTAGGGTTCGGGCTAGGGTTAGGGTTAGGGGACGGGGACGGTTTAGGGTCCAGGTTAGGGTACGACAACGCTTTAGGGGGAGCGTACGTGTGAGGGCGCGGGTTAGTGTCAGCGTACGGGTTAGGATTAGGGGACGGGTGAGGGTCAGGCTTCGGGGAAGGGTTAGGGTTAGGGTTCGGGCTAGGGTTAGGGTTAGGGGACGGCGACGGTTTAGGGTCCAGGTGAGGGTACGACAACGCTTTAGGGGGAGCGTACGTGTGAGGGCGCGGGTTAGTGTCAGCGTACGGGTTAGGATTAGGGGACGGGTGAGGGTCAGGCTTCGGGGAAGAGTTAGGGTTAGGGTTCGGGCTAGGGTTAGGGTTAGGGGACGGGGACGGTTTAGGGTCCAGGTGAGGGTACGACAACGCTTTAGGGGTAGCGTACGTGTGAGGGCGCGACTTAGCGTCAGCGTACGGGTTAGGATTAGGGGACGGGTGAGGGTCAGGCTTCGGGGAAGGGTTAGGGTTAGGGTTCGGGCTAGGGTTAGGGTTAGGGGACGTGGACCGTTTAGGGTCCAGGTGAGTGTACGACAACGCTTTAGGGGGAGCGTACGTGTGAGGGCGCGGCTTAGTGTCAGCGTACGGGTTAAGATTAGGGGACGGGTGAGGGTCAGGCTTCGGGGAAGGGTTAGGGTTAGGGTTCGGGCTAGGGTTAGGGTTAGGGGACGGGGACGGTTTAGGGTCCAGGTGAGGGTACGACAACGCTTTAGGGGGAGCGTACGTGTGAGGGCGCGGGTTAGTGTCAGCGTACGGGTTAGGATTAGGGGACGGCTGAGGGTCAGGCTTCGGGGAAGGGTTAGGGTTAGGATTCGGGCTAGGGTTAGGGTTAGGGGACGGCGACGGTTTAGGGTCCAGGTGAGGGTACGACAACGCTTTAGGGGGAGCGTACGTGTGAGGGCGCGGGTTAGTGTCAGCGTACGGGTTAGGATTAGGGGACGGGTGAGGGTCAGGGTTCGGGGAAGTGTTAGGGTTAGGGTTCGGGCTAGGGTTAGGGTTAGGGGACGGGGACGGTTTAGGGTCCAGGTGAGGGTACGACAACGCTTTAGGGGGAGCGTACGTGTGAGGGCGCGGGTTAGTGTCAGCGTACGGGTTAGGATTAGGGGACGGGTGAGGGTCAGGCTTCGGGGAAGGGTTAGGGTTAGGGTTCGGGCTAGGGTTAGGGTTAGGGGACGGGGACGGTTTAGGGTCCAGGTGAGGGTACGACAACGCTTTAGGGGGAGCGTACGTGTGAGGGCGCGGGTTAGTGTCAGCGTACGGGTTAGGATTAGGGGACGGGTGAGGGTCAGGCTTCGGGGAAGGGTTAGGGTTAGGGTTCGGGCTAGGGTTAGGGTTAGGGGACGGGGACGGTTTAGGGTCCAGGTGAGGGTACGACAACGCTTTAGGGGGAGCGTACGTGTGAGGGCGCGACTTAGCGTCAGCGTACGGGTTAGGATTAGGGGACGGGTGAGGGTCAGGCTTCGGGGAAGGGTTAGGGTTAGGGTTCGGGCTAGGGTTAGGGTTAGGGGACGTGGACAGTTTAGGGTCCAGGTGAGGGTACGACAACGCTTTAGGGGGAGCGTACGTGTGAGGGCGCGGCTTAGTGTCAGCGTACGGGTTAGGATTAGGGGACGGGTGAGGGTCAGGCTTCGGGGAAGGGTTAGGGTTAGGGTTCGGGCTAGGGTTAGGGTTAGGGGACGGGGACGGTTTAGGGTCCAGGTGAGGGTACGACAACGCTTTAGGGGGAGCGTACGTGTGAGGGCGCGGGTTAGTGTCAGCGTACGGGTTAGGATTAGGGGACGGGTGAGGGTCAGGCTTCGGGGAAGGGTTAGGGTTAGGGTTCGGGCTAGGGTTAGGGTTAGGGGACGGGGACGGTTTAGGGTCCAGGTGAGGGTACGACAACGCTTTAGGGGGAGCGTACGTGTGAGGGCGCGGGTTAGTGTCAGCGTACGGGTTAGGATTAGGGGACGGGTGAGGGTCAGGCTTCGGGGAAGGGTTAGGGTTAGGGTTCGGGCTAGGGTTAGGGTAAGGGGACGGGGACGGTTTAGAGTCAAGGTGAGGGTACGACAACGGTTTAGGGGGAGCGTACGTGTGAGGGCGCGGGTTAGTGTCAGCGTACGGTTTAGGATTAGGGGACGGGTGAGGGTCAGGCTTCGGGGAAGGGTTAGGGTTAGGGTTCGGGCTAGGGTTAGGGTTAGGGGACGGGGACGGTTTAGGGTCCAGGTTAGGGTACGACAACGCTTTAGGGGGAGCGTACGTGTGAGGGCGCGGGTTAGTGTCAGCGTACGGGTTAGGATTAGGGGACGGGTGAGGGTCAGGCTTCGGGGAAGGGTTAGGGTTAGGGTTCGGGCTAGGGTTAGGGTTAGGGGACGGCGACGGTTTAGGGTCCAGGTGAGGGTACGACAACGCTTTAGGGGGAGCGTACGTGTGAGGGCGCGGGTTAGTGTCAGCGTACGGGTTAGGATTAGGGGACGGGTGAGGGTCAGGCTTCGGGGAAGAGTTAGGGTTAGGGTTCGGGCTAGGGTTAGGGTTAGGGGACGGGGACGGTTTAGGGTCCAGGTGAGGGTACGACAACGCTTTAGGGGTAGCGTACGTGTGAGGGCGCGACTTAGCGTCAGCGTACGGGTTAGGATTAGGGGACGGGTGAGGGTCAGGCTTCGGGGAAGGGTTAGGGTTAGGGTTCGGGCTAGGGTTAGGGTTAGGGGACGTGGACCGTTTAGGGTCCAGGTGAGTGTACGACAACGCTTTAGGGGGAGCGTACGTGTGAGGGCGCGGCTTAGTGTCAGCGTACGGGTTAAGATTAGGGGACGGGTGAGGGTCAGGCTTCGGGGAAGGGTTAGGGTTAGGGTTCGGGCTAGGGTTAGGGTTAGGGGACGGGGACGGTTTAGGGTCCAGGTGAGGGTACGACAACGCTTTAGGGGGAGCGTACGTGTGAGGCCGCGGGTTAGTGTCAGCGTACGGGTTAGGATTAGGGGACGGCTGAGGGTCAGGCTTCGGGGAAGGGTTAGGGTTAGGATTCGGGCTAGGGTTAGGGTTAGGGGACGGCGACGGTTTAGGGTCCAGGTGAGGGTACGACAACGCTTTAGGGGGAGCGTACGTGTGAGGGCGCGGGTTAGTGTCAGCGTACGGGTTAGGATTAGGGGACGGGTTAGGGTCAGGGTTCGGGGAAGTGTTAGGGTTAGGGTTCGGGCTAGGGTTAGGGTTAGGGGACGGGGACGGTTTAGGGTCCAGGTGAGGGTACGACAACGCTTTAGGGGGAGCGTACGTGTGAGGGCGCGGGTTAGTGTCAGCGTACGGGTTAGGATTAGGGGACGGGTGAGGGTCAGGCTTCGGGGAAGGGTTAGGGTTAGGGTTCGGGCTAGGGTTAGGGTTAGGGGACGGGGACGGTTTAGGGTCCAGGTGAGGGTACGACAACGCTTTAGGGGGAGCGTACGTGTGAGGGCGCGGGTTAGTGTCAGCGTACGGGTTAGGATTAGGGGACGGGTGAGGGTCAGGCTTCGGGGAAGGGTTAGGGTTAGGGTTCGGGCTAGGGTTAGGGTTAGGGGACGGGGACGGTTTAGGGTCCAGGTGAGGGTACGACAACGCTTTAGGGGGAGCGTACGTGTGAGGGCGCGACTTAGCGTCAGCGTACGGGTTAGGATTAGGGGACGGGTGAGGGTCAGGCTTCGGGGAAGGGTTAGGGTTAGGGTTCGGGCTAGGGTTAGGGTTAGGGGACGTGGACAGTTTAGGGTCCAGGTGAGGGTACGACAACGCTTTAGGGGGAGCGTACGTGTGAGGGCGCGGCTTAGTGTCAGCGTACGGGTTAGGATTAGGGGACGGGTGAGGGTCAGGCTTCGGGGAAGGGTTAGGGTTAGGGTTCGGGCTAGGGTTAGGGTTAGGGGACGGGGACGGTTTAGGGTCCAGGTGAGGGTACGACAACGCTTTAGGGGGAGCGTACGTGTGAGGGCGCGGGTTAGTGTCAGCGTACGGGTTAGGATTAGGGGACGGGTGAGGGTCAGGCTTCGGGGAAGGGTTAGGGTTAGGGTTCGGGCTAGGGTTAGGGTTAGGGGACGGGGACGGTTTAGGGTCCAGGTGAGGGTACGACAACGCTTTAGGGGGAGCGTACGTGTGAGGGCGCGGGTTAGTGTCAGCGTACGGGTTAGGATTAGGGGACGGGTGAGGGTCAGGCTTCGGGGAAGGGTTAGGGTTAGGGTTCGGGCTAGGGTTAGGGTAAGGGGACGGGGACGGTTTAGAGTCAAGGTGAGGGTACGACAACGGTTTAGGGGGAGCGTACGTGTGAGGGCGCGGGTTAGTGTCAGCGTACGGTTTAGGATTAGGGGACGGGTGAGGGTCAGGCTTCGGGGAAGGGTTAGGGTTAGGGTTCGGGCTAGGGTTAGGGTTAGGGGACGGGGACGGTTTAGGGTCCAGGTGAGTGTACGACAACGCTTTAGGGGGAGCGTACGTGTGAGGGCGCGGCTTAGTGTCAGCGTACGGGTTAGGATTAGGGGACGGGTGAGGGTCAGGCTTCGGGGAAGGGTTAGGGTTAGGGTTCGGGCTAGGGTTAGGGTTAGGGGACGGGGACGGTTTAGGGTCCAGGTGAGGGTACGACAACGCTTTAGGGGGAGCGTACGTGTGAGGGCGCGGGTTAGTGTCAGCGTACGGGTTAGGATTAGGGGACGGGTGAGGGTCAGGCTTCGGGGAAGGGTTAGGGTTAGGGTTCGGGCTAGGGTTAGGGTTAGGGGACGGGGACGGTTTAGGGTCCAGGTGAGGGTACGACAACGCTTTAGGGGGAGCGTACGTGTGAGGGCGCGGCTTAGTGTCAACTTACGGGTTAGGATTAGGGGACGGGTGAGGGTCAGGCTTCGGGGAAGGGTTAGGGTTAGGGTTCGGGCTAAGGTTAGGGTTAGGGGACGGCGACGGTTTAGGGTCCAGGTGAGGGTACGACAACGCTTTAGGGGGAGCGTACGTGTGAGGGCGCGGGTTAGTGTCAGCGTACGGGTTAGGATTAGGGGACGGGTGAGGGTCAGGCTTCGGGGAAGGGTTAGGGTTAGGGTTCGGGCTAGGGTTAGGGTTAGGGGACGGGGACGGTTTAGGGTCCAGGTGAGGGTACGACAACGCTTTAGGGGGAGCGTACGTGTGAGGGCGCGGGTTAGTGTCAGCGTACGGGTTAGGATTAGGGGACGGGTGAGGGTCAGGCTTCGGGGAAGGGTTAGGTTTAGGGTTCGGGCTAGGGTTAGGGTTAGGGGACGGGGACGGTTTAGGGTCAAGGTGAGGGTACGACAATGCTTTAGGGGGAGCGTACATGTGAGGGCGCGGGTTAGTGTCATCGTACGGGTTAAGATTAGGGGACGGGTGAGGGTCAGGCTTCGGGGAAGGGTTAGGGTTAGGTTTCGGGCTAGGGTTAGGGTTAGGGGACGGGGACGGTTTAGGGTCCAGGTGAGGGTACGACAACGCTTTAGGGGGAGCGTACGTGTGAGGGCGCGGGTTAGTGTCAGCGTACGGGTTAGGATTAGGGGACGGGTGAGGGTCAGGCTTCGGGGAAGGGTTAGGGTTAGGGTTCGGGCTAGGGTTAGGGTTAGGGGACGGGGACGGTTTAGGGTCCAGGTGAGGGTACGACAACGCTTTAGGGCGAGCGTACGTGTGAGGGTGCGGGTTAGTGTCAGCGTACGGGTTAGGATTAGGGGACGGGTGAGGGTCAGGCTTCGGGGAAGGGTTAGGGTTAGGGTTCGGGCTAGGGTTAGGGTTAGGGGACGGGGACGGTTTAGGGTCCAGGTGAGGGTACGACAACGCTTTAGGGGGAGCGTACGTGTGAGGGCGCGGGTTAGTGTCAGCGTACGGGTTAGGATTAGGGGACGGGTGAGGGTCAGGCTTCGGGGAAGGGTTAGGGTTAGGGTTCGGGCTAGGGTTAGGGTAAGGGGACGGGGACGGTTTAGAGTCAAGGTGAGGGTACGACAACGGTTTAGGGGGAGCGTACGTGTGAGGGCGCGGGTTAGTGTCAGCGTACGGTTTAGGATTAGGGGACGGCTGAGGGTCAGGCTTCGGGGAAGGGTTAGGGTTAGGGTTCGGGCTAGGGTTAGGGTTAGGGGACGGGGACGGTTTAGGGTCCAGGTGAGTGTACGACAACGCTTTAGGGGGAGCGTACGTGTGAGGGCGCGGCTTAGTGTCAGCGTACGGGTTAGGATTAGGGGACGGGTGAGGGTCAGGCTTCGGGGAAGGGTTAGGGTTAGGGTTCGGGCTAGGGTTAGGGTTAGGGGACGGGGACGGTTTAGGGTCCAGGTGAGGGTACGACAACGCTTTAGGGGGAGCGTACGTGTGAGGGCGCGGGTTAGTGTCAGCGTACGGGTTAGGATTAGGGGACGGGTGAGGGTCAGGCTTCGGGGAAGGGTTAGGGTTAGGGTTCGGGCTAGGGTTAGGGTTAGGGGACGGGGACGGTTTAGGGTCCAGGTGAGGGTACGACAACGCTTTAGGGGGAGCGTACGTGTGAGGGCGCGGCTTAGTGTCAACGTACGGGTTAGGATTAGGGGACGGGTGAGGGTCAGGCTTCGGGGAAGGGTTAGGGTTAGGGTTCGGGCTAAGGTTAGGGTTAGGGGACGGCGACGGTTTAGGGTCCAGGTGAGGGTACGACAACGCTTTAGGGGGAGCGTACGTGTGAGGGCGCGGGTTAGTGTCAGCGTACGGGTTAGGATTAGGGGACGGGTGAGGGTCAGGCTTCGGGGAAGGGTTAGGGTTAGGGTTCGGGCTTCGGTTAGGGTTAGGGGACGGGGACGGTTTAGGGTCCAGGTGAGGGTACGACAACGCTTTAGGGGGAGCGTACGTGTGAGGGCGCGGGTTAGTGTCAGCGTACGGGTTAGGATTAGGGGACGGGTGAGGGTCAGGCTTCGGGGAAGGGTTAGGTTTAGGGTTCGGGCTAGGGTTAGGGTTAGGGGACGGGGACGGTTTAGGGTCAAGGTGAGGGTACGACAATGCTTTAGGGGGAGCGTACATGTGAGGGCGCGGGTTAGTGTCATCGTACGGGTTAAGATTAGGGGACGGGTGAGGGTCAGGCTTCGGGGAAGGGTTAGGGTTAGGGTTCGGGCTAGGGTTAGGGTTAGGGGACGGGGACGGTTTAGGGTCCAGGTGAGGGTACGACAACGCTTTAGGGGGAGCGTACGTGTGAGGGCGCGGGTTAGTGTCAGCGTACGGGTTAGGATTAGGGGACGGGTGAGGGTCAGGCTTCGGGGAAGGGTTAGGGTTAGGGTTCGGGCTAGGGTTAGGGTTAGGGGACGGGGACGGTTTAGGGTCCAGGTGAGGGTACGACAACGCTTTAGGGCGAGCGTACGTGTGAGGGTGCGGGTTAGTGTCAGCGTACGGGTTAGGATTAGGGGACGGGTGAGTGTCAGGCTTCGAGGAAGCGTTAGGGTTAGGGTTCGGGCTAGGTTTAGGGTTGGGGACGGGGACGGTTTAGGGTCCAGGTGAGGGTACGACAACGCTTTAGGGGGAGCGTACGTGTGAGGGCGCAGGTTAGCGTCAGCGTACAGGTTAGGATTAGGGGACGGGTGAGGGTCAGGCTTCGGGGAAGTGTGAGGGTTAGGTTTCGGGCTAGGGTTAGGGTTAGGGGACGGGGACGGTTTAGGGTCCAGGTGAGGGTACGACAACGCTTTAGGGGGAGCGTTCGTGTGAGGGCGCGGGTTAGTGTCAGCGTACGGGTTAGGATTAGGGGACGGGTGAGGGTCAGGCTTCGGGGAAGGGTTAGGGTTAGGGTTCGGGCTAGGGTTAGGGTTAGGGGACGGGGACGGTTTAGGGTCCAGGTGAGGGTACGACAACGCTTTAGGGGGAGCGTACGTGTGAGGGCGCGGGTTAGGGTCAGCGTACGGGTTAGGATTAGGGGACGGTTGAGGGTCAGGCTTCGGGGAAGGGTTAGGGTTAGGGTTCGGGCTAGGGTTAGGGTTAGGGGACGGGGACGGTTTAGGGTCCAGGTGAGGGTACGACAACGCTTTAGGGGGAGCGTACGTGTGAGGGCGCGGGTTAGTGTCAGCGTACGGGTTAGGATTAGGGGACGGGTGAGGGTCAGGCTTCGGGGAAGGGTTAGGGTTAGGGTTCGGGCTAGGGTTAGGGTTAGGGGACGGGGCGGTTCAGGGTCCAGGTGAGGGTACGACAACGCTCTAGGGGGAGCGTACGTGTGAGGGCGCGGGTTAGTGTCAGCGTACGGGTTAGGATTAGGGGACGGGTGAGGGTCAGGCTTCGGGGAAGGGTTAGGGTTAGGGTTCGGGCTAGTGTTAGGGTTAGGGGACGGGGACGGTTTAGGGTCCAGGTGAGGGTACGACAACGCTATAGGGGGAGCGTACGTGTGAGGGCGCGGGTTAGTGTCAGCGTACGGGTTAGGATTAGGGGACGGGTGAGGGTCAGGCTTCGGGGAAGGGTTAGGGTTACGGTTCGGGCTAGGGTTAGGGTTAGGGGACGGGGACGGTTTAGGGTCCAGGTGAGGGTACGACAACGCTTTAGGGGGAGCGTACGTGTGAGGGCGCGGGTTAGCGTCAGCGTACGGGTTAGGATTAGGGGACGGGTGAGGGTCAGGCTTCGGGGAAGGGTTAGGGTTAGGGTTCGGGCTAGGGTTAGGGTTAGGGGACAGGGACGGTTTAGGGTCCAGGTGAGGGTACGACAACGCTTTAGGGGGAGCGTACGTGTGAGGGCGCGGGTTAGCATCAGCGTACGGGTTAGGATTAGGGGACGGGTGAGGGTCAGGCTTCGGGGAAGGGTTAGGGTTAGGGTTCGGGCTAGGGTTAGGGTTAGGGGACAGGGACGGTTTAGGGTCCAGGTGAGGGTACGACAACGCTTTAGGGGGAGCGTACGTGTCAGGGCGCGGGTTAGCGTCCGCGTACGGGTTAAGATTAGGGGACGGGTGAGGGTCAGGCTTCGGGGAAGTGTTAGGGTTAGGGTTCGGTCTAGGGTTAGGGTTAGGGGACGGGGACGGTTTAGGGTCCAGGTGAGGGTACGACAACGCTTTAGGGGGAGCGTTCGTGTGAGGGCGCGGGTTAGTGTCAGCGTACGGGTTACGATTAGGGGACGGGTGAGGGTCAGGCTTCGGGGAAGGGTTAGGGTTAGGGTTCGGGCTAGGGTTAGGGTTAGGGGACGGGGACGGTTTAGGGTCCAGGTGAGGGTACGACAACGCTTTAGGGGGAGCGTACGTGTGAGGGCGCGGGTTAGTGTCAGCGTACGGGTTAGGATTAGGGGACGGGTGAGGGTCAGGCTTCGGGGAAGGGTTAGGGTTAGGGTTCGGGCTAGGGTTAGGGTTAGGGGACGGTGACGGTTTAGGGTCCAGGTGAGGGTACGACAACGCTTTAGGGGGAGCGTACGTGTGAGGGCGCGGCTTAGCGTCAGCGTACGGGTTAGGATTATGGGACGGGTGAGGGTCAGGCTTCGGGGAAGGGTTAGGGTTAGGGTTCCGGCTAGGGTTAGGGTTAGGGGACGGGGACGGTTTAGGGTCCAGGTGAGGGTACGACAACGCTTTAGGGGGAGCGTACGTGTGAGGGCGCGGGTTAGTGTCAGCGTACGGGTTAGGATTAGGGGACGGGTGAGGGTCAGGCTTCGGGGAAGGGTTAGGGTTAGGGTTCGGGCTAGGGTTAGGGTTAGGGGACGGCGACTGTTTAGGGTCCAGGTGAGGGTACGACAACGCTTTAGGGGGAGCGTACGTGTGAGGGCGCGGGTTAGTGTCAGCGTACGGGTTAGGATTAGGGGACGGGTGAGGGTCAGGCTTCGGGGAAGTGTTAGGTTTAGGGTTCGGGCTAGGGTTAGGGTTAGGGGACGGGGACGGTTTAGGGTCCAGGTGAGGGTACGACAACGCTTTAGGGGGAGCGTACGTGTGAGGGCGCGGGTTAGTGTCAGCGTACGGGTTAGGATTAGGGGACGGGTGAGGGTCAGGCTTCGGGGAAGGGTTAGGGTTAGGGTTCGGGCTAGGGTTAGGGTTAGGGGACGGCGACGGTTTAGGGTCCAGGTGAGGGTACGACAACGCTTTAGGGGGAGCGTACGTGTGAGGGCGCGGGTTAGTGTCAGCGTACGGGTTAGGATTAGGGGACGGGTGAGGGTCAGGCTTCGGGGAAGAGTTAGGGTTAGGGTTCGGGCTAGGGTTAGGGTTAGGGGACGGGGACGGTTTAGGGTCCAGGTGAGGGTACGACAACGCTTTAGGGGTAGCGTACGTGTGAGGGCGCGACTTAGCGTCAGCGTACGGGTTAGGATTAGGGGACGGGTGAGGGTCAGGCTTCGGGGAAGGGTTAGGGTTAGGGTTCGGGCTAGGGTTAGGGTTAGGGGACGTGGACCGTTTAGGGTCCAGGTGAGTGTACGACAACGCTTTAGGGGGAGCGTACGTGTGAGGGCGCGGCTTAGTGTCAGCGTACGGGTTAAGATTAGGGGACGGGTGAGGGTCAGGCTTCGGGGAAGGGTTAGGGTTAGGGTTCGGGCTAGGGTTAGGGTTAGGGGACGGGGACGGTTTAGGGTCCAGGTGAGGGTACGACAACGCTTTAGGGGAGCGTACGTGTGAGGGCGCGGGTTAGTGTCAGCGTACGGGTTAGGATTAGGGGACGGCTGAGGGTCAGGCTTCGGGGAAGTGTTAGGGTTAGGATTCGGGCTAGGGTTAGGGTTAGGGGACGGCGACGGTTTAGGGTCCAGGTGAGGGTACGACAACGCTTTAGGGGGAGCGTACGTGTGAGGGCGCGGGTTAGTGTCAGCGTACGGGTTAGGATTAGGGGACGGGTGAGGGTCAGGCTTCGGGGAAGTGTTAGGGTTAGGGTTCGGGCTAGGGTTAGGGTTAGGGGACGGGGACGGTTTAGGGTCCAGGTGAGGGTACGACAACGCTTTAGGGGGAGCGTACGTGTGAGGGCGCGGGTTAGTGTCAGCGTACGGGTTAGGATTAGGGGACGGGTGAGGGTCAGGCTTCGGGGAAGGGTTAGGGTTAGGGTTCGGGCTAGGGTTAGGGTTAGGGGACGGGGACGGTTTAGGGTCCAGGTGAGGGTACGACAACGCTTTAGGGGGAGCGTACGTGTGAGGGCGCGGGTTAGTGTCAGCGTACGGGTTAGGATTAGGGGACGGGTGAGGGTCAGGCTTCGGGGAAGGGTTAGGGTTAGGGTTCGGGCTAGGGTTAGGGTTAGGGGACGGGGACGGTTTAGGGTCCAGGTGAGGGTACGACAACGCTTTAGGGGGAGCGTACGTGTGAGGGCGCGACTTAGCGTCAGCGTACGGGTTAGGATTAGGGGACGGGTGAGGGTCAGGCTTCGGGGAAGGGTTAGGGTTAGGGTTCGGGCTAGGGTTAGGGTTAGGGGACGTGGACAGTTTAGGGTCCAGGTGAGGGTACGACAACGCTTTAGGGGGAGCGTACGTGTGAGGGCGCGGCTTAGTGTCAGCGTACGGGTTAGGATTAGGGGACGGGTGAGGGTCAGGCTTCGGGGAAGGGTTAGGGTTAGGGTTCGGGCTAGGGTTAGGGTTAGGGGACGGGGACGGTTTAGGGTCCAGGTGAGGGTACGACAACGCTTTAGGGGGAGCGTACGTGTGAGGGCGCGGGTTAGTGTCAGCGTACGGGTTAGGATTAGGGGACGGGTGAGGGTCAGGCTTCGGGGAAGGGTTAGGGTTAGGGTTCGGGCTAGGGTTAGGGTTAGGGGACGGGGACGGTTTAGGGTCCAGGTGAGGGTACGACAACGCTTTAGGGGGAGCGTACGTGTGAGGGCGCGGCTTAGTGTCAGCGTACGGGTTAGGATTAGGGGACGGGTGAGGGTCAGGCTTCGGGGAAGGGTTAGGGTTAGGGTTCGGGCTAGGGTTAGGGTTAGGGGACGGGGACGGTTTAGGGTCCAGGTGAGGGTACGACAACGCTTTAGGGGGAGCGTACGTGTGAGGGCGCGGGTTAGTGTCAGCGTACGGGTTAGGATTAGGGGACGGGTGAGGGTCAGGCTTCGGGGAAGGGTTAGGGTTAGGGTTCGGGCTAGGGTTAGGGTTAGGGGACGGGGACGGTTTAGGGTCCAGGTGAGGGTACGACAACGCTTTAGGGGGAGCGTACGTGTGAGGGCGCGGCTTAGTGTCAACGTACGGGTTAGGATTAGGGGACGGGTGAGGGTCAGGCTTCGGGGAAGGGTTAGGGTTAGGGTTCGGGCTAAGGTTAGGGTTAGGGGACGGCGACGGTTTAGGGTCCAGGTGAGGGTACGACAACGCTTTAGGGGGAGCGTACGTGTGAGGGCGCGGGTTAGTGTCAGCGTACGGGTTAGGATTAGGGGACGGGTGAGGGTCAGGCTTCGGGGAAGGGTTAGGGTTAGGGTTCGGGCTAGGGTTAGGGTTAGGGGACGGGGACGGTTTAGGGTCCAGGTGAGGGTACGACAACGCTTTAGGGGGAGCGTACGTGTGAGGGCGCGGGTTAGTGTCAGCGTACGGGTTAGGATTAGGGGACGGGTGAGGGTCAGGCTTCGGGGAAGGGTTAGGTTTAGGGTTCGGGCTAGGGTTAGGGTTAGGGGACGGGGACGGTTTAGGGTCAAGGTGAGGGTACGACAATGCTTTAGGGGGAGCGTACATGTGAGGGCGCGGGTTAGTGTCATCGTACGGGTTAAGATTAGGGGACGGGTGAGGGTCAGGCTTCGGGGAAGGGTTAGGGTTAGGGTTCGGGCTAGGGTTAGGGTTAGGGGACGGGGACGGTTTAGGGTCCAGGTGAGGGTACGACAACGCTTTAGGGGGAGCGTACGTGTGAGGGCGCGGGTTAGTGTCAGCGTACGGGTTAGGATTAGGGGACGGGTGAGGGTCAGGCTTCGGGGAAGGGTTAGGGTTAGGGTTCGGGCTAGGGATAGGGTTAGGGGACGGGGACGGTTTAGGGTCCAGGTGAGGGTACGACAACGCTTTAGGGCGAGCGTACGTGTGAGGGTGCGGGTTAGTGTCAGCGTACGGGTTAGGATTAGGGGACGGGTGAGTGTCAGGCTTCGAGGAAGCGTTAGGGTTAGGGTTCGGGCTAGGTTTAGGGTTGGGGACGGGGACGGTTTAGGGTCCAGGTGAGGGTACGACAACGCTTTAGGGGGAGCGTACGTGTGAGGGCGCAGGTTAGCGTCAGCGTACAGGTTAGGATTAGGGGACGGGTGAGGGTCAGGCTTCGGGGAAGTGTGAGGGTTAGGTTTCGGGCTAGGGTTAGGGTTAGGGGACGGGGACGGTTTAGGGTCCAGGTGAGGGTACGACAACGCTTTAGGGGGAGCGTTCGTGTGAGGGCGCGGGTTAGTGTCAGCGTACGGGTTAGGATTAGGGGACGGGTGAGGGTCAGGCTTCGGGGAAGGGTTAGGGTTAGGGTTCGGGCTAGGGTTAGGGTTAGGGGACGGGGACGGTTTAGGGTCCAGGTGAGGGTACGACAACGCTTTAGGGGGAGCGTACGTGTGAGGGCGCGGGTTAGGGTCAGCGTACGGGTTAGGATTAGGGGACGGTTGAGGGTCAGGCTTCGGGGAAGGGTTAGGGTTAGGGTTCGGGCTAGGGTTAGGGTTAGGGGACGGGGACGGTTTAGGGTCCAGGTGAGGGTACGACAACGCTTTAGGGGGAGCGTACGTGTGAGGGCGCGGGTTAGTGTCAGCGTACGGGTTAGGATTAGGGGACGGGTGAGGGTCAGGCTTCGGGGAAGGGTTAGGGTTAGGGTTCGGGCTAGGGTTAGGGTTAGGGGACGGGGCGGTTCAGGGTCCAGGTGAGGGTACGACAACGCTCTAGGGGGAGCGTACGTGTGAGGGCGCGGGTTAGTGTCAGCGTACGGGTTAGGATTAGGGGACGGGTGAGGGTCAGGCTTCGGGGAAGGGTTAGGGTTAGGGTTCGGGCTAGTGTTAGGGTTAGGGGACGGGGACGGTTTAGGGTCCAGGTGAGGGTACGACAACGCTATAGGGGGAGCGTACGTGTGAGGGCGCGGGTTAGTGTCAGCGTACGGGTTAGGATTAGGGGACGGGTGAGGGTCAGGCTTCGGGGAAGGGTTAGGGTTACGGTTCAGGCTAGGGTTAGGGTTAGGGGACGGGGACGGTTTAGGGTCCAGGTGAGGGTACGACAACGCTTTAGGGGGAGCGTACGTGTGAGGGCGCGGGTTAGCGTCAGCGTACGGGTTAGGATTAGGGGACGGGTGAGGGTCAGGCTTCGGGGAAGGGTTAGGGTTAGGGTTCGGGCTAGGGTTAGGGTTAGGGGACAGGGACGGTTTAGGGTCCAGGTGAGGGTACGACAACGCTTTAGGGGGAGCGTACGTGTGAGGGCGCGGGTTAGCATCAGCGTACGGGTTAGGATTAGGGGACGGGTGAGGGTCAGGCTTCGGGGAAGGGTTAGGGTTAGGGTTCGGGCTAGGGTTAGGGTTAGGGGACAGGGACGGTTTAGGGTCCAGGTGAGGGTACGACAACGCTTTAGGGGGAGCGTACGTGTCAGGGGGCGGGTTAGCGTCCGCGTACGGGTTAAGATTAGGGGACGGGTGAGGGTCAGGCTTCGGGGAAGGGTTAGGGTTAGGGTTCGGTCTAGGGTTAGGGTTAGGGGACGGGGACGGTTTAGGGTCCAGGTGAGGGTACGACAACGCTTTAGGGGGAGCGTTCGTGTGAGGGCGCGGGTTAGTGTCAGCGTACGGGTTACGATTAGGGGACGGGTGAGGGTCAGGCTTCGGGGAAGGGTTAGGGTTACGGTTCGGGCTAGGGTTAGGGTTAGGGGACGGGGACGGTTTAGGGTCCAGGTGAGGGTACGACAACGCTTTAGGGGGAGCGTTCGTGTGAGGGCGCGGGTTAGTGTCAGCGTACGGGTTAGGATTAGGGGACGGGTGAGGGTCAGGCTTCGGGGAAGGGTTAGGGTTAGGGTTCGGGCTAGGGTTAGGGTTAGGGGACGGTGACGGTTTAGGGTCCAGGTGAGGGTACGACAACGCTTTAGGGGGAGCGTACGTGTGAGGGCGCGGCTTAGCGTCAGCGTACGGGTTAGGATTATGGGACGGGTGAGGGTCAGGCTTCGGGGAAGGGTTAGGGTTAGGGTTCGGGCTACGGTTAGGGTTAGGGGACGGGGACGGTTTAGGGTCCAAGTGAGGGTACGACAACGCTTTAGGGGGAGCGTACGTGTGAGGGCGCGGCTTAGTGTCAGCGTACAGGTTAGGATTAGGGGACGGGTGAGGGTCAGGCTTCGGGGAAGGGTTAGGGTTAGGGTTCGGGCTAGGGTTAGGGTTAGGGGACGGGGACGGTTTAGGGTCCAGGTGAGGGTACGACAACGCTTTAGGGGGAGCGTACGTGTGAGGGCGCGGGTTAGTGTCAGCGTACGGTTTAGGATTAGGGGACGGGTGAGGGTCAGGCTTCGGGGAAGGGTTAGGGTTAGGGTTCGGGCTAGGGTTAGGGTTAGGGGACGGGGACGGCTTAGGGTCCAGGTGAGGGTACGACAACGCTTTAGGGGGAGCGTACGTGTGAGGGCGCGGGTTAGTGTCAGCGTACGGGTTAGGATTAGGGGACGGGTGAGGGTCAGGCTTCGGGGAAGGGTTAGGGTTAGGGTTCGGGCTAGGGTTAGGGTTAGGGGACGGGGACGGTTTAGGGTCCAGGTGAGGGTACGACAACGCTTTAGGGTGAGCGTACGTGTGAGGGTGCGGGTTAGTGTCAGCGTACGGGTTAGGATTAGGGGACGGGTGAGGGTCAGGCTTCGAGGAAGCGTTAGGGTTAGGGTTCGGGCTAGGTTTAGGGTTGGGGACGGGGACGGTTTAGGGTCCAGGTGAGGGTACGACAACGCTTTAGGGGGAGCGTACGTGTGAGGGCGCAGGTTAGCGTCAGCGTACTGGTTAGGATTAGGGGACGGGTGAGGGTCAGGCTTCGGGGAAGTGTGAGGGTTAGGTTTCGGGCTAGGGTTAGGGTTAGGGGACGGGGACGGTTTAGGGTCCAGGTGAGGGTACGACAACGCTTTAGGGGGAGCGTTCGTGTGAGGGCGCGGGTTAGTGTCAGCGTACGGGTTAGGATTAGGGGACGGGTGAGGGTCAGGCTTCGGGGAAGTGTTAGGGTTAGGGTTCGGGCTAGGGTTAGGGTTAGGGGACGGGGACGGTTTAGGGTCCAGGTGAGGGTACGACAACGCTTTAGGGGGAGCGTACGTGTGAGGGCGCGGGTTAGTGTCAGCGTACGGGTTACGATTAGGGGACGGGTGAGGGTCAGGCTTCGGGGAAGGGTTAGGGTTAGGGTTCGGGCTAGGGTTAGGGTTAGGGGACGGGGACGGTTTAGGGTCCAGGTGAGGGTACGACAACGCTCTAGGGGGAGCGTACGTGTGAGGGCGCGGGTTAGTGTCAGCGTACGGGTTATGATTAGGGGACGGGTGAGGGTCAGGCTTCGGGGAAGGGTTAGGGTTAGGGTTCGGGCTAGGGTTAGGGTTAGGGGACGGGGACGGTTTAGGGTCCAGGTGAGGGTACGACAACGCTTTAGGGGGAGCGTACGTGTGAGGGCGCGGGTTAGGGTCAGGGTACGGGTTAGGATTAGGGGACGGTTGAGGGTCAGGCTTCGGGGAAGTGTTAGGGTTAGGGTTCGGGCTAGGGTTAGGGTTAGGGGACGGGGACGGTTTAGGGTCCAGGTGAGGGTACGACAACGCTTTAGGGGGAGCGTACGTGTGAGGGCGCGGGTTAGTGTCAGCGTACGGGTTAGGATTAGGGGACGGGTGAGGGTCAGGCTTCGGGGAAGGGTTAGGGTTAGGGTTCGGGCTAGGGTTAGGGTTAGGGGACGGGGCGGTTCAGGGTCCAGGTGAGGGTACGACAACGCTCTAGGGGGAGCGTACGTGTGAGGGCGCGGGTTAGTGTCAGCGTACGGGTTAGGATTAGGGGACGGGTGAGGGTCAGGCTTCGGGGAAGGGTTAGGGTTAGGGTTCGGGCTAGGGTTAGGGTTAGGGGACGGGGACGGTTTAGGGTCCAGGTGAGGGTACGACAACGCTTTAGGGGGAGCGTACGTGTGAGGGCGCGGGTTAGCGTCAGCGTACGGGTTAGGATTAGGGGACGGGTGAGGGTCAGGCTTCGGGGAAGGGTTAGGGTTAGGGTTCGGGCTAGGGTTAGGGTTAGGGGACGGGGACGGTTTAGGGTCCAGGTGAGGGTACGACAACGCTTTAGGGGGAGCGTACGTGTGAGGGCGCGGGTTAGCGTCAGCGTACGGGTTAGGATTAGGGGACGGGTGAGGGTCAGGCTTCGGGGAAGTGTTAGGGTTAGGGTTCGGGCTAGGGTTAGGGTTAGGGGACAGGGACGGTTTAGGGTCCAGGTGAGGGTACGAAAACGCTTTAGGGGGAGCGTACGTGTGAGGGCGCGGGTTAGCGTCCGCGTACGGGTTAAGATTAGGGGACGGGTGAGGGTCAGGCTTCGGGGAAGGGTTAGGGTTAGGGTTCGGTCTAGGGTTAGGGTTAGGGGACAGGGACGGTTTAGGGTCCAGGTGAGGGTACGACAACGCTTTAGGGGGAGCGTTCGTGTGAGGGCGCGGGTTAGTGTCAGCGTACGGGTTACGATTAGGGTACGGGTGAGGGTCAGGCTTCGGGGAAGGGTTAGGGTTAGGGTTCGGGCTAGGGTTAGGGTTAGGGGACGGGGACGGTTTAGGGTCCAGGTGAGGGTACGACAACGCTTTAGGGGGAGCGTACGTGTGAGGGCGCGGGTTAGCGTCAGCGTACGGGTTAGGATTAGGGGACGGGTGAGGGTCAGGCTTCGGGGAAGGGTTAGGGTTAGGGTTCGGGCTAGGGTTAGGGTTAGGGGACGGGGACGGTTTAGGGTCCAGGTGAGGGTACGACAACGCTTTAGGGGGAGCGTACGTGTGAGGGCGCGGCTTAGTGTCAGCGTACAGGTTAGGATTATGGGACGGGTGAGGGTCAGGCTTCGGGGAAGGGTTAGGGTTAGGGTTCGGGCTAGGGTTAGGGTTAGGGGACGGGGACGGTTTAGGGTCCAAGTGAGGGTACGACAACGCTTTAGGGGGAGCGTACGTGTGAGGGCGCGGCTTAGTGTCAGCGTACAGGTTAGGATTAGGGGACGGGTGAGGGTCAGGCTTCGGGGAAGGGTTAGGGTTAGCGTTCGGGCTAGGGTTAGGGTTAGGGGACGGGGACGGTTTAGGGTCCAGGTGAGGGTACGACAACGCTTTAGGGGGAGCGTACGTGTGAGGGCGCGGGTTAGTGTCAGCGTACGGGTTAGGATTTGGGGACGGGTGAGGGTCAGGCTTCGGGGAAGGGTTAGGGTTAGGGTTCGGGCTAGGGTTAGGGTTAGGGGACGGGGACGGTTTAGGGTCCAGGTGAGGGTACGACAACGCTTTAGGGGGAGCGTACGTGAGAGGGTGCGGGTTAGTGTCAGCGTACGGGTTAGGACTAGGGGACGGGTGAGGGTCAGGCTTCGAGGAAGCGTTAGGGTTAGGGTTCGGGCTAGGTTTAGGGTTGGGGACGGGGACGGTTTAGGGTCCAGGTGAGGGTACGACAACGCTTTAGGGGGAGCGTACGTGTGAGGGCGCAGGTTAGCGTCAGCGTACAGGTTAGGATTAGGGGACGGGTGAGGGTCAGGCTTCGGGGAAGTGTGAGGGTTAGGTTTCGGGCTAGGGTTAGGGTTAGGGGACGGGGACGGTTTAGGGTCCAGGTGAGGGTACGACAACGCTTTAGGGGGAGCGTACGTGTGAGGGCGCGGCTTAGTGTCAGCGTACGGGTTAGGATTAGGGGACGGGTGAGGGTCAGGCTTCGGGGAAGGGTTAGGGTTAGGGTTCGGGCTAGGGTTAGGGTTAGGGGACGGCGACGGTTTAGGGTCCAGGTGAGGGTACGACAACGCTTTAGGGGGAGCGTACGTGTGAGGGCGCGGCTTACTGTCAGCGTACGGGTTAGGATTAGGGGACGGGTGAGGGTCAGGCTTCGGGGAAGGGTTAGGGTTAGGGTTCGGGCTAGGGTTAGGGTTAGGGGACGGGGACAGTTTAGGGTCCAGGTGAGGGTACGACAACGCTTTAGGGGGAGCGTACGTGTGAGGGCGCGGGTTAGTGTCAGCGTACGGGTTAGGATTAGGGGACGGGTGAGGGTCAGGCTTCGGGGAAGAGTTAGGGTTAGGGTTCGGGCTAGGGTTAGGGTTAGGGGACGGGGACGGTTTAGGGTCCAGGTGAGGGTACGACAACGCTTTAGGGGGAGCGTACGTGTGAGGGCGCGGCTTAGCGCCAGCGTACGGGTTAGGATTAGGGGACGGGTGAGGGTCAGGCTTCGGGGAAGTGTTAGGGTTAGGGTTCGGGCTAGGGTTAGGGTTAGGGGACGGGGACGGTTTAGGGTCCAGGTGAGGGTACGACAACGCTTTAGGGGGAGCGTACGTGTGAGGGCGCGGCTTAGTGTCAGCGTACGGGTTAGGTTTAGGGGACGGGTGAGGGTCAGGCTTCGGGGAAGGGTTAGGGTTAGGGTTCGGGCTAGGGTTAGGGTTAGGGGACGGCGACGGTTTAGGGTCCAGGTGAGGGTACGACAACGCTTTAGGGGGAGCGTACGTGTGAGGGCGCGGGTTAGTGTCAGCGTACGGGTTAGGATTAGGGGACGGGTGAGGGTCAGGCTTCGGGGAAGAGTTAGGGTTAGGGTTCGGGCTAGGGTTAGGGTTAGGGGACGGGGACGGTTTAGGGTCCTGGTGAGGGTACGACAACGCTTTAGGGGGAGCGTACGTGTGAGGGCGCGGCTTAGCGTCAGCGTACGGGTTAGGATTAGGGGACGGGTGAGGGTCAGGCTTCGGGGAAGGGTTAGGGTTAGGTTTAGGGTTCGGGCTAGGGTTAGGGTTAGGGGACGGGGACGGTTTAGGGTCCAGGTGAGTGTACGACAACGCTTTAGGGGGAGCGTACGTGTGAGGGCGCGGCTTAGTGTCAGCGTACGGGTTAGGATTAGGGGACGGCTGAGGGTCAGGCTTCGGGGAAGGGTTAGGGTTAGGGTTCGGGCTAGCGTTAGTGTTAGGGGACGGGGACGGTTTAGGGTCCAGGTGAGGGTACGACAACGCTTTAGGGGGAGCGTACGTGTGAGGGCGCGGGTTAGTGTCAGCGTACGGGTTAGGATTAGGGGACGGCTGAGGGTCAGGCTTCGGGGAAGGGGTAGGGTTAGGCTTCGGGCTAGGGTTAGGGTTAGGGGACGGGGACGGTTTAGGGTCCAGGTGAGGGTACGACAATGCTTTAGGGGGAGCGTACGTGTGAGGGCGCGGCTTAGTGTCAGCGTACGGGTTAGGATTAGGGGACGGGTGAGGGTCAGGCTTCGGGGAAGGGTTAGGGATAGGGTTCGGGCTAGGGTTAGGGTTAGGGGACGGCGACGGTTTAGGGTACAGGTGAGGGTACGACAACGCTTTAGGGGGAGCGTACGTGTGAGGGCGCGGGTTAGTGTCAGCGTACGGGTTAGGATTAGGGGACGGGTGAGGGTCAGGCTTCGGGGAAGAGTTAGGGTTAGGGTTCGGGCTAGGGTTAGGGTTAGGGGACGGGGACGGTTTAGGGTCCAGGTGAGGGTACGACAACGCTTTAGGGGGAGCGTACGTGTGAGGGCGCGGGTTAGTGTCAGCGTACGGGTTAGGATTAGGGGACGGGTGAGGGTCAGGCTTCGGGGAAGGGTTAGGGTTAGGGTTCGGGCTAGGGTTAGGGTTAGGGGACGGGGACGGTTTAGGGTCAAGGTGAGGGTACGACAACGCTTTAGGGGGAGCGTACGTGTGAGGGCGCGGGTTAGCGTCAGCGTACGGGTTAGGATTAGGGGACGGGTGAGGGTCAGGCTTCGGGGAAGAGTTAGGGTTAGGGTTCGGGCTAGGGTTACGGTTAGGGCACGGGGACGGTTTAGGTTCCAGGTGAGGGTACGACAACGCTTTAGGGGGAGCGTACGTGTGAGGGCGCGGGTTAGTGTCAGCGTACGGGTTAGGATTAGGGGACGGGTGAGGGTCAGGCTTCGGGGAAGGGTTAGGGTTAGGGTTCGGGCTAGGGTTAGGGTTAGGGGATGGGGACGGTTTAGGGTCCAGGTGAGGGTACGACAACGCTTTAGGGGGAGCGTACGTGTGAGGGCGCGGGTTAGTGTCAGCGTACGGGTTAGGATTAGGGGACGGCTGAGGGTCAGGCTTCGGGGAAGGGTTAGGGTTAGGGTTCGGGCTAGGGTTAGGGTTAGGGGACGGCGACGGTTTAGGGTCCAGGTGAGGGTACGACAACGCTATAGGTGGAGCGTACGTGTGAGGGCGCGGGTTAGTGTCAGCGTACGGGTTAGGATTAGGGGACGGGTGAGGGTCAGGCTTCGGGGAAGGGTTAGGGTTAGGGTTCGGGCTAGGGTTAGGGTTAGGGGACGGGGACGGTTTAGGGTCCAGGTGAGGGTACGACAACGCTTTAGGGGGAGCGTACGTGTGAGGGCACGGGTTAGTGTCAGCGTACGGGTTAGGATTAGGGGACGGGTGAGGGTCAGGCTTCGGGGAAGGGTTAGGGTTAGGGTTCGGGCTAGGGTTAGGGTTAGGGGACGGGGACGGTTTAGGGTCCAGGTGAGGGTACGACAACGCTTTAGGGGGAGCGTACGTGTGAGGGCGCGGGTTAGTGTCAGCGTACGGGTTAGGATTAGGGGACGGGTGAGGGTCAGGCTTCGAGGAAGCGTTAGGGTTAGGGTCCGGGTTAGGGTTAGGGTTAGGGGACGGGGACGGTTTAGGGTCCAGGTGAGGGTACGACAACGCTTTAGGGGGAGCGTACGTGTGAGGGCGCGGGTTAGCGTCAGCGTACATGTTAGGATTAGGGGACGGGTGAGGGTCAGGCTTCGGGGAAGGGTTAGTGTTAGGGTTCGGACTAGGGTTAGGGTTAGGGGACGGGGCCAGTTTAGGGTCCAGGTGAGGGTACGACAACGCTTTAGGGGGAGCGTACGTGTGAGGGCGCGGGTTAGTGTCAGCGTACGGGTTAGGATTAGGGGACGGGTGAGGGTCAGGCTTCGGGGAAGGGTTAGGGTTAGGGTTCGGGCTAGGGTTAGGGTTAGGGGACGGCGACGGTTTAGGGTCCAGGTGAGGGTACGACAACGCTTTAGGGGGAGCGTACGTGTGAGGGCGCGGGTTAGTGTCAGCGTACGGGTTAGGATTAGGGGACGGGTGAGGGTCAGGCTTCGGGGAAGAGTTAGGGTTAGGGTTCGGGCTAGGGTTAGGGTTAGGGGACGGCGACGGTTTAGGGTCCAGGTGAGGGTACGACAACGCTTTAGGGGGAGCGTACGTGTGAGGGCGCGGCTTAGCGTCAGCGTACGGGTTAGGATTAGGGGACGGGTGAGGGTCAGGCTTCGGGGAAGTGTTAGGGTTAGGGTTCGGGCTAGGGTTAGGGTTAGGGGACGGGGACGGTTTAGGGTCCAGGTGAGGGTACGACAACGCTTTAGGGGGAGCGTACGTGTGAGGGCGCGGGTTAGTGTCAGCGTACGGGTTAGGATTAGGGGACGGGTGAGGGTCAGGCTTCGGGGAAGAGTTAGGGTTAGGGTTCGGGCTAGGGTTAGGGTTAGGGGACGGGGACGGTTTAGGGTCCAGGTGAGGGTACGACAACGCTTTAGGGGGAGCGTACGTGTGAGGGCGCGGCTTAGCGCCAGCGTACGGGTTAGGATTAGGGGACGGGTGAGGGTCAGGCTTCGGGGAAGTGTTAGGGTTAGGGTTCGGGCTAGGGTTAGGGTTAGGGGACGGGGACGGTTTAGGGTCCAGGTGAGGGTACGACAACGCTTTAGGGGGAGCGTACGTGTGAGGGCGCGGCTTAGTGTCAGCGTACGGGTTAGGTTTAGGGGACGGGTGAGGGTCAGGCTTCGGGGAAGGGTTAGGGTTAGGGTTCGGGCTAGGGTTAGGGTTAGGGGACGGCGACGGTTTAGGGTCCAGGTGAGGGTACGACAACGCTTTAGGGGGAGCGTACGTGTGAGGGCGCGGGTTAGTGTCAGCGTACGGGTTAGGATTAGGGGACGGGTGAGGGTCAGGCTTCGGGGAAGAGTTAGGGTTAGGGTTCGGGCTAGGGTTAGGGTTAGGGGACGGGGACGGTTTAGGGTCCTGGTGAGGGTACGACAACGCTTTAGGGGGAGCGTACGTGTGAGGGCGCGGCTTAGCGTCAGCGTACGGGTTAGGATTAGGGGACGGGTGAGGGTCAGGCTTCGGGGAAGGGTTAGGGTTAGGTTTAGGGTTCGGGCTAGGGATAGGGTTAGGGGACGGGGACGGTTTAGGGTCCAGGTGAGTGTACGACAACGCTTTAGGGGGAGCGTACGTGTGAGGGCGCGGCTTAGTGTCAGCGTACGGGTTAGGATTAGGGGACGGCTGAGGGTCAGGCTTCGGGGAAGGGTTAGGGTTAGGGTTCGGGCTAGCGTTAGTGTTAGGGGACGGGGACGGTTTAGGGTCCAGGTGAGGGTACGACAACGCTTTAGGGGGAGCGTACGTGTGAGGGCGCGGGTTAGTGTCAGCGTACGGGTTAGGATTAGGGGACGGCTGAGGGTCAGGCTTCGGGGAAGGGGTAGGGTTAGGCTTCGGGCTAGGGTTAGGGTTAGGGGACGGGGACGGTTTAGGGTCCAGGTGAGGGTACGACAATGCTTTAGGGGGAGCGTACGTGTGAGGGCGCGGCTTAGTGTCAGCGTACGGGTTAGGATTAGGGGACGGGTGAGGGTCAGGCTTCGGGGAAGGGTTAGGGATAGGGTTCGGGCTAGGGTTAGGGTTAGGGGACGGCGACGGTTTAGGGTACAGGTGAGGGTACGACAACGCTTTAGGGGGAGCGTACGTGTGAGGGCGCGGGTTAGTGTCAGCGTACGGGTTAGGATTAGGGGACGGGTGAGGGTCAGGCTTCGGGGAAGAGTTAGGGTTAGGGTTCGGGCTAGGGTTAGGGTTAGGGGACGGGGACGGTTTAGGGTCCAGGTGAGGGTACGACAACGCTTTAGGGGGAGCGTACGTGTGAGGGCGCGGGTTAGTGTCAGCGTACGGGTTAGGATTAGGGGACGGGTGAGGGTCAGGCTTCGGGGAAGGGTTAGGGTTAGGGTTCGGGCTAGGGTTAGGGTTAGGGGACGGGGACGGTTTAGGGTCAAGGTGAGGGTACGACAACGCTTTAGGGGGAGCGTACGTGTGAGGGCGCGGGTTAGCGTCAGCGTACGGGTTAGGATTAGGGGACGGGTGAGGGTCAGGCTTCGGGGAAGAGTTAGGGTTAGGGTTCGGGCTAGGGTTACGGTTAGGGGACGGGGACGGTTTAGGTTCCAGGTGAGGGTACGACAACGCTTTAGGGGGAGCGTACGTGTGAGGGCGCGGCTTAGCGTCAGCGTACGGGTTAGGATTATGGGACGGGTGAGGGTCAGGCTTCGGGGAAGTGTTAGGGTTAGGGTTCGGGCTAGGGTTAGGGTTAGGGGACGGGGACGGTTTAGGGTCCAGGTGAGGGTACGACAACGCTTTAGGGGGAGTGTACGTGTGAGGGCGCGGCTTAGTGTCAGCGTACGGGTTAGGATTAGGGGACGGGTGAGGGTCAGGCTTCGGGGAAGGGTTAGGGTTAGGGTTCGGGCTAGGGTTAGGGTTAGGGGACGGGGACGGTTTAGGGTCCAGGTGAGGGTACGACAACGCTTTAGGGGGAGCGTACGTGTGAGGGTGCGGGTTAGTGTCAGCGTACGGGTTAGGATTAGGGGACGGGTGAGGGTCAGGCTTCGAGGAAGCGTTAGGGTTAGGGTTCGGGCTAGGTTTAGGGTTAGGGGACGGGGACGGTTTAGGGTCCAGGTGAGTGTACGACAACGCTTTAGGGGGAGCGTACGTGTGAGGGCGCAGGTTAGCGTCAGCGTACAGGTTAGGATTAGGGGACGGGTGAGGGTCAGGCTTCGGGGAAGTGTTAGGGTTAGGTTTCGGGCTAGGGTTAGGGTTAGGGGACGGGGACGGTTTAGGGTCCAGGTGAGGGTACGACAACGCTTTAGGGGGAGCGTTCGTGTGAGGGCGCGGGTTAGTGTCAGCGTACGGGTTAGGATTAGGGGACGGGTGAGGGTCAGGCTTCGGGGCAGGGTTAGGGTTAGGGTTCGGGCTAGGGTTAGGGTTAGGGGACGGGGACGGTTTAGGGTCCAGGTGAGGGTACGACAACGCTTTAGGGGGAGCGTACGTGTGAGGGCGCGGGTTAGTGTCAGCGTACGGGTTAGGATTAGGGGACGGGTGAGGGTCAGGCTTCGGGGAAGGGTTAGGGTTAGGGTTCGGGCTAGGGTTAGGGTTAGGGGATGGGGACGGTTTAGGGTCCAGGTGAGGGTACGACAACGCTTTAGGGGGAGCGTACGTGTGAGGGCGCGGGTTAGTGTCAGCGTACGGGTTAGGATTAGGGGACGGCTGAGGGTCAGGCTTCGGGGAAGGGTTAGGGTTAGGGTTCGGGCTAGGGTTAGGGTTAGGGGACGGCGACGGTTTAGGGTCCAGGTGAGGGTACGACAACGCTATAGGTGGAGCGTACGTGTGAGGGCGCGGGTTAGTGTCAGCGTACGGGTTAGGATTAGGGGACGGGTGAGGGTCAGGCTTCGGGGAAGGGTTAGGGTTAGGGTTCGGGCTAGGGTTAGGGTTAGGGGACGGGGACGGTTTAGGGTCCAGGTGAGGGTACGACAACGCTTTAGGGGGAGCGTACGTGTGAGGGCACGGGTTAGTGTCAGCGTACGGGTTAGGATTAGGGGACGGGTGAGGGTCAGGCTTCGGGGAAGGGTTAGGGTTAGGGTTCGGGCTAGGGTTAGGGTTAGGGGACGGGGACGGTTTAGGGTCCAGGTGAGGGTACGACAACGCTTTAGGGGGAGCGTACGTGTGAGGGCGCGGGTTAGTGTCAGCGTACGGGTTAGGATTAGGGGACGGGTGAGGGTCAGGCTTCGAGGAAGCGTTAGGGTTAGGGTCCGGGTTAGGGTTAGGGTTAGGGGACGGGGACGGTTTAGGGTCCAGGTGAGGGTACGACAACGCTTTAGGGGGAGCGTACGTGTGAGGGCGCGGGTTAGCGTCAGCGTACATGTTAGGATTAGGGGACGGGTGAGGGTCAGGCTTCGGGGAAGGGTTAGTGTTAGGGTTCGGACTAGGGTTAGGGTTAGGGGACGGGGCCAGTTTAGGGTCCAGGTGAGGGTACGACAACGCTTTAGGGGGAGCGTACGTGTGAGGGCGCGGGTTAGTGTCAGCGTACGGGTTAGGATTAGGGGACGGGTGAGTGTCAGGCTTCGGGGAAGGGTTAGGGTTAGGGTTCGGGCTAGGGTTAGGGTTAGGGGACGGGGACGGTTTAGGGTCCAGGTGAGGGTACGACAACGCTTTAGGTGGAGCGTACGTGTGAGGGCGCGGCTTAGTGTCAGCGTACGGGTTAGGATTAGGGGACGGGTGAGGGTCAGGCTTCGGGGAAGGGTTAGGGTTAGGGTTCGGGCTAGGGTTAGGGTTAGGGGACGGCGACGGTTTAGGGTCCAGGTGAGGGTACGACAACGCTTTAGGGGGAGCGTACGTGTGAGGGCGCGGGTTAGTGTCAGCGTACGGGTTAGGATTAGGGGACGGGTGAGGGTCAGGCTTCGGGGAAGAGTTAGGGTTAGGGTTCGGGCTAGGGTTAGGGTTAGGGGACGGGGACGGTTTAGGGTCCAGGTGAGGGTACGACAACGCTTTAGGGGGAGCGTACGTGTGAGGGCGCGGCTTAGCGTTAGCGTACGGGTTAGGATTAGGGGACGGGTGAGGGTCAGGCTTCGGGGAAGGGTTAGGGTTAGGGTTCGGGCTAGGGTTAGGGTTAGGGGACGGGGACGGGTTAGGGTCCAGGAGAGGGTACAACAACGCTTTAGGGGGAGCGTACGTGTGAGGGCGCGGCTTAGTGTCAGCGTACGGGTTAGGATTAGGGGACGGGTTAGGGTCAGGCTTCGGGGAAGGCTTAGGGTTAGGGTTCGGGCTAGGGTTATGGTTAGGGGACGGCGACGGTTTAGGGTCCAGGTGAGGGTACGACAACGCTTTAGGGGGAGCGTACGTGTGAGGGCGCGGGTTAGTGTCAGCGTACGGGTTAGGATTAGGGGACGGGTGAGGGTCAGGCTTCGAGGAAGCGTTAGGGTTAGGGTCCGGGTTAGGGTTAGGGTTAGGGGACGGGGACGGTTTAGGGTCCAGGTGAGGGTACGACAACGCTTTAGGGGGAGCGTACGTGTGAGGGCGCGGGTTAGCGTCAGCGTACATGTTAGGATTAGGGGACGGGTGAGGGTCAGGCTTCGGGGAAGGGTTAGTGTTAGGGTTCGGGCTAGGGTTAGGGTTAGGGGACGGGGACGGTTTAGGGTCCAGGTGAGGGTACGACAACGCTTTAGGGGGAGCGTACGTGTGAGGGCGCGCGTTAGTGTCAGCGTACGGGTTAGGATTAGGGGACGGGTGAGGGTCAGGCTTCGGGGAAGTGTTAGGGTTAGGTTTCGGGCTAGGGTTAGGGTTAGGGGACGGGGACGGTTTAGGGTCCAGGTGAGGGTACGACAACGCTTTAGGGGGAGCGTACGTGTGAGGGCGCGGGTTAGTGTCAGCGTACGGGTTAGGATTAGGGGACGGGTGAGGGTCAGGCTTCGGGGAAGGGTTAGGGTTAGGGTTCGGGCTAGGGTTAGTGTTAGAGGACGGGGACGGTTTAGGGTCCAGGTGAGGGTACGACAACGCTTTAGGGGGAGCGTACGTGTGAGGGCGCGGGTTAGTGTCAGCGTACGGGTTAGGATTATGGGACGGGTGAGGGTCAGGCTTCGGGGAAGGGTTAGGGTTAGGGTTCGGGCTAGGGTTAGGGTTAGGGGACGGGGACGGTTTAGGGTCCAGGTGAGTGTACGACAACGCTTTAGGGGGAGCGTACGTGTGAGGTCGCGGCTTAGTGTCAGCGTACGGGTTAGGATTAGGGGATGGGTGAGGGTCAGGCTTCGGGGAAGGGTTAGGGTTAGGGTTCGGGCTAGGGTTAGGGTTAGGGGACAGCGACGGTTTAGGGTCCAGGTGAGGGTACGACAACGCTTTAGGGGGAGCGTACGTGTGAGGGCGCGGGTTAGTGTCAGCGTACGGGTTAGGATTAGGGGACGGGTGAGGGTCAGGCTTCGGGGAAGAGTTAGGGTTAGGGTTCGGGCTAGGGTTAGGGTTAGGGGACGGGGACGGTTTAGGGTCCAGGTGAGGGTACGACAACGCTTTAGGGGTAGCGTACGTGTGAGGGCGCGACTTCGCGTCAGCGTACGGGTTAGGATTAGGGGACGGGTGAGGGTCAGGCTTCGGGGAAGGGTTAGGGTTAGGGTTCGGGCTAGGGTTAGGGTTAGGGGACGTGGACCGTTTAGGGTCCAGGAGAGTGTACGACAACGCTTTAGGGGGAGTGTACGTGTGAGGGCGCGGCTTAGTGTCAGCGTACGGGTTAGGATTAGGGGACGGGTGAGGGTCAGGCTTCGGGGAAGGGTTAGGGTTAGGGTTCGGGCTAGGGTTAGGGTTAGGGGACGGGGACGGTTTAGGGTCCAGGTGAGGGTACGACAACGCTTTAGGGGGAGCGTACGTGTGAGGGCGCGGGTTAGTGTCAGCGTACGGGTTAGGATTAGGGGACGGGTGAGGGTCAGGCTTCGGGGAAGGGTTAGGGTTAGGGTTCGGGCTAGGGTTAGGGTTAGGGGACGGCGACGGTTTAGGGTCCAGGTGAGGGTACGACAACGCTTTAGGGGGAGCGTACGTGTGAGGGCGCGGGTTAGTGTCAGCGTACGGGTTAGGATTAGGGGACGGGTGAGGGTCAGGCTTCGGGGAAGTGTTAGGGTTAGGGTTCGGGCTAGGGTTAGGGTTAGGGGACGGGGACGGTTTAGGGTCCAGGTGAGGGTACGACAACGCTTTAGGGGGAGCGTACGTGTGAGGGCGCGGGTTAGTGTCAGCGTACGGGTTAGGATTAGGGGACGGGTGAGGGTCAGGCTTCGGGGAAGGGTTAGGGTTAGGGTTCGGGCTAGGGTTAGGGTTAGGGGACGGGGACGGTTTAGGGTCCAGGTGAGGGTACGACAACGCTTTAGGGGGAGCGTACGTGTGAGGGCGCGGGTTAGTGTCAGCGTACGGGTTAGGATTAGGGGACGGGTGAGGGTCAGGCTTCGGGGAAGGGTTAGGGTTAGGGTTCGGGCTAGGGTTAGGGTTAGGGGACGGGGACGGTTTAGGGTCCAGGTGAGTGTACGACAACGCTTTAGGGGGAGCGTACGTGTGAGGGCGCGGCTTAGTGTCAGCGTACGGGTTAGGATTAGGGGACGGGTGAGGGTCAGGCTTCGGGGAAGGGTTAGGGTTAGGGTTCGGGCTAGGGTTAGGGTTAGGGGACGGCGACGGTTTAGGGTCCAGGTGAGGGTACGACAACGCTTTAGGGGGAGCGTACGTGTGAGGGCGCGGGTTAGTGTCAGCGTACGGGTTAGGATTAGGGGATGGGTGAGGGTCAGGCTTCGGGGAAGAGTTAGGGTTAGGGTTCGGGCTAGGGTTAGGGTTAGGGGACGGGGACGGTTTAGGGTCCAGGTGAGGGTACGACAACGCTTTAGGGGGAGCGTACGTGTGAGGGCGCGACTTAGCGTCAGCGTACGGGTTAGGATTAGGGGACGGGTGAGGGTCAGGCTTCGGGGAAGTGTTAGGGTTAGGGTTCGGGCTAGGGTTAGGGTTAGGGGACGGGGACGGTTTAGGGTCCAGGTGAGGGTACGACAACGCTTTAGGGGGAGCGAACGTGTGAGGGCGCGGGTTAGTGTCAGCGTACGGGTTAGGATTAGGGGACGGGTGAGGGTCAGTCTTCGGGGAAGGGTTAGGGTTAGGGTTCGGGCTAGGGTTAGGGTTAGGGGACGGGGACGGTTTAGGGTCCAGGTGAGGGTACGACAACGCTTTAGGGGGAGCGTACGTGTGAGGGCGCGGGTTAGTGTCAGCGTACGGGTTAGGATTAGGGGACGGGTGAGGGTCAGGCTTCGGGGAAGGGTTAGGGTTAGGGTTCGGGCTAGGGTTAGGGTTAGGGGACGGGGACGGTTTAGGGTCCAGGTGAGTGTACGACAACGCTTTAGGGGGAGCGTACGTGTGAGGGCGCGGCTTAGTGTCAGCGTACGGGTTAGGATTAGGGGACGGGTGAGGGTCAGGCTTCTGGGAAGGGTTAGGGTTAGGGTTCGGGCTAGGGTTAGGGTTAGGGGACGGCGACGGTTTAGGGTCCAGGTGAGGGTACGACAACGCTTTAGGGGGAGCGTACGTGTGAGGGCGCGGGTTAGTGTCAGCGTACGGGTTAGGATTAGGGGATGGGTGAGGGTCAGGCTTCGGGGAAGAGTTAGGGTTAGGGTTCGGGCTAGGGTTAGGGTTAGGGGACGGGGACGGTTTAGGGTCCAGGTGAGGGTACGACAACGCTTTAGGGGGAGCGTACGTGTGAGGGCGCGACTTAGCGTCAGCGTACGGGTTAGGATTAGGGGACGGGTGAGGGTCAGGCTTCGGGGAAGGGTTAGGGTTAGGGTTCGGGCTAGGGTTAGGGTTAGGGGACGTGGACAGTTTAGGGTCCAGGTGAGGGTACGACAACGCTTTAGGGGGAGCGTACGTGTGAGGGCGCGGCTTAGTGTCAGCGTACGGGTTAGGATTAGGGGACGGGTGAGGGTCAGGCTTCGGGGAAGGGTTAGGGTTAGGGTTCGGGCTAGGGTTAGGGTTAGGGGACGGGGACGGTTTAGGGTCCAGATGAGGGTACGACAACGCTTTAGGGGGAGCGTACGTGTGAGGGCGCGGGTTAGTGTCAGCGTACGGGTTAGGATTAGGGGACGGGTGAGGGTCAGGCTTCGGGGAAGGGTTAGGGTTAGGGTTCGGGCTAGGGTTAGGGTTAGGGGACGGCGACGGTTTAGGGTCCAGGTGAGGGTACGACAACGCTTTAGGGGGAGCGTACGTGTGAGGGCGCGGGTTAGTGTCAGCGTACGGGTTAGGATTAGGGGACGGGTGAGGGTCAGGCTTCGGGGAAGTGTTAGGTTTAGGGTTCGGGCTAGGGTTAGGGTTAGGGTACGGGGACGGTTTAGGGTCCAGGTGAGGGTACGACAACGCTTTAGGGGGAGCGTACGTGTGAGGGCGCGGGTTAGTGTCAGCGTACGGGTTAGGATTAGGGGACGGGTGAGGGTCAGGCTTCGGGGAAGGGTTAGGGTTAGGGTTCGGGCTAGGGTTAGGGTAAGGGGACGGGGACGGTTTAGGGTCAAGGTGAGGGTACGACAACGGTTTAGGGGGAGCGTACGTGTGAGGGCGCGGGTTAGTGTCAGCGTACGGGTTAGGATTAGGGGACGGCTGAGGGTCAGGCTTCGGGGAAGGGTTAGGGTTAGGGTTCGGGCTAGGGTTAGGCTTAGGGGACGGGGACGGTTTAGGGTCCAGGTGAGTGTACGACAACGCTTTAGGGGGAGCGTACGTGTGAGGGCGCGGCTTAGTGTCAGCGTACGGGTTAGGATTAGGGGACGGGTGAGGGTCAGGCTTCGGGGAAGGGTTAGGGTTAGGGTTCGGGCTAGGGTTAGGGTTAGGGGACGGGGACGGTTTAGGGTCCAGGTGAGGGTACGACAACGCTTTAGGGGGAGCGTACGTGTGAGGGCGCGGGTTAGTGTCAGCGTACGGGTTAGGATTAGGGGACGGGTGAGGGTCAGGCTTCGGGGAAGGGTTAGGGTTAGGGTTCGGGCTAGGGTTAGGGTTAGGGGACGGGGACGGTTTAGGGTCCAGGTGAGGGTACGACAACGCTTTAGGGGGAGCGTACGTGTGAGGGCGCGGCTTAGTGTCAACGTACGGGTTAGGATTAGGGGACGGGTGAGGGTCAGGCTTCGGGGAAGGGTTAGGGTTAGGGTTCGGGCTAAGGTTAGGGTTAGGGGACGGCGACGGTTTAGGGTCCAGGTGAGGGTACGACAACGCTTTAGGGGGAGCGTACGTGTGAGGGCGCGGGTTAGTGTCAGCGTACGGGTTAGGATTAGGGGACGCGTGAGGGTCAGGCTTCGGGGAAGGGTTAGGGTTAGGGTTCGGGCTAGGGTTAGGGTTAGGGGACGGGGACGGTTTAGGGTCCAGGTGAGGGTACGACAACGCTTTAGGGGGAGCGTACGTGTGAGGGCGCGGGTTAGTGTCAGCGTACGGGTTAGGATTAGGGGACGGGTGAGGGTCAGGCTTCGGGGAAGGGTTAGGGTTAGGGTTCGGGCTAGGGTTAGGGTTAGGGGACGGGGACGGTTTAGGGTCCAGGTGAGGGTACGACAACGCTTTAGGGTGAGCGTACGTGTGAGGGTGCGGGTTAGCGTCAGCGTACGGGTTAGGATTAGGGGACGGGTGAGGGTCAGGCTTCGAGGAAGCGTTAGGGTTAGGGTTCGGGCTAGGTTTAGGGTTGGGGACGGGGACGGTTTAGGGTCCAGGTGAGGGTACGACAACGCTTTAGGGGGAGCGTACGTGTGAGGGCGCAGGTTAGCGTCAGCGTACAGGTTAGGATTAGGGGACGGGTGAGGGTCAGGCTTCGGGGAAGTGTGAGGGTTAGGTTTCGGGCTAGGGTTAGGGTTAGGGGACGGGGACGGTTTAGGGTCCAGGTGAGGGTACGACAACGCTTTAGGGGGAGCGTTCGTGTGAGGGCGCGGGTTAGTGTCAGCGTACGGGTTAGGATTAGGGGACGGGTGAGGGTCAGGCTTTTGGGAAGGGTTAGGGTTAGGGTTCGGGCTAGGGTTAGGGTTAGGGGACGGGGACGGTTTAGGGTCCAGGTGAGGGTACGACAACGCTTTAGGGGGAGCGTACGTGTGAGGGCGCGGGATAGTGTCAGCGTACGGGTTACGATTAGGGGACGGGTGAGGGTCAGGCTTCGGGGAAGGGTTAGGGTTAGGGTTCGGGCTAGGGTTAGGGTTAGGGGACGGGGACGGTTTAGGGTCCAGGTGAGGGTACGACAACGCTCTAGGGGGAGCGTACGTGTGAGGGCGCGGGTTAGTGTCAGCGTACGGGTTATGATTAGGGGACGGGTGAGGGTCAGGCTTCGGGGAAGGGTTAGGGTTAGGGTTCGGGCTAGGGTTAGGGTTAGGGGACGGGGACGGTTTAGGGTCCAGGTGAGGGTACGACAACGCTTTAGGGGGAGCGTACGTGTGAGGGCGCGGGTTAGGGTCAGCGTACGGGTTAGGATTAGGGGACGGTTGAGGGTCAGGCTTCGGGGAAGTGTTAGGGTTAGGGTTCGGGCTAGGGTTAGGGTTAGGGGACGGGGACGGTTTAGGGTCCAGGTGAGGGTACGACAACGCTTTAGGGGGAGCGTACGTGTGAGGGCGCGGGTTAGTGTCAGCGTACGGGTTAGGATTAGGGGACGGGTGAGGGTCAGGCTTCGGGGAAGGGTTAGGGTTAGGGTTCGGGCTAGGGTTAGGGTTAGGGGACGGGGCGGTTCAGGGTCCAGGTGAGTGTACGACAACGCTCTAGGGGGAGCGTACGTGTGAGGGCGCGGGTTAGTGTCAGCGTACGGGTTAGGATTAGGGGACGGGTGAGGGTCAGGCTTCGGGGAAGTGTTAGGGTTAGGGTTCGGGCTAGGGTTAGGGTTAGGGGACGGGGACGGTTTAGGGTCCAGGTGAGGGTACGACAACGCTATAGGGGGAGCGTACGTGTGAGGGCGCGGGTTAGTGTCAGCGTACGGGTTAGGATTAGGGGACGGGTGAGGGTCAGGCTTCGGGGAAGGGTTAGGGTTACGGTTCGGGCTAGGGTTAGGGTTAGGGGACGGGGACGGTTTAGGGTCCAGGTGAGGGTACGACAACGCTCTAGGGGGAGCGTACGTGTGAGGGCGCGGGTTAGCGTCAGCGTACGGGTTAGGATTAGGGGACGGGTGAGGGTCAGGCTTCGGGGAAGGGTTAGGGTTAGGGTTCGGGCTAGGGTTAGGGTTAGGGGACGGGGACGGTTTAGGGTCCAGGTGAGGGTACGACAACGCTTTAGGGGGAGCGTACGTGTGAGGGCGCGGGTTAGCGTCAGCGTACGGGTTAGGATTAGGGGACGGGTGAGGGTCAGGCTTCGGGGAAGGGTTAGGGTTAGGGTTCGGGCTAGGGTTAGGGTTAGGGGACGGGGACGGTTTAGGGTCCAGGTGAGGGTACGACAACGCTTTAGGGGGAGCGTACGTGTGAGGGCGCGGGTTAGCGTCCGCGTACGGGTTAAGATTAGGGGACGGGTGAGGGTCAGGCTTCGGGGAAGGGTTAGGGTTAGGGTTCGGTCTAGGGTTAGGGTTAGGGGACGGGGACGGTTTAGGGTCCAGGTGAGGGTACGACAACGCTTTAGGGGGAGCGTTCGTGTGAGGGCGCGGGTTAGTGTCAGCGTACGGGTTACGATTAGGGGACGGGTGAGGGTCAGGCTTCGGGGAAGGGTTAGGGTTAGGGTTCGGGCTAGGGTTAGGGTTAGGGGACGGGGACGGTTTAGGGTCCAGGTGAGGGTACGACAACGCTTTAGGGGGAGCGTACGTGTGAGGGCGCGGGTTAGTGTCAGCGTACGGTTTAGGATTAGGGGACGGGTGAGGGTCAGGCTTCGGGGAAGGGTTAGGGTTAGGGTTCGGGCTAGGGTTAGGGTTAGGGGACGGGGACGGTTTAGGGTCCAGGTGAGGGTACGACAACGCTTTAGGGGGAGCGTACGTGTGAGGGCGCGGGTTAGTGTCAGCGTACGGGTTAGGATTAGGGGACGGGTGAGGGTCAGGCTTCGGGGAAGGGTTAGGGTTAGGGTTCGGGCTAGGGTTAGGGTTAGGGGACGGGGACGGTTTAGGGTCCAGGTGAGGGTACGACAACGCTTTAGGGCGAGCGTACGTGTGAGGGTGCGGGTTAGTGTCAGCGTACGGGTTAGGATTAGGGGACGGGTGAGGGTCAGGCTTTGAGGAAGCGTTAGGGTTAGGGTTCGGGCTAGGTTTAGGGTTGGGGACGGGGACGGTTTAGGGTCCAGGTGAGGGTACGACAACGCTTTAGGGGGAGCGTACGTGTGAGGGCGCAGGTTAGCGTCAGCGTACAGGTTAGGATTAGGGGACGGGTGAGGGTCAGGCTTCGGGGAAGTGTGAGGGTTAGGTTTCGGGCTAGGGTTAGGGTTAGGGGACGGGGACGGTTTAGGGTCCAGGTGAGGGTACGACAACGCTTTAGGGGGAGCGTTCGTGTGAGGGCGCGGGTTAGTGTCAGCGTACGGGTTAGGATTAGGGGACGGGTGAGGGTCAGGCTTCGGGGAAGGGTTAGGGTTAGGGTTCGGGCTAGGGTTAGGGTTAGGGGACGGGGACGGTTTAGGGTCCAGGTGAGGGTACGACAACGCTTTAGGGGGAGCGTACGTGTGAGGGCGCGGGTTAGTGTCAGCGTACGGGTTACGATTAGGGGACGGGTGAGGGTCAGGCTTCGGGGAAGGGTTAGGGTTAGGGTTCGGGCTAGGGTTAGGGTTAGGGGACGAGGACGGTTTAGGGTCCAGGTGAGGGTACGACAACGCTTTAGGGGGAGCGTACGTGTGAGGGCGCGGCTTAGTGTCAGCGTACGGGTTAGGATTAGGGGACGGGTGAGGGTCAGGCTGCGGGGAAGGGTTAGGGTTAGGGTTCGGGCTAGGGTTAGGGTTAGGGGACGGGGACGGTTTAGTGTCCAGGTGAGGGTACGACAACGCTTTAGGGGGAGCGTACGTGTGAGGGCGTGGCTTAGTGTCAGCGTACGGGTTAGGATTAGGGGACGGGTGAGGGTCAGGCTTCGGGGAAGGGTTAGGGTTAGGGTTCGGGCTAGGGTTAGGGTTAGGGGACGGCGACGGTTTAGGGTCCAGGTGAGGGTACGACAACGCTTTAGGGGGAGCGTACGTGTGAGGGCGCGGGTTAGTGTCAGCGTACGGGTTAGGATTAGGGGACGGGTGAGGGTCAGGCTTCGGGGAAGGGTTAGGGTCAGGGTTCGGGCTAGGGTTAGGGTTAGGGGACGCGGACGGTTTAGGGTCCAGGTGAGGGTACGACAACGCTTTAGGGGGAGCGTACGTGTGAGGGCGCGGCTTAGTGTCAGCGTACGGGTTAGGATTAGGGGACGGGTGAGGGTCAGGCTTCGGGGAAGGGTTAGGGTTAGGGTTCGGGCTAGGGTTAGTGTTAGGGGACGGCGACGGTTTAGGGTCCAGGTGAGGGTACGAC
Organism: Globicephala melas; assembly: GCF_963455315.2. Taxonomy (NCBI): domain Eukaryota; kingdom Metazoa; phylum Chordata; class Mammalia; order Artiodactyla; family Delphinidae; genus Globicephala; species Globicephala melas. Next base: position 79,204,101 of record NC_083331.1, read on the forward strand.
AACGCTTTAGGGGGAGCGTACGTGTGAGGGCGCGGGTTAGTGTCAGCGTACGGGTTAGGATTAGGGGACGGGTGAGGGTCAGGCTTCGGGGATGGGTTAGGGTCAGGGTTCGGGCTAGGGTTAGGGTTAGGGGACGCGGACGGTTTAGGGTCCAGGTGAGGGTACGACAACGCTTTAGGGGGAGCGTACGTATGAGGGCGCGGGTTAGTGTCAGCGTACGGGTTAGGATTAGGGTACGGGTGAGGGTCAGGCTTCGGGGAAGGGTTAGGGTTAGGGTTCGGGCTAGGGTTAGGGTTAGGGGTCGGGGACGGTTTAGGGTCCAGGTGAGGGTACGACAACGCTTTAGGGGGAGCGTACGTGTGAGGGCGCGGGTTAGTGTCAGCGTACGGGTTAGGATTAGGGGACGGGTTAGGGTCAGGCTTCGGGGAAGAGTTAGGGTTAGGGTTCGGGCTAGGGTTAGGGTTAGGGGACGGGGACGGTTTAGGGTCCAGGTGAGGGTACGACCACGCTTTAGGGGGAGCGTACGTGTGAGGGCGCGGGTTAGTGTCAGCGTACGGGTTAGGATTAGGGGACGGGTGAGGGTCAGGCTTCGGGGAAGGGTTAGGGTTAGGGTTCGGGCTAGGGTTAGGGTTAGGGGACGGGGACGGTTTAGGGTCCAGGTGAGGGTACGACAACGCTTTAGGGGGAGCGTACGTGTGAGGGCGCGGCTTAGTGTCAGCGTACGGGTTAGGATTAGGGGACGGGTGAGGGTCAGGCTTCGGGGAAGGGTTAGGGTTAGGGTTCGGGCTAGGGTTAGGGTTAGGGGACGGGGACGGTTTAGGGTCCAGGTGAGGGTACGACAACGCTTTAGGGGGAGCGTACGTGTGAGGGCGCGGGTTAGTGTCAGCGTACGGGTTAGGATTAGGGGACGGGTGAGGGTCAGGCTTCGAGGAAGCGTTAGGGTTAGGGTTCGGGCTAGGTTTAGGGTTAGGGGACGGGGACGGTTTAGGGTCCAGGTGAGGGTACGACAATGCTTTAGGGGGAGCGTACGTGTGAGGGCGCGGGTTAGTGTCAGCGTACGGGTTAGGATTAGGGGACGGGTGAGGGTCAGGCTTCGGGGAAGGGTTAGGGTTAGGGTTCGGGCTAGGGTTAGGGTTAGGGGACGGGGACGGTTTAGGGTCCAGGTGAGGGTACGACAACGCTTTAAGGGGAGCGTTCGTGTGAGGGCGCGGGTTAGTGTCAGCGTACGGGTTAGGATTAGGGGACGGGTGAGGGTCAGGCTTCGGGGAAGGGTTAGGGTTAGGGTTCGGGCTAGGGTTAGGGTTAGGGGACGGGGACGGTTTAGGGTCCAGGTGAGGGTACGACAACGCTTTAGGGGGAGCGTACGTTTGAGGGCGCGGGTTAGTGTCAGCGTACGGGTTAGGATTAGGGGACGGGTGAGGGTCAGGCTTCGGGGAAGGGTTAGGGTTAGGGTTCGGGCTAGGGTTAGGGTTAGGGGACGGGGACGGTTTAGGGTCCAGGTGAGGGTACGACAACGCTATAGGGGGAGCGTACGTGTGAGGGCGCGGGTTAGCGTCAGCGTACGGGTTAGGATTAGGGGACGGGTGAGGGTCAGGCTTCGGGGAAGGGTTAGGGTTAGGGTTCGGGCTAGGGTTAGGGTTAGGGGACGGGGACGGTTTAGGGTCCAGGTGAGGGTACGACAACGCTTTAGGGGGAGCGTACGTGTGAGGGCGCGGGTTAGTGTCAGCGTACGGGTTAGGATTAGGGGACGGGTGAGGGTCAGGCTTCGGGGAAGGGTTAGGGTTAGGGTTCGGGCTAGGGTTAGGGTTAGGGGACGGGGACGGTTTAGGTTCCAGGTGAGGGTACGACAACGCTTTAAGGGGAGCGTTCGTGTGAGGGCGCGGGTTAGTGTCAGCGTACGGGTTAGGATTAGGGGACGTGTGAGGGTCAGGCTTCGGGGAAGGGTTAGGGTTAGGGTTCGGGCTAGGGTTAGGGTTAGGGGACGGGGACGGTTTAGGGTCCAGGTGAGGGTACGACAACGCTTTAGGGGGAGCGTACGTTTGAGGGCGCGGGTTAGTGTCAGCGTACGGGTTAGGATTAGGGGACGGGTGAGGGTCAGGCTTCGGGGAAGGGTTAGGGTTAGGGTTCGGGCTAGGGTTAGGGTTAGGGGACGGGGACGGTTTAGGGTCCAGGTGAGGGTACGACAACGCTATAGGGGGAGCGTACGTGTGAGGGCGCAGGTTAGCGTCAGCGTACGGGTTAGGATTAGGGGACGGGTGAGGGTCAGGCTTCGGGGAAGGGTTAGGGTTAGGGTTCGGGCTAGGGTTAGGGTTAGGGGACGGGGACGGTTTAGGGTCCAGGTGAGGGTACGACAACGCTTTAGGGGGAGCGTACGTGTGAGGGCGCGGGTTAGTGTCAGCGTACGGGTTAGGATTAGGGGACGGGTGAGGGTCAGGCTTCGGGGAAGGGTTAGGGTTAGGGTTCGGGCTAGGGTTAGGGTTAGGGGATGGGGACGGTTTAGGGTCCAGGTGAGGGTACGACAACGCTTTAGGGGGAGCGTACGTGTGAGGGCGCGGCTTAGTGTCAGCGTACGGGTTAGGATTAGGGGACGGGTGAGGGTCAGGCTTCGGGGAAGGGTTAGGGTTAGGGTTCGGGCTAGGGTTAGGGTTAGGGGACGGGGACGGTTTAGGGTCCAGGTGAGGGTACGACAACGCTTTAGGGGGAGCGTACGTGTGAGGGCGCGGGTTAGTGTCAGCGTACGGGTTAGGATTAGGGGACGGGTGAGGGTCAGGCTTCTGGGAAGGGTTAGGGTTAGGGTTCGGGCTAGGGTTAGGATTAGGGGACGGGGACGGTTTAGGGTCCAGGTGAGGGTACGACAACGCTTTAGGGGGAGCGTACGTGTGAGGGCGCGGGTTAGTGTCAGCGTACGGGTTAGGATTAGGGGACGGGTGAGGGTCAGGCTTCGGGGAAGGGTTAGGGTTAGGGTTCGGGCTAGGGTTAGGGTTAGGGGACGGGGACGGTTTAGGGTCCAGGTGAGGGTACGACAACGCTTTAGGGGGAGCGTACGTGTGAGGGCGCGGGTTAGTGTCAGCGTACGGGTTAGGATTAGGGGACGGGTGAGGGTCAGGCTTCGGGGAAGCGTTAGGGTTAGGGTTCGGGCTAGGTTTAGGGTTAGGGGACGGGGACGGTTTAGGGTCCAGGTGAGGGTACGACAACGCTCTAGGGGGAGCGTACGTGTGAGGGCGCGGGTTAGTGTCAGCGTACGGGTTAGGATTAGGGGACGGCTGAGGGTCAGGCTTCGGGGAAGGGTTAGGGTTAGGGTTCGGGCTAGGGTTAGGGTTAGGGGACGGGGACGGTTTAGGGTCCAGGTGAGGGTACGACAACGCTCTAGGGGGAGCGTACGTGTGAGGGCGCGGGTTAGTGTCAGCGTACGGGTTAGGATTAGTTGACGGGTGAGGGTCAGGCTTCGGGGAAGGGTTAGGGTTAGGGTTCGGGCTAGGGTTAGGGTTAGGGGACGGGGACGGTTTAGGGTCCAGGTGAGGGTACGACAACGCTCTAGGGGGAGCGTACGTGTGAGGGCGCGGGTTAGTGTCAGTGTACGGGTTAGGATTAGGGGACGGCTGAGTGTCAGGCTTCGGGGAAGGGTTAGGGTTAGGGTTCGGGCTAGGGTTAGGGTTAGGGGACGGGGACGGTTTAGGGTCCAGGTGAGGGTACGACAACGCTCTAGGGGGAGCGTACGTGTGAGGGCGCGGGTTAGTGTCAGTGTACGGGTTAGGATTATGGGACGGGTGAGGGTCAGGCTTCTGGGAAGGTTTAGGGTTAGGGTTCGGGCTAGGGTTAGGGTTAGGGGACGGGGACGGTTTAGGGTCCAGGTGAGGGTACGACAACGCTCTAGGGGGAGCGTACGTGTGAGGGCGCGGGTTAGTGTCAGCGTACGGGTTATGATTAGGGGACGGGTGAGGGTCAGGCTTCGGGGAAGGGTTAGGGTTAGGGTTCGGGCTAGGGTTAGGGTTAGGGGACGGGGACGGTTTAGGGTCCAGGTGAGGGTACGACAACGCTCTAGGGGGAGCATACGTGTGAGGGCGCGGGTTAGTGTCAGCGTACGGGTTAGGATTAGGGGACGGGTGAGGGTCAGGCTTCGGGGAAGGGTTAGGGTTAGGGTTCGGGCTAGGGTTAGGGTTAGGGGACGGGGACGGTTTAGGGTCCAGGTGAGGGTACGACAACGCTTTAGGGGGAGCGTACGTGTGAGGGCGCGGGTTAGTGTCAGCGTACGGGTTAGGATTAGGGGACGGGTGAGGGTCAGGCTTCGGGGAAGGGTTAGGGTTAGGGTTCGGGCTAGGGTTAGGGTTAGGGGACGGGGACGGTTTAGGGTCCAGGTGAGGGTACGACAACGCTCTAGGGGGAGCGTACGTGTGAGGGCGCGGGTTAGTGTCAGCGTACGGGTTAGGATTAGGGGACGGCTGAGGGTCAGGCTTCGGGGAAGGGTTAGGGTTAGGGTTCGGGCTAGGGTTAGGGTTAGGGGACGGGGACGGTTTAGGGTTCAGGTGAGGGTACGACAACGCTCTAGGGGGAGCATACGTGTGAGGGCGCGGGTTAGTGTCAGCGTACGGGTTAGGATTAGGGGACGTGTGAGGGTCAGGCTTCGGGGAAGGGGTAGGGTTAGGGTTCGGGCTAGGGTTAGGGTTAGGGGACGGGGACGGTTTAGGGTCCAGGTGAGGGTACGACAACGCTCTAGGGGGAGCGTACGTGTGAGGGCGCGGGTTAGTGTCAGCGTACGGGTTAGGATTAGGGGACGGCTGAGTGTCAGGCTTCGGGAAGGGTTAGGGTTAGGGTTCGGGGTAGGGTTAGGGTTAGGGGACGGGGACGGTTTAGGGTCCAGGTGAGGGTACGACAACGCTCTAGGGGGAGCGTACGTGTGAGGGCGCGGGTTAGTGTCAGCGTACGGGTTAGGATTAGGGGACGGCTGAGTGTCAGGCTTCGGGAAGGGTTAGGGTTAGGGTTCGGGCTAGGGTTAGGGTTAGGGGACGGGGACGGTTTAGGGTCCAGGTGAGGGTACGACAACGCTCTAGGGGGAGCGTACGTGTGAGGGCGCGGGTTAGTGTCAGCGTACGGGTTAGGATTAGGGGACGGGTGAGGGTCAGGCTTCGGGGAAGGGTTAGGGTTAGGGTTCGGGCTAGGGTTAGGGTTAGGGGACGGGGACGGTTTAGGGTCCAGGTGAGGGTACGACAACGCTCTAGGGGGAGCGTACGTGTGAGGGCGCGGGTTAGTGTCAGCGTACGGGTTAGGATTAGGGGACGTGTGAGGGTCAGGCTTCGGGGAAGGGTTAGGTTTAGGGTTCGGGCTAGGGTTAGGGTTAGGGGACGGGGACTGTTTAGGGTCCAGGTGAGGGTACGACAACGCTCTAGGGGGAGCGTACGTGTGAGGGCGCGGGTTAGTGTCAGCGTACGGGTTAGGATTAGGGGACGGCTGAGGGTCAGGCTTCGGGGAAGGGTTAGGGTTAGGGTTCGGGCTAGGGTTAGGGTTAGGGGACGGGGACGGTTTAGGGTCCAGGTGAGTGTACGACAACGCTCTAGGGGGAGCGTACGTGTGAGGGCGCGGGTTAGTGTCAGCGTACGGGTTAGGATTAGGGGACGGGTGAGGGTCAGGCTTCGGGGAAGTGTTAGGGTTAGGGTTCGGGCTAGGGTTAGGGTTAGGGGACGGGGACGGTTTAGGGTCCAGGTGAGGGTACGACAACGCTCTAGGGGGAGCGTACGTGTGAGGGCGCGGGTTAGTGTCAGCGTACGGGTTAGGATTAGGGGACGGGTGAGGGTCAGGCTTCGGGGAAGGGTTAGGGTTAGGGTTCGGGCTAGGGTTAGGGTTAGGGGACGGGGACGGTTTAGGGTCCAGGTGAGGGTACGACAACGCTCTAGGGGGAGCGTACGTGTGAGGGCGCGGGTTAGTGTCAGCGTACGGGTTATGATTAGGGGACGGGTGAGGGTCAGGCTTCGGGGAAGGGTTAGGGTTAGGGTTCGGGCTAGGGTTAGGGTTAGGGGACGGGGACGGTTTAGGGTCCAGGTGAGGGTACGACAACGCTCTAGGGGGAGCGTACGTGTGAGGGCGCGGGTTAGTGTCAGCGTACGGGTTATGATTAGGGGACGGGTGAGGGTCAGGCTTCGGGGAAGGGTTAGGGTTAGGGTTCGGGCTAGGGTTAGGGTTAGGGGACGGGGACGGTTTAGGGTCCAGGTGAGGGTACGACAACGCTCTAGGGGGAGCATACGTGTGAGGGCGCGGGTTAGTGTCAGCGTACGGGTTAGGATTAGGGGACGGGTGAGGGTCAGGCTTCGGGGAAGGGTTAGGGTTAGGGTTCGGGCTAGGGTTAGGGTTAGGGGACGGGGACGGTTTAGGGTCCAGGTGAGGGTACGACAACGCTTTAGGGGGAGCGTACGTGTGAGGGCGCGGGTTAGTGTCAGCGTACGGGTTAGGATTAGGGGACGGGTGAGGGTCAGGCTTCGGGGAAGGGTTAGGGTTAGGGTTCGGGCTAGGGTTAGGGTTAGGGGACGGGGACGGTTTAGGGTCCAGGTGAGGGTACGACAACGCTCTAGGGGGAGCGTACGTGTGAGGGCGCGGGTTAGTGTCAGCGTACGGGTTAGGATTAGGGGACGGCTGAGGGTCAGGCTTCGGGGAAGGGTTAGGGTTAGGGTTCGGGCTAGGGTTAGGGTTAGGGGACGGGGACGGTTTAGGGTTCAGGTGAGGGTACGACAACGCTCTAGGGGGAGCATACGTGTGAGGGCGCGGGTTAGTGTCAGCGTACGGGTTAGGATTAGGGGACGTGTGAGGGTCAGGCTTCGGGGAAGGGGTAGGGTTAGGGTTCGGGCTAGGGTTAGGGTTAGGGGACGGGGACGGTTTAGGGTCCAGGTGAGGGTACGACAACGCTATAGGGGTAGCGTACGTGTGAGGGCGCGGGTTAGTGTCAGCGTACGGGTTAGGATTAGGGGACGGCTGAGTGTCAGGCTTCGGGAAGGGTTAGGGTTAGGGTTCGGGCTAGGGTTAGGGTTAGGGGACGGGGACGGTTTAGGGTCCAGGTGAGGGTACGACAACGCTCTAGGGGGAGCGTACGTGTGAGGGCGCGGGTTAGTGTCAGCGTACGGGTTAGGATTAGGGGACGGCTGAGTGTCAGGCTTCGGGAAGGGTTAGGGTTAGGGTTCGGGCTAGGGTTAGGGTTAGGGGACGGGGACGGTTTAGGGTCCAGGTGAGGGTACGACAACGCTCTAGGGGGAGCGTACGTGTGAGGGCGCGGGTTAGTGTCAGCGTACGGGTTAGGATTAGGGGACGGGTGAGGGTCAGCCTTCGGGGAAGGGTTAGGGTTAGGGTTCGGGCTAGGGTTAGGGTTAGGGGACGGGGACGGTTTAGGGTCCAGGTGAGGGTACGACAACGCTCTAGGGGGAGCGTACATGTGAGGGCGCGGGTTAGTGTCAGCGTACGGGTTAGGATTAGGGGACGTGTGGGGTCAGGCTTCGGGGAAGGGTTAGGTTTAGGGTTCGGGCTAGGGTTAGGGTTAGGGGACGGGGACGGTTTAGGGTCCAGGTGAGGGTACGACAACGCTCTAGGGGGAGCGTACGTGTGAGGGCGCGGGTTAGTGTCAGCGTACGGGTTAGGATTAGGGGACGGCTGAGGGTCAGGCTTCGGGGAAGTGTTAGGGTTAGGGTTCGGGCTAGGGTTAGGGTTAGGGGACGGGGACGGTTTAGGGTCCAGGTGAGTGTACGACAACGCTCTAGGGGGAGCGTACGTGTGAGGGCGCGGGTTAGTGTCAGCGTACGGGTTAGGATTAGGGGACGGGTGAGGGTCAGGCTTCGGGGAAGTGTTAGGTTTAGGGTTCGGGCTAGGGTTAGGGTTAGGGGACGGGGACGGTTTAGGGTCCAGGTGAGGGTACGACAACGCTCTAGGGGGAGCGTACGTGTGAGGGCGCGGGTTAGTGTCAGCGTACGGGTTAGGATTAGGGGACGGCTGAGGGTCAGGCTTCGGGGAAGGGTTAGGGTTAGGGTTCTGGCTAGGGTTACGGTTAGGGGACGGGGACGGTTTAGGGTCCAGGTGAGGGTACGACAACGCTCTAGGGGGAGCGTACGTGTGAGGGCGCGGGTTAGTGTCAGCGTAAGGGTTAGGATTAGGGGACGGGTGAGGGTCAGGCTTCTGGGAAGGTTTAGGGTTAGGGTTCGGGCTAGGGTTAGGGTTAGGGGACGGGGACGGTTTAGGGTCCAGGTGAGGGTACGACAACGCTCTAGGGGGAGCGTACGTGTGAGGGCGCGGGTTAGTGTCAGCGTACGGGTTAGGATTAGGGGACGGGTGAGGGTCAGGCTTCGGGGAAGGGTTAGGGTTAGGGTTCGGGCTAGGGTTAGGGTTAGGGGACGGGGACGGTTTAGGGTCCAGGTGAGGGTACGACAACGTTCTAGGGGGAGCGTACGTGTGAGGGCGCGGGTTAGTGTCAGCGTACGGGTTAGGATTAGGGGACGGGTGAGGGTCAGGCTTCGGGGAAGGGTTAGGGTTAGGGTTCGGGCTAGGGTTAGGGTTAGGGGACGGGGACGGTTTAGGGTCCAGGTGAGGGTACGACAACGCTCTAGGGGGAGCGTACGTGTGAGGGCGCGGGTTAGTGTCAGCGTACGGGTTAGGATTAGGGGACGGGTGAGGGTCAGGCTTCGGGGAAGGGTTAGGGTTAGGGTTCGGGCTAGGGTTAGGGTTAGGGGACGGGGACGGTTTAGGGTCCAGGTGAGGGTACGACAACGCTCTGGGGGAGTGTACGTTTGAGGGCGCGGGTTAGTGTCAGCGTACGGGTTAGGATTAGGGGACGGGTGAGGGTCAGGCTTCGGGGAAGGGTTAGGGATAGGGTTCGGGCTAGGGTTAGGGTTAGGGGACGGGGAAGGTTTAGGGTCCAGGTGAGGGTACGACAACGCTCTAGGGGGAGCGTACGTGTGAGGGCGCGGGTTAGTGTCAGCGTACGGGTTAGGATTAGGGGACGGCTGAGGGTCAGGCTTCGGGGAAGGGTTAGGGTTAGGGTTCGGGCTAGGGTTAGGGTTAGGGGACGGGGACGGTTTAGGGTCCAGGTGAGGGTACGACAACGCTCTAGGGGGAGCGTACGTGTGAGGGCGCGGGTTAATGTCAGCGTACGGGTTAGGATTAGGGGACGGCTGAGGGTCAGGCTTCGGGGAAGGGTTAGGGTTAGGGTTCGGGCTAGGGTTAGGGTTAGGGGACGGGGACGGTTTAGGGTCCAGGTGAGGGTACGACTACGCTCTAGGGGGAGCGTACGTGTGAGGGCGTGGGTTAGTGTCAGCGTACGGGTTAGGATTAGGGGACGGGTGAGGGTCAGGCTTCGGGGAAGGGTTAGGGTTAGGGTTCGGGCTAGGGTTAGGGTTAGGGGACGGGGACGGTTTAGGGTCCAGGTGAGGGTACGACAACGCTGTAGGGGGAGCGTACGTGTGAGGGCGCGGGTTAGTGTCAGCGTACGGGTTAGGATTAGGGGACGGGTGAGGGTCAGGCTTCGGGGAAGGGTTAGGGTTAGGGTTCGGGCTAGGGTTAGGGTTAGGGGACGGGCACGGTTTAGGGTCCAGGTGAGGGTACGACAACGCTCTAGGGGGAGCGTACATGTGAGGGCGCGGGTTAGTGTCAGCGTACGGGTTATGATTAGGGGACGGGTGAGGGTCAGGCTTCGGGGAAGGGTTAGGGTTAGGGTTCGGGCTAGGGTTAGGGTTAGGGGACGGGGACGGTTTAGGGTCCAGGTGAGGGTACGACAACGCTCTAGGGGGAGCGTACGTGTGAGGGCGCGGGTTAGTGTCAGCGTACGGGTTAGGATTAGGGGACGGGTGAGGGTCAGGCTTCGGGGAAGGGTTAGGGTTAGGGTTCGGGCTAGGGTTAGGGTTAGGGGACGGGGACGGTTTAGGGTCCAGGTGAGGGTACGACAACGCTCTAGGGGGAGCATACGTGTGAGGGCGCGGGTTAGTGTCAGCGTACGGGTTAGGATTAGGGGACGGGTGAGGGTCAGGCTTCGGGGAAGGGTTAGGGTTAGGGTTCGGGCTAGGGTTAGGGTTAGGGGACGGGGACGGTTTAGGGTCCAGGTGAGGGTACGACAACGCTTTAGGGGGAGCGTACGTGTGAGGGCGCGGGTTAGTGTCAGCGTACGGGTTAGGATTAGGGGACGGGTGAGGGTCAGGCTTCGGGGAAGGGTTAGGGTTAGGGTTCGGGCTAGGGTTAGGGTTAGGGGACGGGGACGGTTTAGGGTCCAGGTGAGGGTACGACAACGCTCTAGGGGGAGCGTACGTGTGAGGGCGCGGGTTAGTGTCAGCGTACGGGTTAGGATTAGGTGACGGCTGAGGGTCAGGCTTCGGGGAAGGGTTAGGGTTAGGGTTCGGGCTAGGGTTAGGGTTAGGGGACGGGGACGGTTTAGGGTTCAGGTGAGGGTACGACAACGCTCTAGGGGGAGCATACGTGTGAGGGCGCGGGTTAGTGTCAGCGTACGGGTTAGGATTAGGGGACGTGTGAGGGTCAGGCTTCGGGGAAGGGGTAGGGTTAGGGTTCGGGCTAGGGTTAGGGTTAGGGGACGGGGACGGTTTAGGGTCCAGGTGAGGGTACGACAACGCTCTAGGGGGAGCGTACGTGTGAGGGCGCGGGTTAGTGTCAGCGTACGGGTTAGGATTAGGGGACGGCTGAGTGTCAGGCTTCGGGAAGGGTTAGGGTTAGGGTTCGGGCTAGGGTTAGGGTTAGGGGACGGGGACGGTTTAGGGTCCAGGTGAGGGTACGACAACGCTCTAGGGGGAGCGTACGTGTGAGGGCGCGGGTTAGTGTCAGCGTACGGGTTAGGATTAGGGGACGGCTGAGTGTCAGGCTTCGGGAAGGGTTAGGGTTAGGGTTCGGGCTAGGGTTAGGGTTAGGGGACGGGGACGGTTTAGGGTCCAGGTGAGGGTACGACAACGCTCTAGGGGGAGCGTACGTGTGAGGGCGCGGGTTAGTGTCAGCGTACGGGTTAGGATTAGGGGACGGGTGAGGGTCAGGCTTCGGGGAAGGGTTAGGGTTAGGGTTCGGGCTAGGGTTAGGGTTAGGGGACGGGGACGGTTTAGGGTCCAGGTGAGGGTACGACAACGCTCTAGGGGGAGCGTACGTGTGAGGGCGCGGGTTAGTGTCAGCGTACGGGTTAGGATTAGGGGACGTGTGAGGGTCAGGCTTCGGGGAAGGGTTAGGTTTAGGGTTCGGGCTAGGGTTAGGGTTAGGGGACGGGGACGGTTTAGGGTCCAGGTGAGGGTACGACAACGCTCTAGGGGGAGCGTACGTGTGAGGGCGCGGGTTAGTGTCAGCGTACGGGTTAGGATTAGGGGACGGCTGAGGGTCAGGCTTCGGGGAAGGGTTAGGGTTAGGGTTCGGGCTAGGGTTAGGGTTAGGGGACGGGGACGGTTTAGGGTCCAGGTGAGTGTACGACAACGCTCTAGGGGGAGCGTACGTGTGAGGGCGCGGGTTAGTGTCAGCGTACGGGTTAGGATTAGGGGACGGGTGAGGGTCAGGCTTCGGGGAAGTGTTAGGGTTAGGGTTCGGGCTAGGGTTAGGGTTAGGGGACGGGGACGGTTTAGGGTCCAGGTGAGGGTACGACAACGCTCTAGGGGGAGCGTACGTGTGAGGGCGCGGGTTAGTGTCAGCGTACGGGTTAGGATTAGGGGACGGCTGAGGGTCAGGCTTCGGGGAAGGGTTAGGGTTAGGGTTCGGGCTAGGGTTAGGGTTAGGGGACGGGGACGGTTTAGGGTCCAGGTGAGGGTACGACAACGCTCTAGGGGGAGCGTACGTGTGAGGGCGCGGGTTAGTGTCAGCGTACGGGTTAGGATTAGGGGACGGGTGAGGGTCAGGCTTCTGGGAAGGTTTAGGGTTAGGGTTCGGGCTAGGGTTAGGGTTAGGGGACGGGGACGGTTTAGGGTCCAGGTGAGGGTACGACAACGCTCTAGGGGGAGCGTACGTGTGAGGGCGCGGGTTAGTGTCAGCGTACGGGTTAGGATTAGGGGACGGGTGAGGGTCAGGCTTCGGGGAAGGGTTAGGGTTAGGGTTCGGGCTAGGGTTAGGGTTAGGGGACGGGGACGGTTTAGGGTCCAGGTGAGGGTACGACAACGTTCTAGGGGGAGCGTACGTGTGAGGGCGCGGGTTAGTGTCAGCGTACGGGTTAGGATTAGGGGACGGGTGAGGGTCAGGCTTCGGGGAAGGGTTAGGGTTAGGGTTCGGGCTAGGGTTAGGGTTAGGGGACGGGGACGGTTTAGGGTCCAGGTGAGGGTACGACAACGCTCTAGGGGGAGCGTACGTGTGAGGGCGCGGGTTAGTGTCAGCGTACGGGTTAGGATTAGGGGACGGGTGAGGGTCAGGCTTCGGGGAAGGGTTAGGGTTAGGGTTCGGGCTAGGGTTAGGGTTAGGGGACGGGGACGGTTTAGGGTCCAGGTGAGGGTACGACAACGCTCTGGGGGAGTGTACGTTTGAGGGCGCGGGTTAGTGTCAGCGTACGGGTTAGGATTAGGGGACGGGTGAGGGTCAGGCTTCGGGGAAGGGTTAGGGATAGGGTTCGGGCTAGGGTTAGGGTTAGGGGACGGGGAAGGTTTAGGGTCCAGGTGAGGGTACGACAACGCTCTAGGGGGAGCGTACGTGTGAGGGCGCGGGTTAGTGTCAGCGTACGGGTTAGGATTAGGGGACGGCTGAGGGTCAGGCTTCGGGGAAGGGTTAGGGTTAGGGTTCGGGCTAGGGTTAGGGTTAGGGGACGGGGACGGTTTAGGGTCCAGGTGAGGGTACGACAACGCTCTAGGGGGAGCGTACGTGTGAGGGCGCGGGTTAGTGTCAGCGTACGGGTTAGGATTAGGGGACGGCTGAGGGTCAGGCTTCGGGGAAGGGGTAGGGTTAGGGTTCGGGCTAGGGTTAGGGTTAGGGGACGGGGACGGTTTAGGGTCCAGGTGAGGGTACGACTACGCTCTAGGGGGAGCGTACGTGTGAGGGCGTGGGTTAGTGTCAGCGTACGGGTTAAGATTAGGGGACGGGTGAGGGTCAGGCTTCGGGGAAGGGTTAGGGTTAGGGTTCGGGCTAGGGTTAGGGTTAGGGGACGGGGACGGTTTAGGGTCCAGGTGAGGGTACGACAACGCTTTAGGGGGAGCGTACGTGTGAGGGCGCGGGTTAGTGTCAGCGTACGGGTTAGGATTAGGGGACGGCTGAGGGTCAGGCTTCGGGAAGGGTTAGGGTTAGGGTTCGGGCTAGGGTTAGGGTTAGGGGACGGGGACGGTTTAGGGTCCAGGTGAGGGTACGACAACGCTCTAGGGGGAGCGTACGTGTGAGGGCGCGGGTTAGTGTCAGCGTACGGGTTAGGATTAGGGGACGGCTGAGGGTCAGGCTTCGGGGAAGGGTTAGGGTTAGGGTTCGGGCTAGGGTTAGGGTTAGGGGACGGGGACGGTTTAGGGTCCAGGTGAGGGTACGACAACGCTCTAGGGGGAGCGTACGTGTGAGGGCGCGGGTTAGTGTCAGCGTACGGGTTAGGATTAGGGGACGGGTGAGGGTCAGGCTTCGGGGAAGGGTTAGGTTTAGGGTTCGGGCTAGGGTTAGGGTTAGGGGACGGGGACGGTTTAGGGTCCAGGTGAGGGTACGACAACGCTCTAGGGGGAGCGTACGTGTGAGGGCGCGGGTTAGTGTCAGCGTACGGGTTAGGATTAGGGGACGGCTGAGGGTCAGGCTTCGGGGAAGGGTTAGGGTCAGGGTTCGGGCTAGGGTTAGGGTTAGGGGACGGGGACGGTTTAGGGTCCAGGTGAGGGTACGACAACGCTCTAGGGGGAGCGTACGTGTGAGGGCGCGGGTTAGTGTCAGCGCACGGGTTAGGATTAGGGGACGGCTGAGGGTCAGGCTTCGGGGAAGGGGTAGGGTTAGGGTTCGGGCTAGGGTTAGGGTTAGGGGACGGGGACGGTTTAGGGTCCAGGTGAGGGTACGACAACGCTCTAGGGGGAGCGTACGTGTGAGGGCACGGGTTAGTGTCAGCGTACGGGTTAGGATTAGGGGACGGGTGAGGGTCAGGCTTCGGGGAAGGGTTAGGGTTAGGGTTCGGGCTAGGGTTAGGGTTAGGGGACGGGGACGGTTTAGGGTCCAGGTGAGGGAAAAACAACGCTCTAGGGGGAGCGTACGTGTGAGGGCGCGGGTTAGTGTCAGCGTACGGGTTAGGATTAGGGGACGGCTGAGGGTCAGGCTTCGGGGAAGGGTTAGGGTTAGGGTTCGGGCTAGGGTTAGGGTTAGGGGACGGGGACGGTTTAGGGTCCAGGTGAGGGTACGACAACGCTCTAGGGGGAGCGTACGTGTGAGGGCGCGCGTTAGTGTCAGCGTACGGTTTAGGATTAGGGGACGGCTGAGGGTCAGGCTTCGGGGAAGGGTTAGGGTTAGGGTTCGGGCTAGGGTTAGGGTTAGGGGACGGGGACGGTTTAGGGTCCAGGTGAGGGTACGACAACGCTCTAGGGGGAGCGTACGTGTGAGGGCGCGGGTTAGTGTCAGCGTACGGGTTAGGATTAGGGGACGGGTGAGGGTCAGGCTTCGGGGAAGGGGTAGGGTTAGGGTTCGGGCTAGGGTTAGGGTTAGGGGACGGGGACGGTTTAGGGTCCAGGTGAGGGTACGACAACGCTCTATGGGGAGCGTACGTGTGAGGGCGTGGGTTAGTGTCAGCGTACGGGTTAGGATTAGGGGACGGGTGAGGGTCAGGCTTCGGGGAAGGGTTAGGGTTAGGGTTCGGGCTAGGGTTAGGGTTAGGGGACGGGGACGGTTTAGGGTCCAGGTGAGGGTACGACAACGCTCTAGGGGGAGCGTACGTGTGAGGACGCGGGTTAGTGTCAGCGTACGGGTTAGGATTAGGGGACGGCTGAGGGTCAGGCTTCGGGGAAGGGTTAGGGTTAGGGTTCGGGCTAGGGTTAGGGTTAGGGGACGGGGACGGTTTAGGGTCCAGGTGAGGGTACGACAACGCTCTAGGGGGAGCGTACGTGTGAGGGCGCAGGTTAGTGTCAGCGTACGGGTTAGGATTAGGGGACGGCTGAGGGTCAGGCTTTGGGGAAGGGTTAGGGTTAGGGTTCGGGCTAGGGTTAGGGTTAGGGGACGGGGACGGTTTAGGGTCCAGGTGAGGGTACGACAACGCTCTAGGGGGAGCGTACGTGTGAGGGCGCGGGTTAGTGTCAGCGTACGGTTTAGGATTAGGGGACGGGTGAGGGTCAGGCTTCGGGGAAGGGTTAGGGTTAGGGTTCGGGCTAGGGTTAGGGTTAGGGGACGGGGACGGTTTAGGGTCCAGGTGAGGGTACGACAACGCTCTAGGGGGAGCGTACGTGTGAGGGCGCGGGTTAGTGTCAGCGTACGGGTTAGGATTAGGGGACGGGTGAGGGTCAGGCTTCGGGGAAGGGTTAGGGTTAGGCTTCGGTCTAGGGTTAGGGTTAGGGGACGGGGACGGTTTAGGGTCCAGGTGAGGGTACGACTACGCTCTAGGGGGAGCGTACGTGTGAGGGCGCGGGTTAGTGTCAGTGTACGGGTTAGGATTAGGGGACGGCTGAGGGTCAGGCTTCGGGGAAGGGTTAGGGTTAGGGTTCGGGCTAGGGTTAGGGTTAGGGGACGGGGACGGTTTAGGGTCCAGGTGAGGGTACGACAATGCTCTATGTGGAGCGTACGTGTGAGGGCACGGGTTAGTGTCAGCGTACGGGTTAGGATTAGGGGACGGCTGAGGGTCAGGCTTCGGGGAAGGGTTAGGGTTAGGGTTCGGGCTAGGGTTAGGGTTAGGGGACGGGGACGGTTTAGGGTCCAGGTGAGGGTACGACAACGCTCTATGGGGAGCGTACGTGTGAGGGCGCGGGTTAGTGTCAGCGTACGGGTTAGGATTAGGGGACAGGTGAGGGTCAGGCTTCTGGGAAGTGTTAGGGTTAGGGTTCGGGCTAGGGTTAGGGTTAGGGGACGGGGACGGTTTAGGGTCCAGGTGAGGGTACGACAACGCTCTAGGGGGAGCGTACGTGTGAGGGCGCGGGTTAGTGTCAGCGTACGGGTTAGGATTAGGGGACAGGTGAGGGTCAGGCTTCGGGGAAGGGTTAGGGTTAGGGTTCGGGCTAGGGTTAGGGTTAGGGGACGGGGACGGTTTAGGGTCCAGGTGAGGGTACGACAACGCTCTAGGGGGAGCGTACGTGTGAGGGCGCGGGTTAGTGTCAGCGTACGGGTTAGGATTAGGGGACGGGTGAGGGTCAGGCTTCTGGGAAGGGTTAGGGTTAGGGTTCGGGCTAGGGTTAGGGTTAGGGGACGGGGACGGTTTAGGGTCCAGGTGAGGGTACGACAACGCTCTAGGGGGAGCGTACGTGTGAGGGCGCGAGTTAGTGTCAGCGTACGGGTTAGGATTAGGGGACGGGTGAGGGTCAGGCTTCTGGGAAGGGTTAGGGTTAGGGTTCGGGCTAGGGTTAGGGTTAGGGGACGGGGACGGTTTAGGGTCCAGGTGAGGGTACGACAACACTCTAGGGGGAGCGTACGTGTGAGGGCGCGGGTTAGTGTCAGCGTACGGGTTAGGATTAGGGGACGGGTGAGGGTCAGGCTTTGGGGAAGGGTTAGGGTTAGGGTTCGGGCTAGGGTTAGGGTTAGGGGACGGGGACGGTTTAGGGTCCAGGTGAGTGTACGACAACGCTTTAGGGGGAGCGTACGTGTGAGGGCGCGGCTTAGTGTCAGCGTACGGGTTAGGATTAGGGGACGGGTGAGGGTCAGGCTTCGGGGAAGGGTTAGGGTTAGGGTTCGGGCTAGGGTTAGGGTTAGGGGACGGGGACGGTTTAGGGTCCAGGTGAGGGTACGACAACGCTTTAGGGGGAGCGTACGTGTGAGGGCGCGGGTTAGTGTCAGCGTACGGGTTAGGATTAGGGGACGGGTGAGGGTCAGGCTTCGTGGAAGGGTTAGGGTTAGGGTTCGGGCTAGGGTTAGGGTTAGGGGACGGGGACGGTTTAGGGTCCAGGTGAGGGTACGACAACGCTTTAGGGGGAGCGTACGTGTGAGGGCGAGGCTTAGTGTCAACGTACGGGTTAGGATTAGGGGACGGGTGAGGGTCAGGCTTCGGGGAAGGGTTAGGGTTAGGGTTCGGGCTAAGGTTAGGGTTAGGGGACGGCGACGGTTTAGGGTCCAGGTGAGGGTACGACAACGCTTTAGGGGGAGCGTACGTGTGAGGGCGCGGGTTAGTGTCAGCGTACGGGTTAGGATTAGGGGACGCGTGAGGGTCAGGCTTCGGGGAAGGGTTAGGGTTAGGGTTCGGGCTAGGGTTAGGGTTAGGGGACGGGGACGGTTTAGGGTCCAGGTGAGGTTACGACAACGCTTTAGGGGGAGCGTACGTGTGAGGGCGCGGGTTAGTGTCAGCGTACGGGTTAGGATTAGGGGACGGGTGAGGGTCAGGCTTCGGGGAAGGGTTAGGGTTAGGGTTCGGGCTAGGGTTAGGGTTAGGGGACGGGGACGGTTTAGGGTCCAGGTGAGGGTACGACAACGCTTTAGGGTGAGCGTACGTGTGAGGGTGCGGGTTAGCGTCAGCGTACGGGTTAGGATTAGGGGACGGGTGAGGGTCAGGCTTCGAGGAAGCGTTAGGGTTAGGGTTCGGGCTAGGTTTAGGGTTGGGGACGGGGACGGTTTAGGGTTCAGGTGAGGGTACGACAACGCTTTAGGGGGAGCGTACGTGTGAGGGCGCAGGTTAGCGTCAGCGTACAGGTTAGGATTAGGGGACGGGTGAGGGTCAGGCTTCGGGGAAGTGTGAGGGTTAGGTTTCGGGCTAGGGTTAGGGTTAGGGGACGGGGACGGTTTAGGGTCCAGGTGAGGGTACGACAACGCTTTAGGGGGAGCGTTCGTGTGAGGGCGCGGGTTAGTGTCAGCGTACGGGTTAGGATTAGGGGACGGGTGAGGGTCAGGCTTCGGGGAAGGGTTAGGGTTAGGGTTCGGGCTAGGGTTAGGGTTAGGGGACGGGGACGGTTTAGGGTCCAGGTGAGGGTACGACAACGCTTTAGGGGGAGCGTACGTGTGAGGGCGCGGGTTAGTGTCAGCGTACGGGTTACGATTAGGGGACGGGTGAGGGTCAGGCTTCGGGGAAGGGTTAGGGTTAGGGTTCGGGCTAGGGTTAGGGTTAGGGGACGGGGACGGTTTAGGGTCCAGGTGAGGGTACGACAACGCTCTAGGGGGAGCGTACGTGTGAGGGCGCGGGTTAGTGTCAGCGTACGGGTTATGATTAGGGGACGGGTGAGGGTCAGGCTTCGGGGAAGGGTTAGGGTTAGGGTTCGGGCTAGGGTTAGGGTTAGGGGACGGGGCGGTTCAGGGTCCAGGTGAGGGTACGACAACGCTCTAGGGGGAGCGTACGTGTGAGGGCGCGGGTTAGTGTCAGCGTACGGGTTAGGATTAGGGGACGGGTGAGGGTCAGGCTTCGGGGAAGGGTTAGGGTTAGGGTTCGGGCTAGGGTTAGGGTTAGGGGACGGGGACGGTTTAGGGTCCAGGTGAGGGTACGACAACGTTATAGGGGGAGCGTACGTGTGAGGGCGCGGGTTAGTGTCAGCGTACGGGTTAGGATTAGGGGACGGGTGAGGGTCAGGCTTCGGGGAAGGGTTAGGGTTACGGTTCGGGCTAGGGTTAGGGTTAGGGGACGGGGACGGTTTAGGGTCCAGGTGAGGGTACGACAACGCTCTAGGGGGAGCGTACGTGTGAGGGCGCGGGTTAGTGTCAGCGTACGGGTTAGGATTAGGGGACGGCTGAGTGTCAGGCTTCGGGAAGGGTTAGGGTTAGGGTTCGGGCTAGGGTTAGGGTTAGGGGACGGGGACGGTTTAGGGTCCAGGTGAGGGTACGACAACGCTCTAGGGGGAGCGTACGTGTGAGGGCGCGGGTTAGTGTCAGCGTACGGGTTAGGATTAGGGGACGGGTGAGGGTCAGCCTTCGGGGAAGGGTTAGGGTTACGGTTCGGGCTAGGGTTAGGGTTAGGGGACGGGGACGGTTTAGGGTCCAGGTGAGGGTACGACAACGCTCTAGGGGGAGCGTACGTGTGAGGGCGCGGGTTAGTGTCAGCGTACGGGTTAGGATTAGGGGACGGCTGAGTGTCAGGCTTCGGGAAGGGTTAGGGTTAGGGTTCGGGCTAGGGTTAGGGTTAGGGGACGGGGACGGTTTAGGGTCCAGGTGAGGGTACGACAACGCTCTAGGGGGAGCGTACGTGTGAGGGCGCGGGTTAGTGTCAGCGTACGGGTTAGGATTAGGGGACGGGTGAGGGTCAGCCTTCGGGGAAGGGTTAGGGTTAGGGTTCGGGCTAGGGTTAGGGTTAGGGGACGGGGACGGTTTAGGGTCCAGGTGAGGGTACGACAACGCTCTAGGGGGAGCGTACATGTGAGGGCGCGGGTTAGTGTCAGCGTACGGGTTAGGATTAGGGGACGTGTGGGGTCAGGCTTCGGGGAAGGGTTAGGTTTAGGGTTCGGGCTAGGGTTAGGGTTAGGGGACGGGGACGGTTTAGGGTCCAGGTGAGGGTACGACAACGCTCTAGGGGGAGCGTACGTGTGAGGGCGCGGGTTAGTGTCAGCGTACGGGTTAGGATTAGGGGACGGCTGAGGGTCAGGCTTCGGGGAAGTGTTAGGGTTAGGGTTCGGGCTAGGGTTAGGGTTAGGGGACGGGGACGGTTTAGGGTCCAGGTGAGTGTACGACAACGCTCTAGGGGGAGCGTACGTGTGAGGGCGCGGGTTAGTGTCAGCGTACGGGTTAGGATTAGGGGACGGGTGAGGGTCAGGCTTCGGGGAAGTGTTAGGTTTAGGGTTCGGGCTAGGGTTAGGGTTAGGGGACGGGGACGGTTTAGGGTCCAGGTGAGGGTACGACAACGCTCTAGGGGGAGCGTACGTGTGAGGGCGCGGGTTAGTGTCAGCGTACGGGTTAGGATTAGGGGACGGCTGAGGGTCAGGCTTCGGGGAAGGGTTAGGGTTAGGGTTCTGGCTAGGGTTACGGTTAGGGGACGGGGACGGTTTAGGGTCCAGGTGAGGGTACGACAACGCTCTAGGGGGAGCGTACGTGTGAGGGCGCGGGTTAGTGTCAGCGTAAGGGTTAGGATTAGGGGACGGGTGAGGGTCAGGCTTCTGGGAAGGTTTAGGGTTAGGGTTCGGGCTAGGGTTAGGGTTAGGGGACGGGGACGGTTTAGGGTCCAGGTGAGGGTACGACAACGCTCTAGGGGGAGCGTACGTGTGAGGGCGCGGGTTAGTGTCAGCGTACGGGTTAGGATTAGGGGACGGGTGAGGGTCAGGCTTCGGGGAAGGGTTAGGGTTAGGGTTCGGGCTAGGGTTAGGGTTAGGGGACGGGGACGGTTTAGGGTCCAGGTGAGGGTACGACAACGTTCTAGGGGGAGCGTACGTGTGAGGGCGCGGGTTAGTGTCAGCGTACGGGTTAGGATTAGGGGACGGGTGAGGGTCAGGCTTCGGGGAAGGGTTAGGGTTAGGGTTCGGGCTAGGGTTAGGGTTAGGGGACGGGGACGGTTTAGGGTCCAGGTGAGGGTACGACAACGCTCTAGGGGGAGCGTACGTGTGAGGGCGCGGGTTAGTGTCAGCGTACGGGTTAGGATTAGGGGACGGGTGAGGGTCAGGCTTCGGGGAAGGGTTAGGGTTAGGGTTCGGGCTAGGGTTAGGGTTAGGGGACGGGGACGGTTTAGGGTCCAGGTGAGGGTACGACAACGCTCTGGGGGAGTGTACGTTTGAGGGCGCGGGTTAGTGTCAGCGTACGGGTTAGGATTAGGGGACGGGTGAGGGTCAGGCTTCGGGGAAGGGTTAGGGATAGGGTTCGGGCTAGGGTTAGGGTTAGGGGACGGGGAAGGTTTAGGGTCCAGGTGAGGGTACGACAACGCTCTAGGGGGAGCGTACGTGTGAGGGCGCGGGTTAGTGTCAGCGTACGGGTTAGGATTAGGGGACGGCTGAGGGTCAGGCTTCGGGGAAGGGTTAGGGTTAGGGTTCGGGCTAGGGTTAGGGTTAGGGGACGGGGACGGTTTAGGGTCCAGGTGAGGGTACGACAACGCTCTAGGGGGAGCGTACGTGTGAGGGCGCGGGTTAATGTCAGCGTACGGGTTAGGATTAGGGGACGGCTGAGGGTCAGGCTTCGGGGAAGTGTTAGGGTTAGGGTTCGGGCTAGGGTTAGGGTTAGGGGACGGGGACGGTTTAGGGTCCAGGTGAGGGTACGACTACGCTCTAGGGGGAGCGTACGTGTGAGGGCGTGGGTTAGTGTCAGCGTACGGGTTAGGATTAGGGGACGGGTGAGGGTCAGGCTTCGGGGAAGGGTTAGGGTTAGGGTTCGGGCTAGGGTTAGGGTTAGGGGACGGGGACGGTTTAGGGTCCAGGTGAGGGTACGACAACGCTGTAGGGGGAGCGTACGTGTGAGGGCGCGGGTTAGTGTCAGCGTACGGGTTAGGATTAGGGGACGGGTGAGGGTCAGGCTTCGGGGAAGGGTTAGGGTTAGGGTTCGGGCTAGGGTTAGGGTTAGGGGACGGGCACGGTTTAGGGTCCAGGTGAGGGTACGACAACGCTCTAGGGGGAGCGTACATGTGAGGGCGCGGGTTAGTGTCAGCGTACGGGTTATGATTAGGGGACGGGTGAGGGTCAGGCTTCGGGGAAGGGTTAGGGTTAGGGTTCGGGCTAGGGTTAGGGTTAGGGGACGGGGACGGTTTAGGGTCCAGGTGAGGGTACGACAACGCTCTAGGGGGAGCGTACGTGTGAGGGCGCGGGTTAGTGTCAGCGTACGGGTTAGGATTAGGGGACGGGTGAGGGTCAGGCTTCGGGGAAGGGTTAGGGTTAGGGTTCGGGCTAGGGTTAGGGTTAGGGGACGGGGACGGTTTAGGGTCCAGGTGAGGGTACGACAACGCTCTAGGGGGAGCATACGTGTGAGGGCGCGGGTTAGTGTCAGCGTACGGGTTAGGATTAGGGGACGGGTGAGGGTCAGGCTTCGGGGAAGGGTTAGGGTTAGGGTTCGGGCTAGGGTTAGGGTTAGGGGACGGGGACGGTTTAGGGTCCAGGTGAGGGTACGACAACGCTTTAGGGGGAGCGTACGTGTGAGGGCGCGGGTTAGTGTCAGCGTACGGGTTAGGATTAGGGGACGGGTGAGGGTCAGGCTTCGGGGAAGGGTTAGGGTTAGGGTTCGGGCTAGGGTTAGGGTTAGGGGACGGGGACGGTTTAGGGTCCAGGTGAGGGTACGACAACGCTCTAGGGGGAGCGTACGTGTGAGGGCGCGGGTTAGTGTCAGCGTACGGGTTAGGATTAGGTGACGGCTGAGGGTCAGGCTTCGGGGAAGGGTTAGGGTTAGGGTTCGGGCTAGGGTTAGGGTTAGGGGACGGGGACGGTTTAGGGTTCAGGTGAGGGTACGACAACGCTCTAGGGGGAGCATACGTGTGAGGGCGCGGGTTAGTGTCAGCGTACGGGTTAGGATTAGGGGACGTGTGAGGGTCAGGCTTCGGGGAAGGGGTAGGGTTAGGGTTCGGGCTAGGGTTAGGGTTAGGGGACGGGGACGGTTTAGGGTCCAGGTGAGGGTACGACAACGCTCTAGGGGGAGCGTACGTGTGAGGGCGCGGGTTAGTGTCAGCGTACGGGTTAGGATTAGGGGACGGCTGAGTGTCAGGCTTCGGGAAGGGTTAGGGTTAGGGTTCGGGCTAGGGTTAGGGTTAGGGGACGGGGACGGTTTAGGGTCCAGGTGAGGGTACGACAACGCTCTAGGGGGAGCGTACGTGTGAGGGCGCGGGTTAGTGTCAGCGTACGGGTTAGGATTAGGGGACGGCTGAGTGTCAGGCTTCGGGAAGGGTTAGGGTTAGGGTTCGGGCTAGGGTTAGGGTTAGGGGACGGGGACGGTTTAGGGTCCAGGTGAGGGTACGACAACGCTCTAGGGGGAGCGTACGTGTGAGGGCGCGGGTTAGTGTCAGCGTACGGGTTAGGATTAGGGGACGGGTGAGGGTCAGGCTTCGGGGAAGGGTTAGGGTTAGGGTTCGGGCTAGGGTTAGGGTTAGGGGACGGGGACGGTTTAGGGTCCAGGTGAGGGTACGACAACGCTCTAGGGGGAGCGTACGTGTGAGGGCGCGGGTTAGTGTCAGCGTACGGGTTAGGATTAGGGGACGTGTGAGGGTCAGGCTTCGGGGAAGGGTTAGGTTTAGGGTTCGGGCTAGGGTTAGGGTTAGGGGACGGGGACGGTTTAGGGTCCAGGTGAGGGTACGACAACGCTCTAGGGGGAGCGTACGTGTGAGGGCGCGGGTTAGTGTCAGCGTACGGGTTAGGATTAGGGGACGGCTGAGGGTCAGGCTTCGGGGAAGGGTTAGGGTTAGGGTTCGGGCTAGGGTTAGGGTTAGGGGACGGGGACGGTTTAGGGTCCAGGTGAGTGTACGACAACGCTCTAGGGGGAGCGTACGTGTGAGGGCGCGGGTTAGTGTCAGCGTACGGGTTAGGATTAGGGGACGGGTGAGGGTCAGGCTTCGGGGAAGTGTTAGGGTTAGGGTTCGGGCTAGGGTTAGGGTTAGGGGACGGGGACGGTTTAGGGTCCAGGTGAGGGTACGACAACGCTCTAGGGGGAGCGTACGTGTGAGGGCGCGGGTTAGTGTCAGCGTACGGGTTAGGATTAGGGGACGGCTGAGGGTCAGGCTTCGGGGAAGGGTTAGGGTTAGGGTTCGGGCTAGGGTTAGGGTTAGGGGACGGGGACGGTTTAGGGTCCAGGTGAGGGTACGACAACGCTCTAGGGGGAGCGTACGTGTGAGGGCGCGGGTTAGTGTCAGCGTACGGGTTAGGATTAGGGGACGGGTGAGGGTCAGGCTTCTGGGAAGGTTTAGGGTTAGGGTTCGGGCTAGGGTTAGGGTTAGGGGACGGGGACGGTTTAGGGTCCAGGTGAGGGTACGACAACGCTCTAGGGGGAGCGTACGTGTGAGGGCGCGGGTTAGTGTCAGCGTACGGGTTAGGATTAGGGGACGGGTGAGGGTCAGGCTTCGGGGAAGGGTTAGGGTTAGGGTTCGGGCTAGGGTTAGGGTTAGGGGACGGGGACGGTTTAGGGTCCAGGTGAGGGTACGACAACGTTCTAGGGGGAGCGTACGTGTGAGGGCGCGGGTTAGTGTCAGCGTACGGGTTAGGATTAGGGGACGGGTGAGGGTCAGGCTTCGGGGAAGGGTTAGGGTTAGGGTTCGGGCTAGGGTTAGGGTTAGGGGACGGGGACGGTTTAGGGTCCAGGTGAGGGTACGACAACGCTCTAGGGGGAGCGTACGTGTGAGGGCGCGGGTTAGTGTCAGCGTACGGGTTAGGATTAGGGGACGGGTGAGGGTCAGGCTTCGGGGAAGGGTTAGGGTTAGGGTTCGGGCTAGGGTTAGGGTTAGGGGACGGGGACGGTTTAGGGTCCAGGTGAGGGTACGACAACGCTCTGGGGGAGTGTACGTTTGAGGGCGCGGGTTAGTGTCAGCGTACGGGTTAGGATTAGGGGACGGGTGAGGGTCAGGCTTCGGGGAAGGGTTAGGGATAGGGTTCGGGCTAGGGTTAGGGTTAGGGGACGGGGAAGGTTTAGGGTCCAGGTGAGGGTACGACAACGCTCTAGGGGGAGCGTACGTGTGAGGGCGCGGGTTAGTGTCAGCGTACGGGTTAGGATTAGGGGACGGCTGAGGGTCAGGCTTCGGGGAAGGGTTAGGGTTAGGGTTCGGGCTAGGGTTAGGGTTAGGGGACGGGGACGGTTTAGGGTCCAGGTGAGGGTACGACAACGCTCTAGGGGGAGCGTACGTGTGAGGGCGCGGGTTAGTGTCAGCGTACGGGTTAGGATTAGGGGACGGCTGAGGGTCAGGCTTCGGGGAAGGGGTAGGGTTAGGGTTCGGGCTAGGGTTAGGGTTAGGGGACGGGGACGGTTTAGGGTCCAGGTGAGGGTACGACTACGCTCTAGGGGGAGCGTACGTGTGAGGGCGTGGGTTAGTGTCAGCGTACGGGTTAAGATTAGGGGACGGGTGAGGGTCAGGCTTCGGGGAAGGGTTAGGGTTAGGGTTCGGGCTAGGGTTAGGGTTAGGGGACGGGGACGGTTTAGGGTCCAGGTGAGGGTACGACAACGCTTTAGGGGGAGCGTACGTGTGAGGGCGCGGGTTAGTGTCAGCGTACGGGTTAGGATTAGGGGACGGCTGAGGGTCAGGCTTCGGGAAGGGTTAGGGTTAGGGTTCGGGCTAGGGTTAGGGTTAGGGGACGGGGACGGTTTAGGGTCCAGGTGAGGGTACGACAACGCTCTAGGGGGAGCGTACGTGTGAGGGCGCGGGTTAGTGTCAGCGTACGGGTTAGGATTAGGGGACGGCTGAGGGTCAGGCTTCGGGGAAGGGTTAGGGTTAGGGTTCGGGCTAGGGTTAGGGTTAGGGGACGGGGACGGTTTAGGGTCCAGGTGAGGGTACGACAACGCTCTAGGGGGAGCGTACGTGTGAGGGCGCGGGTTAGTGTCAGCGTACGGGTTAGGATTAGGGGACGGGTGAGGGTCAGGCTTCGGGGAAGGGTTAGGTTTAGGGTTCGGGCTAGGGTTAGGGTTAGGGGACGGGGACGGTTTAGGGTCCAGGTGAGGGTACGACAACGCTCTAGGGGGAGCGTACGTGTGAGGGCGCGGGTTAGTGTCAGCGTACGGGTTAGGATTAGGGGACGGCTGAGGGTCAGGCTTCGGGGAAGGGTTAGGGTCAGGGTTCGGGCTAGGGTTAGGGTTAGGGGACGGGGACGGTTTAGGGTCCAGGTGAGGGTACGACAACGCTCTAGGGGGAGCGTACGTGTGAGGGCGCGGGTTAGTGTCAGCGCACGGGTTAGGATTAGGGGACGGCTGAGGGTCAGGCTTCGGGGAAGGGGTAGGGTTAGGGTTCGGGCTAGGGTTAGGGTTAGGGGACGGGGACGGTTTAGGGTCCAGGTGAGGGTACGACAACGCTCTAGGGGGAGCGTACGTGTGAGGGCACGGGTTAGTGTCAGCGTACGGGTTAGGATTAGGGGACGGGTGAGGGTCAGGCTTCGGGGAAGGGTTAGGGTTAGGGTTCGGGCTAGGGTTAGGGTTAGGGGACGGGGACGGTTTAGGGTCCAGGTGAGGGAAAAACAACGCTCTAGGGGGAGCGTACGTGTGAGGGCGCGGGTTAGTGTCAGCGTACGGGTTAGGATTAGGGGACGGCTGAGGGTCAGGCTTCGGGGAAGGGTTAGGGTTAGGGTTCGGGCTAGGGTTAGGGTTAGGGGACGGGGACGGTTTAGGGTCCAGGTGAGGGTACGACAACGCTCTAGGGGGAGCGTACGTGTGAGGGCGCGCGTTAGTGTCAGCGTACGGTTTAGGATTAGGGGACGGCTGAGGGTCAGGCTTCGGGGAAGGGTTAGGGTTAGGGTTCGGGCTAGGGTTAGGGTTAGGGGACGGGGACGGTTTAGGGTCCAGGTGAGGGTACGACAACGCTCTAGGGGGAGCGTACGTGTGAGGGCGCGGGTTAGTGTCAGCGTACGGGTTAGGATTAGGGGACGGGTGAGGGTCAGGCTTCGGGGAAGGGGTAGGGTTAGGGTTCGGGCTAGGGTTAGGGTTAGGGGACGGGGACGGTTTAGGGTCCAGGTGAGGGTACGACAACGCTCTATGGGGAGCGTACGTGTGAGGGCGTGGGTTAGTGTCAGCGTACGGGTTAGGATTAGGGGACGGGTGAGGGTCAGGCTTCGGGGAAGGGTTAGGGTTAGGGTTCGGGCTAGGGTTAGGGTTAGGGGACGGGGACGGTTTAGGGTCCAGGTGAGGGTACGACAACGCTCTAGGGGGAGCGTACGTGTGAGGACGCGGGTTAGTGTCAGCGTACGGGTTAGGATTAGGGGACGGCTGAGGGTCAGGCTTCGGGGAAGGGTTAGGGTTAGGGTTCGGGCTAGGGTTAGGGTTAGGGGACGGGGACGGTTTAGGGTCCAGGTGAGGGTACGACAACGCTCTAGGGGGAGCGTACGTGTGAGGGCGCAGGTTAGTGTCAGCGTACGGGTTAGGATTAGGGGACGGCTGAGGGTCAGGCTTTGGGGAAGGGTTAGGGTTAGGGTTCGGGCTAGGGTTAGGGTTAGGGGACGGGGACGGTTTAGGGTCCAGGTGAGGGTACGACAACGCTCTAGGGGGAGCGTACGTGTGAGGGCGCGGGTTAGTGTCAGCGTACGGTTTAGGATTAGGGGACGGGTGAGGGTCAGGCTTCGGGGAAGGGTTAGGGTTAGGGTTCGGGCTAGGGTTAGGGTTAGGGGACGGGGACGGTTTAGGGTCCAGGTGAGGGTACGACAACGCTCTAGGGGGAGCGTACGTGTGAGGGCGCGGGTTAGTGTCAGCGTACGGGTTAGGATTAGGGGACGGGTGAGGGTCAGGCTTCGGGGAAGGGTTAGGGTTAGGCTTCGGTCTAGGGTTAGGGTTAGGGGACGGGGACGGTTTAGGGTCCAGGTGAGGGTACGACTACGCTCTAGGGGGAGCGTACGTGTGAGGGCGCGGGTTAGTGTCAGTGTACGGGTTAGGATTAGGGGACGGCTGAGGGTCAGGCTTCGGGGAAGGGTTAGGGTTAGGGTTCGGGCTAGGGTTAGGGTTAGGGGACGGGGACGGTTTAGGGTCCAGGTGAGGGTACGACAATGCTCTATGTGGAGCGTACGTGTGAGGGCACGGGTTAGTGTCAGCGTACGGGTTAGGATTAGGGGACGGCTGAGGGTCAGGCTTCGGGGAAGGGTTAGGGTTAGGGTTCGGGCTAGGGTTAGGGTTAGGGGACGGGGACGGTTTAGGGTCCAGGTGTGGGTACGACAACGCTCTATGGGGAGCGTACGTGTGAGGGCGCGGGTTAGTGTCAGCGTACGGGTTAGGATTAGGGGACAGGTGAGGGTCAGGCTTCTGGGAAGTGTTAGGGTTAGGGTTCGGGCTAGGGTTAGGGTTAGGGGACGGGGACGGTTTAGGGTCCAGGTGAGGGTACGACAACGCTCTAGGGGGAGCGTACGTGTGAGGGCGCGGGTTAGTGTCAGCGTACGGGTTAGGATTAGGGGACAGGTGAGGGTCAGGCTTCGGGGAAGGGTTAGGGTTAGGGTTCGGGCTAGGGTTAGGGTTAGGGGACGGGGACGGTTTAGGGTCCAGGTGAGGGTACGACAACGCTCTAGGGGGAGCGTACGTGTGAGGGCGCGGGTTAGTGTCAGCGTACGGGTTAGGATTAGGGGACGGGTGAGGGTCAGGCTTCTGGGAAGGGTTAGGGTTAGGGTTCGGGCTAGGGTTAGGGTTAGGGGACGGGGACGGTTTAGGGTCCAGGTGAGGGTACGACAACGCTCTAGGGGGAGCGTACGTGTGAGGGCGCGAGTTAGTGTCAGCGTACGGGTTAGGATTAGGGGACGGGTGAGGGTCAGGCTTCTGGGAAGGGTTAGGGTTAGGGTTCGGGCTAGGGTTAGGGTTAGGGGACGGGGACGGTTTAGGGTCCAGGTGAGGGTACGACAACACTCTAGGGGGAGCGTACGTGTGAGGGCGCGGGTTAGTGTCAGCGTACGGGTTAGGATTAGGGGACGGGTGAGGGTCAGGCTTTGGGGAAGGGTTAGGGTTAGGGTTCGGGCTAGGGTTAGGGTTAGGGGACGGGGACGGTTTAGGGTCCAGGTGAGTGTACGACAACGCTTTAGGGGGAGCGTACGTGTGAGGGCGCGGCTTAGTGTCAGCGTACGGGTTAGGATTAGGGGACGGGTGAGGGTCAGGCTTCGGGGAAGGGTTAGGGTTAGGGTTCGGGCTAGGGTTAGGGTTAGGGGACGGGGACGGTTTAGGGTCCAGGTGAGGGTACGACAACGCTTTAGGGGGAGCGTACGTGTGAGGGCGCGGGTTAGTGTCAGCGTACGGGTTAGGATTAGGGGACGGGTGAGGGTCAGGCTTCGTGGAAGGGTTAGGGTTAGGGTTCGGGCTAGGGTTAGGGTTAGGGGACGGGGACGGTTTAGGGTCCAGGTGAGGGTACGACAACGCTTTAGGGGGAGCGTACGTGTGAGGGCGAGGCTTAGTGTCAACGTACGGGTTAGGATTAGGGGACGGGTGAGGGTCAGGCTTCGGGGAAGGGTTAGGGTTAGGGTTCGGGCTAAGGTTAGGGTTAGGGGACGGCGACGGTTTAGGGTCCAGGTGAGGGTACGACAACGCTTTAGGGGGAGCGTACGTGTGAGGGCGCGGGTTAGTGTCAGCGTACGGGTTAGGATTAGGGGACGCGTGAGGGTCAGGCTTCGGGGAAGGGTTAGGGTTAGGGTTCGGGCTAGGGTTAGGGTTAGGGGACGGGGACGGTTTAGGGTCCAGGTGAGGTTACGACAACGCTTTAGGGGGAGCGTACGTGTGAGGGCGCGGGTTAGTGTCAGCGTACGGGTTAGGATTAGGGGACGGGTGAGGGTCAGGCTTCGGGGAAGGGTTAGGGTTAGGGTTCGGGCTAGGGTTAGGGTTAGGGGACGGGGACGGTTTAGGGTCCAGGTGAGGGTACGACAACGCTTTAGGGTGAGCGTACGTGTGAGGGTGCGGGTTAGCGTCAGCGTACGGGTTAGGATTAGGGGACGGGTGAGGGTCAGGCTTCGAGGAAGCGTTAGGGTTAGGGTTCGGGCTAGGTTTAGGGTTGGGGACGGGGACGGTTTAGGGTTCAGGTGAGGGTACGACAACGCTTTAGGGGGAGCGTACGTGTGAGGGCGCAGGTTAGCGTCAGCGTACAGGTTAGGATTAGGGGACGGGTGAGGGTCAGGCTTCGGGGAAGTGTGAGGGTTAGGTTTCGGGCTAGGGTTAGGGTTAGGGGACGGGGACGGTTTAGGGTCCAGGTGAGGGTACGACAACGCTTTAGGGGGAGCGTTCGTGTGAGGGCGCGGGTTAGTGTCAGCGTACGGGTTAGGATTAGGGGACGGGTGAGGGTCAGGCTTCGGGGAAGGGTTAGGGTTAGGGTTCGGGCTAGGGTTAGGGTTAGGGGACGGGGACGGTTTAGGGTCCAGGTGAGGGTACGACAACGCTTTAGGGGGAGCGTACGTGTGAGGGCGCGGGTTAGTGTCAGCGTACGGGTTACGATTAGGGGACGGGTGAGGGTCAGGCTTCGGGGAAGGGTTAGGGTTAGGGTTCGGGCTAGGGTTAGGGTTAGGGGACGGGGACGGTTTAGGGTCCAGGTGAGGGTACGACAACGCTCTAGGGGGAGCGTACGTGTGAGGGCGCGGGTTAGTGTCAGCGTACGGGTTATGATTAGGGGACGGGTGAGGGTCAGGCTTCGGGGAAGGGTTAGGGTTAGGGTTCGGGCTAGGGTTAGGGTTAGGGGACGGGGCGGTTCAGGGTCCAGGTGAGGGTACGACAACGCTCTAGGGGGAGCGTACGTGTGAGGGCGCGGGTTAGTGTCAGCGTACGGGTTAGGATTAGGGGACGGGTGAGGGTCAGGCTTCGGGGAAGGGTTAGGGTTAGGGTTCGGGCTAGGGTTAGGGTTAGGGGACGGGGACGGTTTAGGGTCCAGGTGAGGGTACGACAACGCTATAGGGGGAGCGTACGTGTGAGGGCGCGGGTTAGTGTCAGCGTACGGGTTAGGATTAGGGGACGGGTGAGGGTCAGGCTTCGGGGAAGGGTTAGGGTTACGGTTCGGGCTAGGGTTAGGGTTAGGGGACGGGGACGGTTTAGGGTCCAGGTGAGGGTACGACAACGCTCTAGGGGGAGCGTACGTGTGAGGGCGCGGGTTAGCGTCAGCGTACGGGTTAGGATTAGGGGACGGGTGAGGGTCAGGCTTCGGGGAAGGGTTAGGGTTAGGGTTCGGGCTAGGGTTAGGGTTAGGGGACGGGGACGGTTTAGGGTCCAGGTGAGGGTACGACAACGCTTTAGGGGGAGCGTACGTGTGAGGGCGCGGGTTAGCGTCAGCGTACGGGTTAGGATTAGGGGACGGGTGAGGGTCAGGCTTCGGGGAAGGGTTAGGGTTAGGGTTCGGGCTAGGGTTAGGGTTAGGGGACAGGGACGGTTTAGGGTCCAGGTGAGGGTACGACAACGCTTTAGGGGGAGCGTACGTGTGAGGGCGCGGGTTAGCGTCCGCGTACGGGTTAAGATTAGGGGACGGGTGAGGGTCAGGCTTCGGGGAAGGGTTAGGGTTAGGGTTCGGTCTAGGGTTAGGGTTAGGGGACGGGGACGGTTTAGGGTCCAGGTGAGGGTACGACAACGCTTTAGGGGGAGCGTTCGTGTGAGGGCGCGGGTTAGTGTCAGCGTACGGGTTACGATTAGGGGACGGGTGAGGGTCAGGCTTCGGGGAAGGGTTAGGGTTAGGGTTCGGGCTAGGGTTAGGGTTAGGGGACGGGGACGGTTTAGGGTCCAGGTGAGGGTACGACAACGCTTTAGGGGGAGCGTACGTGTGAGGGCGCGGGTTAGTGTCAGCGTACGGGTTAGGATTAGGGGACGGGTGAGGGTCACGCTTCGGGGAAGGGTTAGGGTTAGGGTTCGGGCTAGGGTTAGGGTTAGGGGACGGGGACGGTTTAGGGTCCAGGTGAGGATACGACAACGCTTTAGGGGGAGCGTACGTGTGAGGGCGCGGCTTAGCGTCAGCGTACGGGTTAGGATTATGGGACGGGTGAGGGTCAGGCTTCGGGGAAGGGTTAGGGTTAGGGTTCGGGCTAGGGTTAGGTTTAGGGGACGGGGACGGTTTATGGTCCAAGTGAGGGTACGACAACGCTTTAGGGGGAGCGTACGTGTGAGGGCGCGGCTTAGTGTCAGCGTACAGGTTAGGATTAGGGGACGGGTGAGGGTCAGGCTTCGGGGAAGGGTTAGGGTTAGGGTTCGGGCTAGGGTTAGGGTTAGGGGACGGGGACGGTTTGGGTCCAGGTGAGGGTACGACAACGCTTTAGGGGGAGCGTACGTGTGAGGGCGCGGGTTAGTGTCAGCGTACGGTTTAGGATTAGGGGACGGGTGAGGGTCAGGCTTCGGGGAAGGGTTAGGGTTACGGTTCGAGCTAGGGGTAGGGTTAGGGGACGGGGACGGTTTAGGGTCCAGGTGAGGGTACGACAACGCTCTAGGGGGAGCGTACGTGTGAGGGCGCGGGTTAGCGTCAGCTTACGGGTTAGGATTAGGGGACGGGTGAGGGTCAGGCTTCGGGGAAGGGTTAGGGTTAGGGTTCGGGCTAGGGTTAGGGTTAGGGGACGGGGACGGTTTAGGGTCCAGGTGAGGGTACGACAACGCTTTAGGGGGAGCGTACGTGTGAGGGCGCGGGTTAGCGTCAGCGTACGGGTTAGGATTAGGGGACGGGTGAGGGTCAGGCTTCGGGGAAGGGTTAGGGTTAGGGTTCGGGCTAGGGTTAGGGTTAGGGGACAGGGACGGTTTAGGGTCCAGGTGAGGGTATGACAACGCTTTAGGGGGAGCGTACGTGTGAGGGCGCGGGTTAGCGTCCGCGTACGGGTTAAGATTAGGGGACGGGTGAGGGTCAGGCTTCGGGGAAGGGTTAGGGTTAGGGTTCGGTCTAGGGTTAGGGTTAGGGGACGGGGACGGTTTAGGGTCCAGGTGAGGGTACGACAACGCTTTAGGGGGAGCGTTCGTGTGAGGGCGCGGGTTAGTGTCAGCGTACGGGTTACGATTAGGGGACGGGTGAGGGTCAGGCTTCGGGGAAGGGTTAGGGTTAGGGTTCGGGCTAGGGTTAGGATTAGGGGACGGGGACGGTTTAGGGTCCAGGTGAGGGTACGACAACGCTTTAGGGGGAGCGTACGTGTGAGGGCGCGGGTTAGTGTCAGCGTACGGGTTACGATTAGGGGACGGGTGAGGGTCAGGCTTCGGGGAAGGGTTAGGGTTAGGGTTCGGGCTAGGGTTCGGGTTAGGGGACGGGGACGGTTTAGGGTCCAGGTGAGGGTACGACAACGCTTTAGGGGGAGCGTACGTGTGAGGGCACGGCTTAGCGTCAGCGTACGGGTTAGGATTATGGGACGGGTGAGGGTCAGGCTTCGGGGAAGGGTTAGGGTTAGGGTTCGGGCTAGGGTTAGGGTTAGGGGACGGGGACGGTTTAGGGTCCAAGTGAGGGTACGACAAGGCTTTAGGGGGAGCGTACGTGTGAGGGCGCGGCTTAGTGTCAGCGTACGGGTTAGGATTAGGGGACGGGTGAGGGTCAGGCTTCGGGGAAGGGTTAGGGTTAGGGTTCGGGCTAGGGTTAGGGTTAGGGGACGGGGACGGTTTAGGGTCCAGGTGAGGGTACGACAACGCTTTAGGGGGAGCGTACGTGTGAGGGCGCGGGTTAGTGTCAGCGTACGGTTTAGGATTAGGGGACGGGTGAGGGTCAGGCTTCGGGGAAGGGTTAGGGTTAGGGTTCGGGCTAGGGTTAGGGTTAGGGGACGGGGACGGTTTAGGGTCCAGGTGAGGGTACGACAACGCTTTAGGGGGAGCGTACGTGTGAGGGCGCGGGTTAGTGTCAGCGTACGGGTTAGGATTAGGGGACGGGTGAGGGTCAGGCTTCGGGGAAGGGTTAGGGTTAGGCTTCGGGCTAGGGTTAGGGTTAGGGGACGGGGACGGTTTAGGGTCCAGGTGAGGGTACGACAACGCTTTAGGGCGAGCGTACGTGTGAGGGTGCGGGTTAGTGTCAGCGTAAGGGTTAGGATTAGGGGACGGGTGAGGGTCAGGCTTCGAGGAAGCGTTAGGGTTAGGGTTCGGGCTAGGTTTAGGGTTGGGGACGGGGACGGTTTAGGGTCCAGGTGAGGGTACGACAACGCTTTAGGGGGAGCGTACGTGTGAGGGCGCAGGTTAGCGTCAGCGTACAGGTTAGGATTAGGGGACGGGTGAGGGTCAGGCTTCGGGGAAGTGTGAGGGTTAGGTTTCGGGCTAGGGTTAGGGTTAGGGGACGGGGACGGTTTAGGGTCCAGGTGAGGGTACGACAACGCTTTAGGGGGAGCGTTCGTGTGAGGGCGCGGGTTAGTGTCAGCGTACGGGTTAGGATTAGGGGACGGGTGAGGGTCAGGCTTCGGGGAAGGGTTAGGGTTAGGGTTCGGGCTAGGGTTAGGGTTAGGGGACGGGGACGGTTTAGGGTCCAGGTGAGGGTACGACAACGCTTTAGGGGGAGCGTACGTGTGAGGGCGCGGGTTAGTGTCAGCGTACGGGTTACGATTAGGGGACGGGTGAGGGTCAGGCTTCGGGGAAGGGTTAGGGTTAGGGTTCGGGCTAGGGTTAGGGTTAGGGGACGGGGACGGTTTAGGGTCCAGGTGAGGGTACGACAACGCTTTAGGGGGAGCGTACGTGTGAGGGCGCGGCTTAGTGTCAGCGTACGGGTTAGGATTAGGGGACGGGTGAGGGTCAGGCTGCGGGGAAGGGTTAGGGTTAGGGTTCGGGCTAGGGTTAGGGTTACGGGACGGGGACGGTTTAGGGTCCAGGTGAGGGTACGACAACGCTTTAGGGGGAGCGTACGTGTGAGGGCGCGGGTTAGTGTCAGCGTACGGGTTAGGATTAGGGGACGGGTGAGGGTCAGGCTTCGGGGAAGGGTTAGGGTTAGGGTTCGGGCTAGGGTTAGGGTTAGGGGACGGCGACGGTTTAGGGTCCAGGTGAGGGTACGACAACGCTTTAGGGGGAGCGTACGTGTGAGGGCGCGGGTTAGTGTCAGCGTACGGGTTAGGATTAGGGGACGGGTGAGGGTCAGGCTTCGGGGAAGGGTTAGGGTCAGGGTTCGGGCTAGGGTTAGGGTTAGGGGACGCGGACGGTTTAGGGTCCAGGTGAGGGTACGACAACGCTTTAGGGGGAGCGTACGTGTGAGGGCGCGGCTTAGTGTCAGCGTACGGGTTAGGATTAGGGGACGGGTGAGGGTCAGGCTTCGGGGAAGGGTTAGGGTTAGGGTTCGGGCTAGGGTTAGGGTTAGGGGACGGCGACGGTTTAGGGTACAGGTGAGGGTACGACAACGCTTTAGGGGGAGCGTACGTGTGAGGGCGCGGGTTAGTGTCAGCGTACGGGTTAGGATTAGGGGACGGGTGAGGGTCAGGCTTCGGGGAAGGGTTAGGGTCAGGGTTCGGGCTAGGGTTAGGGTTAGGGGACGCGGACGGTTTAGGGTCCAGGTGAGGGTACGACAACGCTTTAGGGGGAGCGTACGTGTGAGGGCGCGGGTTAGTGTCAGCGTACGGGTTAGGATTAGGGTACGGGTGAGGGTCAGGCTTCGGGGAAGGGTTAGGGTTAGGGTTCGGGCTAGGGTTAGGGTTAGGGGTCGGGGACGGTTTAGGGTCCAGGTGAGGGTACGACAACGCTTTAGGGGGAGCGTACGTGTGAGGGCGCGGGTTAGTGTCAGCGTACGGGTTAGGATTAGGGGACGGGTTAGGGTCAGGCTTCGGGGAAGAGTTAGGGTTAGGGTTCGGGCTAGGGTTAGGGTTAGGGGACGGGGACGGTTTAGGGTCCAGGTGAGGGTACGACCACGCTTTAGGGGGAGCGTACGTGTGAGGGCGCGGGTTAGTGTCAGCGTACGGGTTAGGATTAGGGGACGGGTGAGGGTCAGGCTTCGGGGAAGGGTTAGGGTTAGGGTTCGGGCTAGGGTTAGGGTTAGGGGACGGGGACGGTTTAGGGTCCAGGTGAGGGTACGACAACGCTTTAGGGGGAGCGTACGTGTGAGGGCGTGGCTTAGTGTCAGCGTACGGGTTAGGATTAGGGGACGGGTGAGGGTCAGGCTTCGGGGAAGTGTTAGGGTTAGGGTTCGGGCTAGGGTTAGGGTTAGGGGACGGGGACGGTTTAGGGTCCAGGTGAGGGTACGACAACGCTTTAGGGGGAGCGTACGTGTTAGGGCGCGGGTTAGTGTCAGCGTACGGGTTAGGATTAGGGGACGGGTGAGGGTCAGGCTTCGAGGAAGCGTTAGGGTTAGGGTTCGGGCTAGGTTTAGGGTTAGGGGACGGGGACGGTTTAGGGTCCAGGTGAGGGTACGACAACGCTTTAGGGGGAGCGTACGTGTGAGGGCGCGGGTTAGTGTCAGCGTACGGGTTAGGATTAGGGGACGGGTGAGGGTCAGGCTTCGGGGAAGGGTTAGGGTTAGGGTTCGGGCTAGGGTTAGGGTTAGGGGACGGGGACGGTTTGGGTCCAGGTGAGGGTACGACAACGCTTTAGGGGGAGCGTACGTGTGAGGGCGCGGGTTAGTGTCAGCGTACGGTTTAGGATTAGGGGACGGGTGAGGGTCAGGCTTCGGGGAAGGGTTAGGGTTACGGTTCGAGCTAGGGGTAGGGTTAGGGGACGGGGACGGTTTAGGGTCCAGGTGAGGGTACGACAACGCTCTAGGGGGAGCGTACGTGTGAGGGCGCGGGTTAGCGTCAGCTTACGGGTTAGGATTAGGGGACGGGTGAGGGTCAGGCTTCGGGGAAGGGTTAGGGTTAGGGTTCGGGCTAGGGTTAGGGTTAGGGGACGGGGACGGTTTAGGGTCCAGGTGAGGGTACGACAACGCTTTAGGGGGAGCGTACGTGTGAGGGCGCGGGTTAGCGTCAGCGTACGGGTTAGGATTAGGGGACGGGTGAGGGTCAGGCTTCGGGGAAGGGTTAGGGTTAGGGTTCGGGCTAGGGTTAGGGTTAGGGGACAGGGACGGTTTAGGGTCCAGGTGAGGGTATGACAACGCTTTAGGGGGAGCGTACGTGTGAGGGCGCGGGTTAGCGTCCGCGTACGGGTTAAGATTAGGGGACGGGTGAGGGTCAGGCTTCGGGGAAGGGTTAGGGTTAGGGTTCGGTCTAGGGTTAGGGTTAGGGGACGGGGACGGTTTAGGGTCCAGGTGAGGGTACGACAACGCTCTAGGGGGAGCGTACGTGTGAGGGCGCGGGTTAGTGTCAGCGTACGGGTTAGGATTAGGGGACGGCTGAGGGTCAGGCTTCGGGGAAGGGTTAGGGTTAGGGTTCGGGCTAGGGTTAGGGTTAGGGGACGGGGACGGTTTAGGGTCCAGGTGAGGGTACGACAACGCTCTAGGGGGAGCGTACGTGTGAGGGCGCGGGTTAGTGTCAGCGTACGGGTTAGGATTAGTTGACGGGTGAGGGTCAGGCTTCGGGGAAGGGTTAGGGTTAGGGTTCGGGCTAGGGTTAGGGTTAGGGGACGGGGACGGTTTAGGGTCCAGGTGAGGGTACGACAACGCTCTAGGGGGAGCGTACGTGTGAGGGCGCGGGTTAGTGTCAGTGTACGGGTTAGGATTAGGGGACGGCTGAGTGTCAGGCTTCGGGGAAGGGTTAGGGTTAGGGTTCGGGCTAGGGTTAGGGTTAGGGGACGGGGACGGTTTAGGGTCCAGGTGAGGGTACGACAACGCTCTAGGGGGAGCGTACGTGTGAGGGCGCGGGTTAGTGTCAGTGTACGGGTTAGGATTATGGGACGGGTGAGGGTCAGGCTTCTGGGAAGGTTTAGGGTTAGGGTTCGGGCTAGGGTTAGGGTTAGGGGACGGGTACGGTTTAGGGTCCAGGTGAGGGTACGACAACGCTCTAGGGGGAGCGTACGTGTGAGGGCGCGGGTTAGTGTCAGCGTACGGGTTATGATTAGGGGACGGGTGAGGGTCAGGCTTCGGGGAAGGGTTAGGGTTAGGGTTCGGGCTAGGGTTAGGGTTAGGGGACGGGGACGGTTTAGGGTCCAGGTGAGGGTACGACAACGCTCTAGGGGGAGCATACGTGTGAGGGCGCGGGTTAGTGTCAGTGTACGGGTTAGGATTAGGGGACGGGTGAGGGTCAGGCTTCGGGGAAGGGTTAGGGTTAGGGTTCGGGCTAGGGTTAGGGTTAGGGGACGGGGACGGTTTAGGGTCCAGGTGAGGGTACGACAACGCTTTAGGGGGAGCGTACGTGTGAGGGCGCGGGTTAGTGTCAGCGTACGGGTTAGGATTAGGGGACGGGTGAGGGTCAGGCTTCGGGGAAGGGTTAGGGTTAGGGTTCGGGCTAGGGTTAGGGTTAGGGGACGGGGACGGTTTAGGGTCCAGGTGAGGGTACGACAACGCTCTAGGGGGAGCGTACGTGTGAGGGCGCGGGTTAGTGTCAGCGTACGGGTTAGGATTAGGGGACGGCTGAGGGTCAGGCTTCGGGGAAGGGTTAGGGTTAGGGTTCGGGCTAGGGTTAGGGTTAGGGGACGGGGACGGTTTAGGGTTCAGGTGAGGGTACGACAACGCTCTAGGGGGAGCATACGTGTGAGGGCGCGGGTTAGTGTCAGCGTACGGGTTAGGATTAGGGGACGTGTGAGGGTCAGGCTTCGGGGAAGGGGTAGGGTTAGGGTTCGGGCTAGGGTTAGGGTTAGGGGACGGGGACGGTTTAGGGTCCAGGTGAGGGTACGACAACGCTCTAGGGGGAGCGTACGTGTGAGGGCGCGGGTTAGTGTCAGCGTACGGGTTAGGATTAGGGGACGGCTGAGTGTCAGGCTTCGGGAAGGGTTAGGGTTAGGGTTCGGGCTAGGGTTAGGGTTAGGGGACGGGGACGGTTTAGGGTCCAGGTGAGGGTACGACAACGCTCTAGGGGGAGCGTACGTGTGAGGGCGCGGGTTAGTGTCAGCGTACGGGTTAGGATTAGGGGACGGCTGAGTGTCAGGCTTCGGGAAGGGTTAGGGTTAGGGTTCGGGCTAGGGTTAGGGTTAGGGGACGGGGACGGTTTAGGGTCCAGGTGAGGGTACGACAACGCTCTAGGGGGAGCGTACGTGTGAGGGCGCGGGTTAGTGTCAGCGTACGGGTTAGGATTAGGGGACGGGTGAGGGTCAGGCTTCGGGGAAGGGTTAGGGTTAGGGTTCGGGCTAGGGTTAGGGTTAGGGGACGGGGACGGTTTAGGGTCCAGGTGAGGGTACGACAACGCTCTAGGGGGAGCGTACGTGTGAGGGCGCGGGTTAGTGTCAGCGTACGGGTTAGGATTAGGGGACGTGTGAGGGTCAGGCTTCGGGGAAGGGTTAGGTTTAGGGTTCGGGCTAGGGTTAGGGTTAGGGGACGGGGACGGTTTAGGGTCCAGGTGAGGGTACGACAACGCTCTAGGGGGAGCGTACGTGTGAGGGCGCGGGTTAGTGTCAGCGTACGGGTTAGGATTAGGGGACGGCTGAGGGTCAGGCTTCGGGGAAGGGTTAGGGTTAGGGTTCGGGCTAGGGTTAGGGTTAGGGGACGGGGACGGTTTAGGGTCCAGGTGAGTGTACGACAACGCTCTAGGGGGAGCGTACGTGTGAGGGCGCGGGTTAGTGTCAGCGTACGGTTTAGGATTAGGGGACGGGTGAGGGTCAGGCTTCGGGGAAGTGTTAGGGTTAGGGTTCGGGCTAGGGTTAGGGTTAGGGGACGGGGACGGTTTAGGGTCCAGGTGAGGGTACGACAACGCTCTAGGGGGAGCGTACGTGTGAGGGCGCGGGTTAGTGTCAGCGTACGGGTTAGGATTAGGGGACGGCTGAGGGTCAGGCTTCGGGGAAGGGTTAGGGTTAGGGTTCGGGCTAGGGTTAGGGTTAGGGGACGGGGACGGTTTAGGGTCCAGGTGAGGGTACGACAACGCTCTAGGGGGAGCGTACGTGTGAGGGCGCGGGTTAGTGTCAGCGTACGGGTTAGGATTAGGGGACGGGTGAGGGTCAGGCTTCTGGGAAGGTTTAGGGTTAGGGTTCGGGCTAGGGTTAGGGTTAGGGGACGGGGACGGTTTAGGGTCCAGGTGAGGGTACGACAACGCTCTAGGGGGAGCGTACGTGTGAGGGCGCGGGTTAGTGTCAGCGTACGGGTTAGGATTAGGGGACGGGTGAGGGTCAGGCTTCGGGGAAGGGTTAGGGTTAGGGTTCGGGCTAGGGTTAGGGTTCGGGGACGGGGACGGTTTAGGGTCCAGGTGAGGGTACGACAACGTTCTAGGGGGAGCGTACGTGTGAGGGCGCGGGTTAGTGTCAGCGTACGGGTTAGGATTAGGGGACGGGTGAGGGTCAGGCTTCGGGGAAGGGTTAGGGTTAGGGTTCGGGCTAGGGTTAGGGTTAGGGGACGGGGACGGTTTAGGGTCCAGGTGAGGGTACGACAACGCTCTAGGGGGAGCGTACGTGTGAGGGCGCGGGTTAGTGTCAGCGTACGGGTTAGGATTAGGGGACGTGTGAGGGTCAGGCTTCGGGGAAGGGTTAGGTTTAGGGTTCGGGCTAGGGTTAGGGTTAGGGGACGGGGACGGTTTAGGGTCCAGGTGAGGGTACGACAACGCTCTAGGGGGAGCGTACGTGTGAGGGCGCGGGTTAGTGTC
Organism: Globicephala melas; assembly: GCF_963455315.2. NCBI lineage: Eukaryota > Metazoa > Chordata > Mammalia > Artiodactyla > Delphinidae > Globicephala > Globicephala melas. The sequence continues at coordinate 79,244,102 of NC_083331.1, forward strand.
AGCGTACGGGTTAGGATTAGGGGACGGCTGAGGGTCAGGCTTCGGGGAAGGGTTAGGGTTAGGGTTCGGGCTAGGGTTAGGGTTAGGGGACGGGGACGGTTTAGGGTCCAGGTGAGTGTACGACAACGCTCTAGGGGGAGCGTACGTGTGAGGGCGCGGGTTAGTGTCAGCGTACGGTTTAGGATTAGGGGACGGGTGAGGGTCAGGCTTCGGGGAAGTGTTAGGGTTAGGGTTCGGGCTAGGGTTAGGGTTAGGGGACGGGGACGGTTTAGGGTCCAGGTGAGGGTACGACAACGCTCTAGGGGGAGCGTACGTGTGAGGGCGCGGGTTAGTGTCAGCGTACGGGTTAGGATTAGGGGACGGCTGAGGGTCAGGCTTCGGGGAAGGGTTAGGGTTAGGGTTCGGGCTAGGGTTAGGGTTAGGGGACGGGGACGGTTTAGGGTCCAGGTGAGGGTACGACAACGCTCTAGGGGGAGCGTACGTGTGAGGGCGCGGGTTAGTGTCAGCGTACGGGTTAGGATTAGGGGACGGGTGAGGGTCAGGCTTCTGGGAAGGTTTAGGGTTAGGGTTCGGGCTAGGGTTAGGGTTAGGGGACGGGGACGGTTTAGGGTCCAGGTGAGGGTACGACAACGCTCTAGGGGGAGCGTACGTGTGAGGGCGCGGGTTAGTGTCAGCGTACGGGTTAGGATTAGGGGACGGGTGAGGGTCAGGCTTCGGGGAAGGGTTAGGGTTAGGGTTCGGGCTAGGGTTAGGGTTCGGGGACGGGGACGGTTTAGGGTCCAGGTGAGGGTACGACAACGTTCTAGGGGGAGCGTACGTGTGAGGGCGCGGGTTAGTGTCAGCGTACGGGTTAGGATTAGGGGACGGGTGAGGGTCAGGCTTCGGGGAAGGGTTAGGGTTAGGGTTCGGGCTAGGGTTAGGGTTAGGGGACGGGGACGGTTTAGGGTCCAGGTGAGGGTACGACAACGCTCTAGGGGGAGCGTACGTGTGAGGGCGCGGGTTAGTGTCAGCGTACGGGTTAGGATTAGGGGACGGGTGAGGGTCAGGCTTCGGGGAAGGGTTAGGGTTAGGGTTCGGGCTAGGGTTAGGGTTAGGGGACGGGGACGGTTTAGGGTCCAGGTGAGGGTACGACAACACTCTGGGGGAGTGTACGTTTGAGGGCGCGGGTTAGTGTCAGCGTACGGGTTAGGATTAGGGGACGGGTGAGGGTCAGGCTTCGGGGAAGGGTTAGGGATAGGGTTCGGGCTAGGGTTAGGGTTAGGGGACGGGGAAGGTTTAGGGTCCAGGTGAGGGTACGACAACGCTCTAGGGGGAGCGTACGTGTGAGGGCGCGGGTTAGTGTCAGCGTACGGGTTAGGATAAGGGGACGGCTGAGGGTCAGGCTTCGGGGAAGGGTTAGGGTTAGGGTTCGGGCTAGGGTTAGGGTTAGGGGACGGGGACGGTTTAGGGTCCAGGTGAGGGTACGACAACGCTCTAGGGGGAGCGTACTTGTGAGGGCGCGGGTTAGTGTCAGCGTACGGGTTAGGATTTGGGGACGGGTGAGGGTCAGGCTTCGGGGAAGGGTTAGGGTTAGGGTTCGGGCTAGGGTTAGGGTTAGGGGACGGGGACGGTTTAGGGTCCAGGTGAGGGTACGACAACGCTCTAGGGGGAGCGTACGTGTGAGGGCGCGGGTTAGTGTCAGCGTACGGGTTAGGATTAGGGGACGGCTGAGGGTCAGGCTTCGGGGAAGGGTTAGGGTTAGGGTTCGGGCTAGGGTTAGGGTTAGGGGACGGGGACGGTTTAGGGTCCAGGTGAGTGTACGACAACGCTTTAGGGGGAGCGTACGTGTGAGGGCGCGGGTTAGTGTCAGCGTACGGGTTAGGATTAGGGGACGGGTGAGGGTCAGGCTTCGGGGAAGGGTTAGGGTTAGGGTTCGGGCTAGGGTTAGGGTTAGGGGACGGGGACGGTTTAGGGTCCAGGTGAGGGTACGACAACGCTCTAGGGGGAGCGTACGTGTGAGGGCGCGGGTTAGTGTCAGCGTACGGGTTAGGATTAGGGGACGGCTGAGGGTCAGGCTTCGGGGAAGGGTTAGGGTTAGGGTTCGGGCTAGGGTTAGGGTTAGGGGACAGGGACGGTTTAGGGTTCAGGTGAGGGTACGACAACGCTCTAGGGGGAGCATACGTGTGAGGGCGCGGGTTAGTGTCAGCGTACGGGTTAGGATTAGGGGACGTGTGAGGGTCAGGCTTCGGGGAAGGGGTAGGGTTAGGGTTCGGGCTAGGGTTAGGGTTAGGGGACGGGGACGGTTTAGGGTCCAGGTGAGGGTACGACAACGCTCTAGGGGGAGCGTACGTGTGAGGGCGCGGGTTAGTGTCAGCGTACGGGTTAGGATTAGGGGACGGCTGAGTGTCAGGCTTCGGGAAGGGTTAGGGTTAGGGTTCGGGCTAGGGTTAGGGTTAGGGGACGGGGACGGTTTAGGGTCCAGGTGAGGGTACGACAACGCTCTAGGGGGAGCGTACGTGTGAGGGCGCGGGTTAGTGTCAGCGTACGGGTTAGGATTAGGGGACGGCTGAGTGTCAGGCTTCGGGAAGGGTTAGGGTTAGGGTTCGGGCTAGGGTTAGGGTTAGGGGACGGGGACGGTTTAGGGTCCAGGTGAGTGTACGACAACGCTCTAGGGGGAGCGTACGTGTGAGGGCGCGGGTTAGTGTCAGCGTACGGGTTAGGATTAGGGGACGGGTGAGGGTCAGGCTTCGGGGAAGTGTTAGGGTTAGGGTTCGGGCTAGGGTTAGGGTTAGGGGACGGGGACGGTTTAGGGTCCAGGTGAGGGTACGACAACGCTCTAGGGGGAGCGTACGTGTGAGGGCGCGGGTTAGTGTCAGCGTACGGGTTAGGATTAGGGGACGGCTGAGGGTCAGGCTTCGGGGAAGGGTTAGGGTTAGGGTTCGGGCTAGGGTTAGGGTTAGGGGACGGGGACGGTTTAGGGTCCAGGTGAGGGTACGACAACGCTCTAGGGGGAGCGTACGTGTGAGGGCGCGGGTTAGTGTCAGCGTACGGGTTAGGATTAGGGGACGGGTGAGGGTCAGGCTTCTGGGAAGGTTTAGGGTTAGGGTTCGGGCTAGGGTTAGGGTTAGGGGACGGGGACGGTTTAGGGTCCAGGTGAGGGTACGACAACGCTCTAGGGGGAGCGTACGTGTGAGGGCGCGGGTTAGTGTCAGCGTACGGGTTAGGATTAGGGGACGGGTGAGGGTCAGGCTTCGGGGAAGGGTTAGGGTTAGGGTTCGGGCTAGGGTTAGGGTTAGGGGACGGGGACGGTTTAGGGTCCAGGTGAGGGTACGACAACGTTCTAGGGGGAGCGTACGTGTGAGGGCGCGGGTTAGTGTCAGCGTACGGGTTAGGATTAGGGGACGGGTGAGGGTCAGGCTTCGGGGAAGGGTTAGGGTTAGGGTTCGGGCTAGGGTTAGGGTTAGGGGACGGGGACGGTTTAGGGTCCAGGTGAGGGTACGACAACGCTCTAGGGGGAGCGTACGTGTGAGGGCGCGGGTTAGTGTCAGCGTACGGGTTAGGATTAGGGGACGGGTGAGGGTCAGGCTTCGGGGAAGGGTTAGGGTTAGGGTTCGGGCTAGGGTTAGGGTTAGGGGACGGGGACGGTTTAGGGTCCAGGTGAGGGTACGACAACACTCTGGGGGAGTGTACGTTTGAGGGCGCGGGTTAGTGTCAGCGTACGGGTTAGGATTAGGGGACGGGTGAGGGTCAGGCTTCGGGGAAGGGTTAGGGATAGGGTTCGGGCTAGGGTTAGGGTTAGGGGACGGGGAAGGTTTAGGGTCCAGGTGAGGGTACGACAACGCTCTAGGGGGAGCGTACGTGTGAGGGCGCGGGTTAGTGTCAGCGTACGGGTTAGGATAAGGGGACGGCTGAGGGTCAGGCTTCGGGGAAGGGTTAGGGTTAGGGTTCGGGCTAGGGTTAGGGTTAGGGGACGGGGACGGTTTAGGGTCCAGGTGAGGGTACGACAACGCTCTAGGGGGAGCGTACGTGTGAGGGCGCGGGTTAGTGTCAGCGTACGGGTTAGGATTAGGGGACGGCTGAGGGTCAGGCTTCGGGGAAGGGGTAGGGTTAGGGTTCGGGCTAGGGTTAGGGTTAGGGGACGGGGACGGTTTAGGGTCCAGGTGAGGGTACGACTACGCTCTAGGGGGAGCGTACGTGTGAGGGCGCGGGTTAGTGTCAGCGTACGGGTTAGGATTAGGGGACGGGTGAGGGTCAGGCTTCGGGGAAGGGTTAGGGTTAGGGTTCGGGCTAGGGTTAGGGTTAGGGGACGGGGACGGTTTAGGGTCCAGGTGAGGGTACGACAACGCTGTATGGGGAGCGTACGTGTGAGGGCGCGGGTTAGTGTCAGCGTACGGGTTAGGATTAGGGGACGGGTGAGGGTCAGGCTTCGGGGAAGGGTTAGGGTTAGGGTTCGGGCTAGGGTTAGGGTTAGGGGACGGGCACGGTTTAGGGTCCAGGTGAGGGTATGACAACGCTTTAGGGGGAGCGTACGTGTGAGGGCGCGGGTTAGTGTCAGCGTACGGGTTAGGATTAGGGGACGGCTGAGGGTCAGGCTTCGGGAAGGGTTAGGGTTAGGGTTCGGGCTAGGGTTAGGGTTAGGGGACGGGGACGGTTTAGGGTCCAGGTGAGGGTACGACAACGCTCTAGGGGGAGCGTACGTGTGAGGGCGCGGGTTAGTGTCAGCGTACGGGTTAGGATTAGGGGACGGGTGAGGGTCAGGCTTCGGGGAAGTGTTAGGGTTAGGGTTCGGGCTAGGGTTAGGGTTAGGGGACGGGGACGGTTTAGGGTCCAGGTGAGGGTACGACAACGCTCTAGGGGGAGCGTACGTGTGAGGGCGCGGGTTAGTGTCAGCGTACGGGTTAGGATTAGGGGACGGGTGAGGGTCAGGCTTCGGGGAAGGGTTAGGTTTAGGGTTCGGGCTAGGGTTAGGGTTAGGGGACGGGGACGGTTTAGGGTCCAGGTGAGGGTACGACAACGCTCTAGGGGGAGCGTACGTGTGAGGGCGCGGGTTAGTGTCAGCGTACGGGTTAGGATTAGGGGACGGCTGAGGGTCAGGCTTCGGGGAAGGGTTAGGGTTAGGGTTCGGGCTAGGGTTAGGGTTAGGGGACGGGGACGGTTTAGGGTTCAGGTGAGGGTACGACAACGCTCTAGGGGGAGCATACGTGTGAGGGCGCGGGTTAGTGTCAGTGTACGGGTTAGGATTAGGGGACGTGTGAGGGTCAGGCTTCGGGGAAGGGGTAGGGTTAGGGTTCGGGCTAGGGTTAGGGTTAGGGGACGGGGACGGTTTAGGGTCCAGGTGAGGGTACGACAACGCTCTAGGGGGAGCGTACGTGTGAGGGCGCGGGTTAGTGTCAGCGTACGGGTTAGGATTAGGGGACGGCTGAGTGTCAGGCTTCGGGAAGGGTTAGGGTTAGGGTTCGGGCTAGGGTTAGGGTTAGGGGACGGGGACGGTTTAGGGTCCAGGTGAGGGTACGACAACGCTCTAGGGGGAGCGTACGTGTGAGGGCGCGGGTTAGTGTCAGCGTACGGGTTAGGATTAGGGGACGGCTGAGTGTCAGGCTTCGGGAAGGGTTAGGGTTAGGGTTCGGGTAGGGTTAGGGTTAGGGGACGGGGACGGTTTAGGGTCCAGGTGAGGGTACGACAACGCTCTAGGGGGAGCGTACGTGTGAGGGCGCGGGTTAGTGTCAGCGTACGGGTTAGGATTAGGGGACGGGTGAGGGTCAGGCTTCGGGGAAGGGTTAGGGTTAGGGTTCGGGCTAGGGTTAGGGTTAGGGGACGGGGACGGTTTAGGGTCCAGGTGAGGGTACGACAACGCTCTAGGGGGAGCGTACGTGTGAGGGCGCGGGTTAGTGTCAGCGTACGGGTTAGGATTAGGGGACGTGTGAGGGTCAGGCTTCGGGGAAGGGTTAGGTTTAGGGTTCGGGCTAGGGTTAGGGTTAGGGGACGGGGACGGTTTAGGGTCCAGGTGAGGGTACGACAACGCTCTAGGGGGAGCGTACGTGTGAGGGCGCGGGTTAGTGTCAGCGTACGGGTTAGGATTAGGGGACGGCTGAGGGTCAGGCTTCGGGGAAGGGTTAGGGTTAGGGTTCGGGCTAGGGTTAGGGTTAGGGGACGGGGACGGTTTAGGGTCCAGGTGAGTGTACGACAACGCTCTAGGGGGAGCGTACGTGTGAGGGCGCGGGTTAGTGTCAGCGTACGGGTTAGGATTAGGGGACGGGTGAGGGTCAGGCTTCGGGGAAGTGTTAGGGTTAGGGTTCGGGCTAGGGTTAGGGTTAGGGGACGGGGACGGTTTAGGGTCCAGGTGAGGGTACGACAACGCTCTAGGGGGAGCGTACGTGTGAGGGCGCGGGTTAGTGTCAGCGTACGGGTTAGGATTAGGGGACGGCTGAGGGTCAGGCTTCGGGGAAGGGTTAGGGTTAGGGTTCGGGCTAGGGTTAGGGTTAGGGGACGGGGACGGTTTAGGGTCCAGGTGAGGGTACGACAACGCTCTAGGGGGAGCGTACGTGTGAGGGCGCGGGTTAGTGTCAGCGTACGGGTTAGGATTAGGGGACGGGTGAGGGTCAGGCTTCTGGGAAGGTTTAGGGTTAGGGTTCGGGCTAGGGTTAGGGTTAGGGGACGGGGACGGTTTAGGGTCCAGGTGAGGGTACGACAACGCTCTAGGGGGAGCGTACGTGTGAGGGCGCGGGTTAGTGTCAGCGTACGGGTTAGGATTAGGGGACGGGTGAGGGTCAGGCTTCGGGGAAGGGTTAGGGTTAGGGTTCGGGCTAGGGTTAGGGTTAGGGGACGGGGACGGTTTAGGGTCCAGGTGAGGGTACGACAACGTTCTAGGGGGAGCGTACGTGTGAGGGCGCGGGTTAGTGTCAGCGTACGGGTTAGGATTAGGGGACGGGTGAGGGTCAGGCTTCGGGGAAGGGTTAGGGTTAGGGTTCGGGCTAGGGTTAGGGTTAGGGGACGGGGACGGTTTAGGGTCCAGGTGAGGGTACGACAACGCTCTAGGGGGAGCGTACGTGTGAGGGCGCGGGTTAGTGTCAGCGTACGGGTTAGGATTAGGGGACGGGTGAGGGTCAGGCTTCGGGGAAGGGTTAGGGTTAGGGTTCGGGCTAGGGTTAGGGTTAGGGGACGGGGACGGTTTAGGGTCCAGGTGAGGGTACGACAACACTCTGGGGGAGTGTACGTTTGAGGGCGCGGGTTAGTGTCAGCGTACGGGTTAGGATTAGCGGACGGGTGAGGGTCAGGCTTCGGGGAAGGGTTAGGGATAGGGTTCGGGCTAGGGTTAGGGTTAGGGGACGGGGAAGGTTTAGGGTCCAGGTGAGGGTACGACAACGCTCTAGGGGGAGCGTACGTGTGAGGGCGCGGGTTAGTGTCAGCGTACGGGTTAGGATAAGGGGACGGCTGAGGGTCAGGCTTCGGGGAAGGGTTAGGGTTAGGGTTCGGGCTAGGGTTAGGGTTAGGGGACGGGGACGGTTTAGGGTCCAGGTGAGGGTACGACAACGCTCTAGGGGGAGCGTACGTGTGAGGGCGCGGGTTAGTGTCAGCGTACGGGTTAGGATTTGGGGACGGGTGAGGGTCAGGCTTCGGGGAAGGGTTAGGGTTAGGGTTCGGGCTAGGGTTAGGGTTAGGGGACGGGGACGGTTTAGGGTCCAGGTGAGGGTACGACAACGCTCTAGGGGGAGCGTACGTGTGAGGGCGTGGGTTAGTGTCAGCGTACGGGTTAGGATTAGGGGACGGCTGAGGGTCAGGCTTCGGGGAAGTGTTAGGGTTAGGGTTCGGGCTAGGGTTAGGGTTAGGGGACGGGGACGGTTTAGGGTCCAGGTGAGGGTACGACAACGCTTTAGGGGGAGCGTACGTGTGAGGGCGCGGGTTAGTGTCAGCGTACGGGTTAGGATTAGGGGACGGGTGAGGGTCAGGCTTCGGGGAAGGGTTAGGGTTAGGGTTCGGGCTAGGGTTAGGGTTAGGGGACGGGGACGGTTTAGGGTCCAGGTGAGGGTACGACAACGCTCTAGGGGGAGCGTACGTGTGAGGGCGCGGGTTAGTGTCAGCGTACGGGTTAGGATTAGGGGACGGCTGAGGGTCAGGCTTCGGGGAAGGGTTAGGGTTAGGGTTCGGGCTAGGGTTAGGGTTAGGGGACGGGGACGGTTTAGGGTTCAGGTGAGGGTACGACAACGCTCTAGGGGGAGCATACGTGTGAGGGCGCGGGTTAGTGTCAGCGTACGGGTTAGGATTAGGGGACGTGTGAGGGTCAGGCTTCGGGGAAGGGGTAGGGTTAGGGTTCGGGCTAGGGTTAGGGTTAGGGGACGGGGACGGTTTAGGGTCCAGGTGAGGGTACGACAACGCTCTAGGGGGAGCGTACGTGTGAGGGCGCGGGTTAGTGTCAGCGTACGGGTTAGGATTAGGGGACGGCTGAGTGTCAGGCTTCGGGAAGGGTTAGGGTTAGGGTTCGGGCTAGGGTTAGGGTTAGGGGACGGGGACGGTTTAGGGTCCAGGTGAGGGTACGACAACGCTCTAGGGGGAGCGTACGTGTGAGGGCGCGGGTTAGTGTCAGCGTACGGGTTAGGATTAGGGGACGGCTGAGTGTCAGGCTTCGGGAAGGGTTAGGGTTAGGGTTCGGGCTAGGGTTAGGGTTAGGGGACGGGGACGGTTTAGGGTCCAGGTGAGTGTACGACAACGCTCTAGGGGGAGCGTACGTGTGAGGGCGCGGGTTAGTGTCAGCGTACGGGTTAGGATTAGGGGACGGGTGAGGGTCAGGCTTCGGGGAAGTGTTAGGGTTAGGGTTCGGGCTAGGGTTAGGGTTAGGGGACGGGGACGGTTTAGGGTCCAGGTGAGGGTACGACAACGCTCTAGGGGGAGCGTACGTGTGAGGGCGCGGGTTAGTGTCAGCGTACGGGTTAGGATTAGGGGACGGCTGAGGGTCAGGCTTCGGGGAAGGGTTAGGGTTAGGGTTCGGGCTAGGGTTAGGGTTAGGGGACGGGGACGGTTTAGGGTCCAGGTGAGGGTACGACAACGCTCTAGGGGGAGCGTACGTGTGAGGGCGCGGGTTAGTGTCAGCGTACGGGTTAGGATTAGGGGACGGGTGAGGGTCAGGCTTCTGGGAAGGTTTAGGGTTAGGGTTCGGGCTAGGGTTAGGGTTAGGGGACGGGGACGGTTTAGGGTCCAGGTGAGGGTACGACAACGCTCTAGGGGGAGCGTACGTGTGAGGGCGCGGGTTAGTGTCAGCGTACGGGTTAGGATTAGGGGACGGGTGAGGGTCAGGCTTCGGGGAAGGGTTAGGGTTAGGGTTCGGGCTAGGGTTAGGGTTAGGGGACGGGGACGGTTTAGGGTCCAGGTGAGGGTACGACAACGCTCTAGGGGGAGCGTACGTGTGAGGGCGTGGGTTAGTGTCAGCGTACGGGTTAGGATTAGGGGACGGCTGAGGGTCAGGCTTCGGGGAAGTGTTAGGGTTAGGGTTCGGGCTAGGGTTAGGGTTAGGGGACGGGGACGGTTTAGGGTCCAGGTGAGGGTACGACAACGCTTTAGGGGGAGCGTACGTGTGAGGGCGCGGGTTAGTGTCAGCGTACGGGTTAGGATTAGGGGACGGGTGAGGGTCAGGCTTCGGGGAAGGGTTAGGGTTAGGGTTCGGGCTAGGGTTAGGGTTAGGGGACGGGGACGGTTTAGGGTCCAGGTGAGGGTACGACAACGCTCTAGGGGGAGCGTACGTGTGAGGGCGCGGGTTAGTGTCAGCGTACGGGTTAGGATTAGGGGACGGCTGAGGGTCAGGCTTCGGGGAAGGGTTAGGGTTAGGGTTCGGGCTAGGGTTAGGGTTAGGGGACGGGGACGGTTTAGGGTTCAGGTGAGGGTACGACAACGCTCTAGGGGGAGCATACGTGTGAGGGCGCGGGTTAGTGTCAGCGTACGGGTTAGGATTAGGGGACGTGTGAGGGTCAGGCTTCGGGGAAGGGGTAGGGTTAGGGTTCGGGCTAGGGTTAGGGTTAGGGGACGGGGACGGTTTAGGGTCCAGGTGAGGGTACGACAACGCTCTAGGGGGAGCGTACGTGTGAGGGCGCGGGTTAGTGTCAGCGTACGGGTTAGGATTAGGGGACGGCTGAGTGTCAGGCTTCGGGAAGGGTTAGGGTTAGGGTTCGGGCTAGGGTTAGGGTTAGGGGACGGGGACGGTTTAGGGTCCAGGTGAGGGTACGACAACGCTCTAGGGGGAGCGTACGTGTGAGGGCGCGGGTTAGTGTCAGCGTACGGGTTAGGATTAGGGGACGGCTGAGTGTCAGGCTTCGGGAAGGGTTAGGGTTAGGGTTCGGGCTAGGGTTAGGGTTAGGGGACGGGGACGGTTTAGGGTCCAGGTGAGTGTACGACAACGCTCTAGGGGGAGCGTACGTGTGAGGGCGCGGGTTAGTGTCAGCGTACGGGTTAGGATTAGGGGACGGGTGAGGGTCAGGCTTCGGGGAAGTGTTAGGGTTAGGGTTCGGGCTAGGGTTAGGGTTAGGGGACGGGGACGGTTTAGGGTCCAGGTGAGGGTACGACAACGCTCTAGGGGGAGCGTACGTGTGAGGGCGCGGGTTAGTGTCAGCGTACGGGTTAGGATTAGGGGACGGCTGAGGGTCAGGCTTCGGGGAAGGGTTAGGGTTAGGGTTCGGGCTAGGGTTAGGGTTAGGGGACGGGGACGGTTTAGGGTCCAGGTGAGGGTACGACAACGCTCTAGGGGGAGCGTACGTGTGAGGGCGCGGGTTAGTGTCAGCGTACGGGTTAGGATTAGGGGACGGGTGAGGGTCAGGCTTCTGGGAAGGTTTAGGGTTAGGGTTCGGGCTAGGGTTAGGGTTAGGGGACGGGGACGGTTTAGGGTCCAGGTGAGGGTACGACAACGCTCTAGGGGGAGCGTACGTGTGAGGGCGCGGGTTAGTGTCAGCGTACGGGTTAGGATTAGGGGACGGGTGAGGGTCAGGCTTCGGGGAAGGGTTAGGGTTAGGGTTCGGGCTAGGGTTAGGGTTAGGGGACGGGGACGGTTTAGGGTCCAGGTGAGGGTACGACAACGTTCTAGGGGGAGCGTACGTGTGAGGGCGCGGGTTAGTGTCAGCGTACGGGTTAGGATTAGGGGACGGGTGAGGGTCAGGCTTCGGGGAAGGGTTAGGGTTAGGGTTCGGGCTAGGGTTAGGGTTAGGGCACGGGGACGGTTTAGGGTCCAGGTGAGGGTACGACAACGCTCTAGGGGGAGCGTACGTGTGAGGGCGCGGGTTAGTGTCAGCGTACGGGTTAGGATTAGGGGACGGGTGAGGGTCAGGCTTCGGGGAAGGGTTAGGGTTAGGGTTCGGGCTAGGGTTAGGGTTAGGGGACGGGGACGGTTTAGGGTCCAGGTGAGGGTACGACAACACTCTGGGGGAGTGTACGTTTGAGGGCGCGGGTTAGTGTCAGCGTACGGGTTAGGATTAGGGGACGGGTGAGGGTCAGGCTTCGGGGAAGGGTTAGGGATAGGGTTCGGGCTAGGGTTAGGGTTAGGGGACGGGGAAGGTTTAGGGTCCAGGTGAGGGTACGACAACGCTCTAGGGGGAGCGTACGTGTGAGGGCGTGGGTTAGTGTCAGCGTACGGGTTAGGATAAGGGGACGGCTGAGGGTCAGGCTTCGGGGAAGGGTTAGGGTTAGGGTTCGGGCTAGGGTTAGGGTTAGGGGACGGGGACGGTTTAGGGTCCAGGTGAGGGTACGACAACGCTCTAGGGGGAGCGTACGTGTGAGGGCGCGGGTTAGTGTCAGCGTACGGGTTAGGATTAGGGGACGGCTGAGGGTCAGGCTTCGGGGAAGGGGTAGGGTTAGGGTTCGGGCTAGGGTTAGGGTTAGGGGACGGGGACGGTTTAGGGTCCAGGTGAGGGTACGACAACGCTCTAGGGGGAGCGTACGTGTGAGGGCGCGGGTTAGTGTCAGCGTACGGGTTAGGATTAGGGGACGGGTGAGGGTCAGGCTTCGGGGAAGGGTTAGGTTTAGGGTTCGGGCTAGGGTTAGGGTTAGGGAACGGGGACGGTTTAGGGTCCAGGTGAGGGTACGACAACGCTCTAGGGGGAGCGTACGTGTGAGGGCGCGGGTTAGTGTCAGCGTACGGGTTAGGATTAGGGGACGGGTGAGGGTCAGGCTTCGGGGAAGGGTTAGGGTTAGGGTTCGGGCTAGGGTTAGGGTTAGGGGACGGGGACGGTTTAGGGTCCAGGTGAGGGTACGACAATGCTCTAGGGGGAGCGTACGTGTGAGGGCGCGGGTTAGTGTCAGCGTACGGGTTAGGATTAGGGGACGGGTGAGGGTCAGGCTTCGGGGAAGGGTTACGGGTAGGTTTCGGGCTAGGGTTAGGGTTAGGGGACGGGGACGGTTTAGGGTCCAGGTGAGGGTACGACAACGCTCTAGGGGGAGCGTACGTGTGAGGGCGCGGGTTAGTGTCAGCGTACGGGTTAGGATTACGGGACGGCTGAGGGTCAGGCTTCGGGGAAGTGTTAGGGTTAGGGTTCGGGCTAGGGTTAGGGTTAGGGGACGGGGACGGTTTAGGGTCCAGGTGAGGGTACGACTACACTCTAGGGGGAGCGTACGTGTGAGGGCGCGGGTTAGTGTCAGCGTACGTGTTAGGATTAGGGGACGGGTGAGGGTCAGGCTTCGGGGAAGGGTTAGGGTTAGGGTTCGGGCTAGGGTTAGGGTTAGGGGACGGGGACGGTTTAGGGTCCAGGTGAGGGTACGACAACGCTCTAGGGGGAGCGTACGTGTGAGGGCGCGGGTTAGTGTCAGCGTACGGGTTAGGATTAGGGGACGGGTGAGGGTCAGGCTTCGGGGAAGGGTTAGGGTTAGGGTTCGGGCTAGGGTTAGGGTTAGGGGACGGGGACGGTTTAGGGTCCAGGTGAGGGTACGACAACGCTCTAGGGGGAGCGTACGTGTGAGGGCTCGGGTTAGTGTCAGCGTACGGGTTAGGATTAGGGGACGGGTGAGGGTCAGGCTTCGGGGAAGGGTTAGGGTTAGGGTTCGGGCTAGGTTTAGAGTTAGGGGACGGGGACGGATTAGGGTCCAGGTGAGGGTACGACAACGCTCTAGGGGGATCGTACGTGTGAGGGCGCGGGTTAGTGTCAGCGTACGGGTTAGGATTAGGGGACGGCTGAGGGTCAGGGTTCGGGGAAGGGTTAGGGTTAGGGTTCGGGCTAGGGTTAGGGTTAGGGGACGGGGACGGTTTAGGGTCCAGGTGAGGGTACGACAACGCTCTAGGGGGAGCGTACGTGTGAGGGCGCGGGTTAGTGTCAGCGTACGGGTTAGGATTAGGGGACGGCTGAGGGTCAGGCTTCAGGGAAGGGTTAGGGTTAGGGTTCGGGCTAGGGTTAGGGTTAGGGGACGGGGACGGTTTAGGGTCCAGGTGAGGGTACGACAACGCTCTAGGGGGAGCGTACGTGTGAGGGCGCGGGTTAGTGTCAGCGTACGGGTTAGGATTAGGGTACGGCTGAGGGTCAGGCTTCGGGGAAGGGTTAGGGTTAGGCTTCGGGCTAGGGTTAGGGTTAGGGGACGGGGACGGTTTAGGGTCCAGGTGAGGGTACGACAACGCTCTAGGGGGAGCGTACGTGTGAGGGCGCAGGTTAGTGTCAGCGTACGGATTAGGATTAGGGGACGGCTGATGGTCAGGCTTCGGGGAAGGGTTAGGGTTAGGGTTCGGGCTAGGGTTAGGGTTAGGGGACGGGGACGGTTTAGGGTCCAGGTGAGGGTACGACAACGCTCTAGGGGGAGCATACGTGTGAGGGCGCAGGTTAGTGTCAGCGTACGGGTTAGGATTAGGGGACAGCTGAGGGTCAGGCTTCTGGGAAGGGTTAGGGTTAGGGTTCGGGCTATGGTTAGGGTTAGGGGACGGGGACGGTTTAGGGTCCAGGTGAGGGTACGACAACGCTCTAGGGGGAGCGTACGTGTGAGGGCGCGGGTTAGTGTCAGCGTACGGGTTAGGATTAGGGGACGGCTGAGGGTCAGGCTTCGGGGAAGGGTTAGGGTTAGGGTTCGGGCTAGGGTTAGGGTTAGGGGACGGGGACGGTTTAGGGTCCAGGTGAGGGTACGATAACGCTCTAGGGGGAGCGTACGTGTGAGGGCGCGGGTTAGTGTCAGCGTACGGGTTAGGATTAGGGGACGGCTGAGGGTCAGGCTTCGGGGAAGGGTTAGGGTTAGGGTTCGGGCTAGGGTTAGGGTTAGGGGACGGGGACGGTTTAGGGTCCAGGTGAGGGTACGACAACGCTCTAGGGGGAGCGTACGTGTGTGGGCGCGGGTTAGTGTCAGCGCACGGGTTAGGATTAGGGGACGGCTGAGGGTCAGGCTTCGGGGAAGGGGTAGGGTTAGGGTTCGGGCTAGGGTTAGGGTTAGGGGACGGGGACGGTTTAGGGTCCAGGTGAGGGTACGACAACGCTCTAGGGGGAGCGTACGTGTGAGGGCACGGGTTAGTGTCAGCGTACGGGTTAGGATTAGGGGACGGGTGAGGGTCAGGCTTCGGGGAAGGGTTAGGGTTAGGGTTCGGGCTAGGGTTAGGGTTAGGGGACGGGGACGGTTTAGGGTCCAGGTGAGGGTACGACAACGCTCTAGGGGGAGCGTACGTGTGAGGGCGCGGGTTAGTGTCAGCATACGGGTTAGGATTAGGGGACGGCTGAGGGTCAGGCTTCGGGGAAGTGTTAGGGTTAGGGTTCGGGCTAGGGTTAGGGTTAGGGGACGGGGACGGTTTAGGGTCCAGGTGAGGGTACGACAACGCTCTAGGGGGAGCGTACGTGTGAGGGCGCGCGTTAGTGTCAGCGTACGGTTTAGGATTAGGGGACGGCTGAGGGTCAGGCTTCGGGGAAGGGTTAGGGTTAGGGTTCGGGCTAGGGTTAGGGTTAGGGGACGGGGACGGTTTAGGGTCCAGGTGAGGGTACGACAACGGTCTAGGGGGAGCGTACGTGTGAGGGCGCGGGTTAGTGTCAGCGTACGGGTTAGGATTAGGGGACGGGTGAGGGTCAGGCTTCGGGGAAGGGGTAGGGTTAGGGTTCGGGCTAGGGTTAGGGTTAGGGGACGGGGACGGTTTAGGGTCCAGGTGAGGGTACGACAACGCTCTATGGGGAGCGTACGTGTGAGGGCGTGGGTTAGTGTCAGCGTACGGGTTAGGATTAGGGGACGGTTGAGGGTCAGGCTTCGGGGAAGGGTTAGGGTTAGGGTTCGGGCTAGGGTTAGGGTTAGGGGACGGGGACGGTTTAGGGTCCAGGTGAGGGTACGACAACGCTCTAGGGGGAGCGTACGTGTGAGGACGCGGGTTAGTGTCAGCGTACGGGTTAGGATTAGGGGACGGCTGAGGGTCAGGCTTCGGGGAAGGGTTAGGGTTAGGGTTCGGGCTAGGGTTAGGGTTAGGGGACGGGGACGGTTTAGGGTCCAGGTGAGGGTACGACAACGCTCTAGGGGGAGCGTACGTGTGAGGGCGCAGGTTAGTGTCAGCGTACGGGTTAGGATTAGGGGACGGCTGAGGGTCAGGCTTCGGGGAAGGGTTAGGGTTAGGGTTCGGGCTAGGGTTAGGGTTAGGGGACGGGGACGGTTTAGGGTCCAGGTGAGGGTACGACAACGCTCTAGGGGGAGCGTACGTGTGAGGGCGCGGGTTAGTGTCAGCGTACGGGTTAGGATTAGGGGACGGGTGAGGGTCAGGCTTCGGGGAAGGGTTAGGGTTAGGGTTCGGGCTAGGGTTAGGGTTAGGGGACGGGGACGGTTTAGGGTCCAGGTGAGGGTACGACAACGCTCTAGGGGGAGCGTACTTGTGAGGGCGCGGGTTAGTGTCAGCGTACGGGTTAGGATTAGGGGACGGGTGAGGGTCAGGCTTCGGGGAAGGGTTAGGGTTAGGCTTCGGTCTAGGGTTAGGGTTAGGGGACGGGGACGGTTTAGGGTCCAGGTGAGGGTACGACTACGCTCTAGGGGGAGCGTACGTGTGAGGGCGCGGGTTAGTGTCAGCGTACGGGTTAGGATTAGGGGACGGCTGAGGGTCAGGCTTCGGGGAAGGGTTAGGGTTAGGGTTCGGGCTAGGGTTAGGGTTAGGGGACGGGGACGGTTTAGGGTCCAGGTGAGGGTACGACAACGCTCTATGTGGAGCGTACGTGTGAGGGCGCGGGTTAGTGTCAGCGTACGGGTTAGGATTAGGGGACGGCTGAGGGTCAGGCTTCGGGGAAGGGTTAGGGTTAGGGTTCGGGCTAGGGTTAGGGTTAGGGGACGGGGACGGTTTAGGGTCCAGGTGAGGGTACGACAACGCTCTAGGGGGAGCGTACGTGTGAGGGCGCGGGTTAGTGTCAGCGTACGGGTTAGGATTAGGGGACGGGTGAGGGTCAGGCTTCTGGGAAGGGTTAGGGTTAGGGTTCGGGCTAGGGTTAGGGTTAGGGGACGGGGACGGTTTAGGGTCCAGGTGAGGGTACGACAACGCTCTAGGGGGAGCGTACGTGTGAGGGCGCGGGTTAGTGTCAGCGTACGGGTTAGGATTAGGGGACAGGTGAGGGTCAGGCTTCGGGGAAGGGTTAGGGTTAGGGTTCGGGCTAGGGTTAGGGTTAGGGGACGGGGACGGTTTAGGGTCCAGGTGAGGGTACGACAACGCTCTAGGGGGAGCGTACGTGTGAGGGCGCGGGTTAGTGTCAGCGTACGGGTTAGGATTAGGGGACGGGTGAGGGTCAGGCTTCTGGGAAGGGTTAGGGTTAGGGTTCGGGCTAGGGTTAGGGTTAGGGGACGGGGACGGTTTAGGGTCCAGGTGAGGGTACGACAACGCTCTAGGGGGAGCGTACGTGTGAGGGCGCGGGTTAGTGTCAGCGTACGGGTTAGGATTAGGGGACGGGTGAGGGTCAGGCTTCTGGGAAGGGTTAGGGTTAGGGTTCGGGCTAGGGTTAGGGTTAGGGGACGGGGACGGTTTAGGGTCCAGGTGAGGGTACGACAACACTCTAGGGGGAGCGTACGTGTGAGGGCGCGGGTTAGTGTCAGCGTACGGGTTAGGATTAGGGGACGGGTGAGGGTCAGGCTTTGGGGAAGGGTTAGGGTTAGGGTTCGGGCTAGGGTTAGGGTTAGGGGACGGGGACGGTTTAGGGTCCAGGTGAGAGTACGACAACGCTCTAGGGGGAGCGTACGTGTGAGGGCGCGGGTTAGTGTCAGCGTACGGGTTAGGATTAGGGGACGGGTGAGGGTCAGGCTTCGGGGAAGGGTTAGGGTTAGGGTTCGGGCTAGGGTTAGGGTTAGGGGACGGGGACGGTTTAGGGTCCAGGTGAGGGTACGACAACGCTCTAGGGGGAGCGTACGTGTGAGGGCGCGGGTTAGTGTCACCGTACGGGTTAGGATTAGGGGACGTGTGAGGGTCAGGCTTCGGGGAAGGGTTAGGGTTAGGGTTCGGGCTAGGGTTAGGGTTAGGGGACGGGGACGGTTTAGGGTCCAGGTGAGGGTACGACAACGCTCTAGGGGGAGCGTACGTGTGAGGGCGCGGGTTAGTGTCAGCGTACGGGTTAGGATTAGGGGACGGCTGAGGGTCAGGCTTCGGGGAAGGGTTAGGGTTAGGGTTCGGGCTAGGGTTAGGGTTAGGGGACGGGGACGGTTTAGGGTCCAGGTGAGGGTACGACAACGCTCTAGGGGGAGCGTACGTGTGAGGGCGCAGGTTAGTGTCAGCGTACGGGTTAGGATTAGGGGACGGCTGAGGGTCAGGCTTCGGGGAAGGGTTAGGGTTAGGGTTCGGGCTAGGGTTAGGGTTAGGGGACGGGGACGGTTTAGGGTCCAGGTGAGGGTACGACAACGCTCTAGGGGGAGCGTACGTGTGAGGGCGCGGGTTAGTGTCAGCGTACGGGTTAGGATTAGGGGACGGGTGAGGGTCAGGCTTCGGGGAAGGGTTAGGGTTAGGGTTCGGGCTAGGGTTAGGGTTAGGGGACGGGGACGGTTTAGGGTCCAGGTGAGGGTACGACAACGCTCTAGGGGGAGCGTACTTGTGAGGGCGCGGGTTAGTGTCAGCGTACGGGTTAGGATTAGGGGACGGGTGAGGGTCAGGCTTCGGGGAAGGGTTAGGGTTAGGCTTCGGTCTAGGGTTAGGGTTAGGGGACGGGGACGGTTTAGGGTCCAGGTGAGGGTACGACTACGCTCTAGGGGGAGCGTACGTGTGAGGGCGCGGGTTAGTGTCAGCGTACGGGTTAGGATTAGGGGACGGCTGAGGGTCAGGCTTCGGGGAAGGGTTAGGGTTAGGGTTCGGGCTAGGGTTAGGGTTAGGGGACGGGGACGGTTTAGGGTCCAGGTGAGGGTACGACAACGCTCTATGTGGAGCGTACGTGTGAGGGCGCGGGTTAGTGTCAGCGTACGGGTTAGGATTAGGGGACGGCTGAGGGTCAGGCTTCGGGGAAGGGTTAGGGTTAGGGTTCGGGCTAGGGTTAGGGTTAGGGGACGGGGACGGTTTAGGGTCCAGGTGAGGGTACGACAACGCTCTAGGGGGAGCGTACGTGTGAGGGCGCGGGTTAGTGTCAGCGTACGGGTTAGGATTAGGGGACGGGTGAGGGTCAGGCTTCTGGGAAGGGTTAGGGTTAGGGTTCGGGCTAGGGTTAGGGTTAGGGGACGGGGACGGTTTAGGGTCCAGGTGAGGGTACGACAACGCTCTAGGGGGAGCGTACGTGTGAGGGCGCGGGTTAGTGTCAGCGTACGGGTTAGGATTAGGGGACAGGTGAGGGTCAGGCTTCGGGGAAGGGTTAGGGTTAGGGTTCGGGCTAGGGTTAGGGTTAGGGGACGGGGACGGTTTAGGGTCCAGGTGAGGGTACGACAACGCTCTAGGGGGAGCGTACGTGTGAGGGCGCGGGTTAGTGTCAGCGTACGGGTTAGGATTAGGGGACGGGTGAGGGTCAGGCTTCTGGGAAGGGTTAGGGTTAGGGTTCGGGCTAGGGTTAGGGTTAGGGGACGGGGACGGTTTAGGGTCCAGGTGAGGGTACGACAACACTCTAGGGGGAGCGTACGTGTGAGGGCGCGGGTTAGTGTCAGCGTACGGGTTAGGATTAGGGGACGGGTGAGGGTCAGGCTTTGGGGAAGGGTTAGGGTTAGGTTTCGGGCTAGGGTTAGGGTTAGGGGACGGGGACGGTTTAGGGTCCAGGTGAGAGTACGACAACGCTCTAGGGGGAGCGTACGTGTGAGGGCGCGGGTTAGTGTCAGCGTACGGGTTAGGATTAGGGGACGGGTGAGGGTCAGGCTTCGGGGAAGGGTTAGGGTTAGGGTTCGGGCTAGGGTTAGGGTTAGGGGACGGGGACGGTTTAGGGTCCAGGTGAGGGTACGACAACGCTCTAGGGGGAGCGTACGTGTGAGGGCGCGGGTTAGTGTCACCGTACGGGTTAGGATTAGGGGACGTGTGAGGGTCAGGCTTCGGGGAAGGGTTAGGGTTAGGGTTCGGGCTAGGGTTAGGGTTAGGGGACGGGGACGGTTTAGGGTCCAGGTGAGGGTACGACAACGCTCTAGGGGGAGCGTACGTGTGAGGGCGCGGGTTAGTGTCAGCGTACGGGTTAGGATTAGGGGACGGGTGAGGGTCAGGCTTCGGGGAAGTGTTAGGGTTAGGGTTCGGGCTAGGGTTAGGGTTAGGGGACGGGGACGGTTTAGGGTCCAGGTGAGGGTACGACAACGCTCTAGGGGGAGCGTACATGTGAGGGCGCGGGTTAGTGTCAGCGTACTGGTTAGGATTAGGGGACGGGTGAGGGTCAGGCTTCGGGGAAGGGTTAGGGTTAGTGTTCGGGCTAGGGTTAGGGTTAGGGGACGGGGAAGGTTTAGGGTCCAGGTGAGGGTACGACAACGCTCTAGGGGGAGCGTACGTGTGAGGGCGCGGGTTAGTGTCAGCGTACGGGTTAGGATTAGGGGACGGGTGAGGGTCAGGCTTCGGGGAAGGGGTAGGGTTAGGGTTCGGGCTAGGGTTAGGGTTAGGGGACGGGGACGGTTTAGGGTCCAGGTGAGTGTACGACAACGCTCTATGGGGAGCGTACGTGTGAGGGCGTGGGTTAGTGTCAGCGTACGGGTTAGGATTAGGGGACGGGTGAGGGTCAGGCTTCGGGGAAGGGTTAGGGTGAGGGTTCGGGCTAGGGTTCGGGTTAGGGGACGGGGACGGTTTAGGGTCCAGGTGAGGGTACGACAACGCTCTAGGGGGAGCGTACGTGTGAGGGCGCGGGTTAGTGTCAGCGTACGGGTTAGGATTAGGGGACGGCTGAGGGTCAGGCTTCGGGGAAGGGTTAGGGTTAGGGTTCGGGCTAGGGTTAGGGTTAGGGGACGGGGACGGTTTAGGGTCCAGGTGAGGGTACGACAACGCTCTAGGGGGAGCGTACGTGTGAGGGCGCGGGTTAGTGTCAGCGTACGGGTTAGGATTAGGGGACGGGTGAGGGTCAGGCTTTGGGGAAGTGTTAGGGTTAGGGTTCGGGCTAGGGTTAGGGTTAGGGGACGGGGACGGTTTAGGGTCCAGGTGAGGGTACGACAACGCTCTAGGGGGAGCGTACGTGTGAGGGCGCGGGTTAGTGTCAGCGTACGGGTTAGGATTAGGGGACGGGTGAGGGTCAGGCTTCGGGGAAGGGTTAGGGTTAGGGTTCGGGCTAGGGTTAGGGTTAGGGGACGGGGACGGTTTAGGGTCCAGGTGAGGGTACGACAACGCTCTAGGGGGAGCGTACGTGTGAGGGCGCGGGTTAGTGTCAGCGTACGGGTTAGGATTAGGGGACGGGTGAGGGTCAGGCTTCGGGGAAGGGTTAGGGTTAGGGTTCGGGCTAGGGTTAGGGTTAGGGGACGGGGACGGTTTAGGGTCCAGGTGAGGGTACGACAACGCTCTAGGGGGAGCGTACGTGTGAGGGCGCGGGTTAGTGTCAGCGTACGGGTTAGGATTAGGGGACGTGTGAGGGTCAGGCTTCGGGGAAGGGTTAGGGTTAGGGTTCGGGCTAGGGTTAGGGTTAGGGGACGGGGACGGTTTAGGGTCCAGGTGAGGGTACGACAACGCTCTAGGGGGAGCGTACGTGTGAGGGCGCGGGTTAGTGTCAGCGTACGGGTTAGGATTAGGGGACGGCTGAGGGTCAGGCTTCGGGGAAGGGTTAGGGTTATGGTTCGGGCTAGGGTTAGGGTTAGGGGACGGGGACGGTTTAGGGTCCAGGTGAGGGTACGACAACGCTCTAGGGGGACCGTACGTGTGAGGGCGCGGGTTAGTGTCAGCGTACTGGTTAGGATTAGGGGACGGGTGAGGGTCAGGCTTCGGGGAAGGGTTAGGGTTACGGTTCGGGCTAGGGTTAGGGTTAGGGGACGGGCACGGTTTAGGGTCCAGGTGAGGGTACGACAACGCTCTAGGGGGAGCGTACGTGTGAGGGCGCGGGTTAGTGTCAGCGTACGGGTTAGGATTAGGGGACGTGTGAGGGTCAGGCTTCGGGGAAGGGTTAGGGTTAGGGTTCGGGCTAGGGTTAGGGTTAGGGGACGGGGACGGTTTAGGGTCCAGGTGAGGGTACGACAACGCTCTAGGGGGAGCGTACGTGTGAGGGCGCGGGTTAGTGTCAGCGTACGGGTTAGGATTAGGGGACGGGTGAGGGTCAGGCTTCGGGGAAGGGTTAGGGTTAGGGTTCGGGCTAGGGTTAGGGTTAGGGGACGGGGACGGTTTAGGGTCCAGGTGAGGGTACGACAACGCTCTAGGGGCAGCGTACGTGTGAGGGCGTGGGTTAGTGTCAGCGTACGGGTTAGGATTAGGGGACGGCTGAGCGTCAGGCTTCGGGGAAGGGTTAGGGTTAGGGTTCGGGCTAGGGTTAGGGTTAGGGGACGGGGACGGTTTAGGGTCCAGGTGAGGGTACGACAACGCTCTAGGGGGAGCGTACGTGTGAGGGCGCGGGTTAGTGTCAGCGTACGGGTTAGGATTAGGGGACGGGTGAGGGTCAGGCTTCGGGGAAGGGTTAGGGTTAGGGTTCGGGCTAGGTTTAGAGTTAGGGGACGGGGACGGATTAGGGTCCAGGTGAGGGTACGACAACGCTCTAGGGGGAGCGTACGTGTGAGGGCGCGGGTTAGTGTCAGCGTACGGGTTAGGATTAGGGGACGGCTGAGGGTCAGGGTTCGGGGAAGGGTTAGGGTTAGGGTTCGGGCTAGGGTTAGGGTTAGGGGACCGGACGGTTTAGGGTCCAGGTGAGGGTACGACAACGCTCTAGGGGGAGCGTACGTGTGAGGGCGCGGGTTAGTGTCAGCGTACGGGTTAGGATTAGGGGACGGGTGAGGGTCAGGCTTCGGGGAAGGGTTAGGGTTAGGGTTCGGGCTAGGGTTAGGGTTAGGGGACGGGGACGGTTTAGGGTCCAGGTGAGGGTACGACAACGCTCTAGGGGGAGCGTACGTGTGAGGGCGCGGGTTAGTGTCAGCGTACGGGTTAGGATTAGGGGACGGGTGAGGGTCAGGCTTTGGGGAAGTGTTAGGGTTAGGGTTCGGGCTAGGGTTAGGGTTAGGGGACGGGGACGGTTTAGGGTCCAGGTGAGGGTACGACAACGCTCTAGGGGGAGCGTACGTGTGAGGGCGCGGGTTAGTGTCAGCGTACGGGTTAGGATTAGGGGACGGGTGAGGGTCAGGCTTCGGGGAAGGGTTAGGGTTAGGGTTCGGGCTAGGGTTAGGGTTAGGGGACGGGGACGGTTTAGGGTCCAGGTGAGGGTACGACAACACTCTAGGGGGAGCGTACGTGTGAGGGCGCGGGTTAGTGTCAGCGTACGGGTTAGGATTAGGGGACGGGTGAGGGTCAGGCTTCGGGGAAGGGTTAGGGTTAGGGTTCGGGCTAGGGTTAGGGTTAGGGGACGGGGACGGTTTAGGGTCCAGGTGAGGGTACGACAACGCTCTAGGGGGAGCGTACGTGTGAGGGCGCGGGTTAGTGTCAGCGTACGGGTTAGGATTAGGGGACGTGTGAGGGTCAGGCTTCGGGGAAGGGTTAGGGTTAGGGTTCGGGCTAGGGTTAGGGTTAGGGGACGGGGACGGTTTAGGGTCCAGGTGAGGGTACGACAACGCTCTAGGGGGAGCGTACGTGTGAGGGCGCGGGTTAGTGTCAGCGTACGGGTTAGGATTAGGGGACGGCTGAGGGTCAGGCTTCGGGGAAGGGTTAGGGTTATGGTTCGGGCTAGGGTTAGGGTTAGGGGACGGGGACGGTTTAGGGTCCAGGTGAGGGTACGACAACGCTCTAGGGGGACCGTACGTGTGAGGGCGCGGGTTAGTGTCAGCGTACTGGTTAGGATTAGGGGACGGGTGAGGGTCAGGCTTCGGGGAAGGGTTAGGGTTACGGTTCGGGCTAGGGTTAGGGTTAGGGGACGGGCACGGTTTAGGGTCCAGGTGAGGGTACGACAACGCTCTAGGGGGAGCGTACGTGTGAGGGCGCGGGTTAGTGTCAGCGTACGGGTTAGGATTAGGGGACGTGTGAGGGTCAGGCTTCGGGGAAGGGTTAGGGTTAGGGTTCGGGCTAGGGTTAGGGTTAGGGGACGGGGACGGTTTAGGGTCCAGGTGAGGGTACGACAACGCTCTAGGGGGAGCGTACGTGTGAGGGCGCGGGTTAGTGTCAGCGTACGGGTTAGGATTAGGGGACGGGTGAGGGTCAGGCTTCGGGGAAGGGTTAGGGTTAGGGTTCGGGCTAGGGTTAGGGTTAGGGGACGGGGACGGTTTAGGGTCCAGGTGAGGGTACGACAACGCTCTAGGGGCAGCGTACGTGTGAGGGCGTGGGTTAGTGTCAGCGTACGGGTTAGGATTAGGGGACGGCTGAGCGTCAGGCTTCGGGGAAGGGTTAGGGTTAGGGTTCGGGCTAGGGTTAGGGTTAGGGGACGGGGACGGTTTAGGGTCCAGGTGAGGGTACGACAACGCTCTAGGGGGAGCGTACGTGTGAGGGCGCGGGTTAGTGTCAGCGTACGGGTTAGGATTAGGGGACGGGTGAGGGTCAGGCTTCGGGGAAGGGTTAGGGTTAGGGTTCGGGCTAGGTTTAGAGTTAGGGGACGGGGACGGATTAGGGTCCAGGTGAGGGTACGACAACGCTCTAGGGGGAGCGTACGTGTGAGGGCGCGGGTTAGTGTCAGCGTACGGGTTAGGATTAGGGGACGGCTGAGGGTCAGGGTTCGGGGAAGGGTTAGGGTTAGGGTCGGGCTAGGGTTAGGGTTAGGGGACCGGACGGTTTAGGGTCCAGGTGAGGGTACGACAACGCTCTAGGGGGAGCGTACGTGTGAGGGCGCGGGTTAGTGTCAGCGTACGGGTTAGGATTAGGGGACGGCTGAGGGTCAGGCTTCAGGGAAGGGTTAGGGTTAGGGTTCGGGCTAGGGTTAGGGTTAGGGGACGGGGACGGTTTAGGGTCCAGGTGAGGGTACGACAACGCTCTAGGGGGAGCGTACGTGTGAGGGCGCGGGTTAGTGTCAGCGTACGGGTTAGGATTAGGGGACGGCTGAGGGTCAGGCTTCGGGGAAGGGTTAGGGTTAGGCTTCGGGCTAGGGTTAGGGTTAGGGGACGGGGACGGTTTAGGGTCCAGGTGAGGGTACGACAACGCTCTAGGGGGAGCGTACGTGTGAGGGCGCGGCTTAGTGTCAGCGTACGGGTTAGGATTAGGGGACGGGTGAGGGTCAGGCTTTGGGGAAGTGTTAGGGTTAGGGTTCGGGCTAGGGTTAGGGTTAGGGGACGGGGACGGTTTAGGGTCCAGGTGAGGGTACGACAACGCTCTAGGGGGAGCGTACGTGTGAGGGCGCGGGTTAGTGTCAGCGTACGGGTTAGGATTAGGGGACGTGTGAGGGTCAGGCTTCGGGGAAGGGTTAGGGTTAGGGTTCGGGCTAGGGTTAGGGTTAGGGGACGGGGACGGTTTAGGGTCCAGGTGAGGGTACGACAACGCTCTAGGGGGAGCGTACGTGTGAGGGCGCGGGTTAGTGTCAGCGTACGGGTTAGGATTAGGGGACGGGTGAGGGTCAGGCTTCGGGGAAGGGTTAGGGTTAGGGTTCGGGCTAGGGTTAGGGTTAGGGGACGGGGACGGTTTAGGGTCCAGGTGAGGGTACGACAACGCTCTAGGGGCACCGTACGTGTGAGGGCGCGGGTTAGTGTCAGCGTACGGGTTAGGATTAGGGGACGGCTGAGCGTCAGGCTTCGGGGAAGGGTTAGGGTTAGGGTTCGGGCTAGGGTTAGGGTTAGGGGACGGGGACGGTTTAGGGTCCAGGTGAGGGTACGACAACGCTCTAGGGGGAGCGTACGTGTGAGGGCGCGGGTTAGTGTCAGCGTACGGGTTAGGATTAGGGGACGGGTGAGGGTCAGGCTTCGGGGAAGGGTTAGGGTTAGGGTTCGGGCTAGGTTTAGAGTTAGGGGACGGGGACGGATTAGGGTCCAGGTGAGGGTACGACAACGCTCTAGGGGGAGCGTACGTGTGAGGGCGCGGGTTAGTGTCAGCGTACGGGTTAGGATTAGGGGACGGCTGAGGGTCAGGGTTCGGGGAAGGGTTAGGGTTAGGGTTCGGGCTAGGGTTAGGGTTAGGGGACGGGGACGGTTTAGGGTCCAGGTGAGGGTACGACAACGCTCTAGGGGGAGCGTACGTGTGAGGGCGCGGGTTAGTGTCAGCGTACGGGTTAGGATTAGGGGACGGCTGAGGGTCAGGCTTCAGGGAAGGGTTAGGGTTAGGGTTAGGGCTAGGGTTAGGGTTAGGGGACGGGGACGGTTTAGGGTCCAGGTGAGGGTACGACAACGCTCTAGGGGGAGCGTACGTGTGAGGGCGCGGGTTAGTGTCAGCGTACGGGTTAGGATTAGGGGACGGCTGAGGGTCAGGCTTCGGGGAAGGGTTAGGGTTAGGCTTCGGGCTAGGGTTAGGGTTAGGGGACGGGGACGGTTTAGGGTCCAGGTGAGGGTACGACAACGCTCTAGGGGGAGCGTACGTGTGAGGGCGCAGGTTAGTGTCTGCGTACGGATTAGGATTAGGGGACGGCTGAGGGTCAGGCTTCGGGGAAGGGTTAGGGTTAGGGTTCGGGCTAGGGTTAGGGTTAGGGGACGGGGACGGTTTAGGGTCCAGGTGAGGGTACGACAACGCTCTAGGGGGAGCATACGTGTGAGGGCGCGGGTTAGTGTCAGCGTACGGGTTAGGATTAGGGGACAGCTGAGGGTCAGGCTTCTGGGAAGGGTTAGGGTTAGGGTTCGGGCTATGGTTAGGGTTAGGGGACGGGGACGGTTTAGGGTCCAGGTGAGGGTACGACAACGCTCTAGCGGGAGCGTACGTGTGAGGGCGCGGGTTAGTGTCAGCGTACGGGTTAGGATTAGGGGACGGCTGAGGGTCAGGCTTCGGGGAAGGGTTAGGGTTAGGGTTCGGGCTAGGGTTAGGGTTAGGGGACGGGGACGGTTTAGGGTCCAGGTGAGGGTACGATAACGCTTTAGGGGGAGCGTACGTGTGAGGGCGCGGGTTAGTGTCAGCGTACGGGTTAGGATTATGGGACGGCTGAGGGTCAGGCTTCGGGGAAGGGTTAGGGTTAGGGTTCGGGCTAGGGTTAGGGTTAGGGGACGGGGACGGTTTAGGGTCCAGGTGAGGGTACGACAACGCTCTAGGGGGAGCGTACGTGTGAGGGCGTGGGTTAGTGTCAGCGCACGGGTTAGGATTAGGGGACGGCTGAGGGTCAGGCTTCGGGGAAGGGGTAGGGTTAGGGTTCGGGCTAGGGTTAGGGTTAGGGGACGGGGACGGTTTAGGGTCCAGGTGAGGGTACGACAACGCTCTAGGGGGAGCGTACGTGTGAGGGCACGGGTTAGTGTCAGCGTACGGGTTAGGATTAGGGGACGGGTGAGGGTCAGGCTTCGGGGAAGGGTTAGGGTTAGGGTTCGGGCTAGGGTTAGGGTTAGGGGACGGGGACGGTTTAGGGTCCAGGTGAGGGTACGACAACGCTCTAGGGGGAGCGTACGTGTGAGGGCGCGGGTTAGTGTCAGCGTACGGGTTAGGATTAGGGGACGGCTGAGTGTCAGGCTTCGGGGAAGGGTTAGGGTTAGGGTTCGGGCTAGGGTTAGGGTTAGGGGACGGGGACGGTTTAGGGTCCAGGTGAGGGTACGACAACGCTCTAGGGGGAGCGTACGTGTGAGGGCGCGCGTTAGTGTCAGCGTACGGTTTAGGATTAGGGGACGGCTGAGGGTCAGGCTTCGGGGAAGGGTTAGGGTTAGGGTTCGGGCTAGGGTTAGGGTTAGGGGACGGGGACGGTTTAGGGTCCAGGTGAGGGTACGACAACGCTCTAGGGGGAGCGTACGTGTGAGGGCGCGGGTTAGTGTCAGCGTACGGGTTAGGATTAGGGGACGGGTGAGGGTCAGGCTTCGGGGAAGGGGTAGGGTTAGGGTTCGGGCTAGGGTTAGGGTTAGGGGACGGGGACGGTTTAGGGTCCAGGTGAGGGTACGACAACGCTCTATGGGGAGCGTACGTGTGAGGGCGTGGGTTAGTGTCAGCGTACGGGTTAGGATTAGGGGACGGGTGAGGGTCAGGCTTCGGGGAAGGGTTAGGGTTAGGGTTCGGGCTAGGGTTAGGGTTAGGGGACGGGGACGGTTTAGGGTCCAGGTGAGGGTACGACAACGCTCTAGGGGGAGCGTACGTGTGAGGACGCGGGTTAGTGTCAGCGTACGGGTTAGGATTAGGGGACGGCTGAGGGTCAGGGTTCGGGGAAGGGTTAGGGTTAGGGTTCGGGCTAGGGTTAGGGTTAGGGGACGGGGACGGTTTA
This sequence comes from Globicephala melas, assembly GCF_963455315.2. Taxonomy (NCBI): domain Eukaryota; kingdom Metazoa; phylum Chordata; class Mammalia; order Artiodactyla; family Delphinidae; genus Globicephala; species Globicephala melas. The sequence goes on from NC_083331.1 coordinate 79,271,740, forward strand.
GGGTCCAGGTGAGGGTACGACAACGCTCTAGGGGGAGCGTACGTGTGAGGGCGCGGGTTAGTGTCAGCGTACGGGTTAGGATTAGGGGACGGGTGAGGGTCAGGCTTCGGGGAAGGGTTAGGGTTAGGGTTCGGGCTAGGTTTAGAGTTAGGGGACGGGGACGGATTAGGGTCCAGGTGAGGGTACGACAACGCTCTAGGGGGAGCGTACGTGTGAGGGCGCGGGTTAGTGTCAGCGTACGGGTTAGGATTAGGGGACGGCTGAGGGTCAGGGTTCGGGGAAGGGTTAGGGTTAGGGTTCGGGCTAGGGTTAGGGTTAGGGGACGGGGACGGTTTAGGGTCCAGGTGAGGGTACGACAACGCTCTAGGGGGAGCGTACGTGTGAGGGCGCGGGTTAGTGTCAGCGTACGGGTTAGGATTAGGGGACGGCTGAGGGTCAGGCTTCAGGGAAGGGTTAGGGTTAGGGTTAGGGCTAGGGTTAGGGTTAGGGGACGGGGACGGTTTAGGGTCCAGGTGAGGGTACGACAACGCTCTAGGGGGAGCGTACGTGTGAGGGCGCGGGTTAGTGTCAGCGTACGGGTTAGGATTAGGGGACGGCTGAGGGTCAGGCTTCGGGGAAGGGTTAGGGTTAGGCTTCGGGCTAGGGTTAGGGTTAGGGGACGGGGACGGTTTAGGGTCCAGGTGAGGGTACGACAACGCTCTAGGGGGAGCGTACGTGTGAGGGCGCAGGTTAGTGTCTGCGTACGGATTAGGATTAGGGGACGGCTGAGGGTCAGGCTTCGGGGAAGGGTTAGGGTTAGGGTTCGGGCTAGGGTTAGGGTTAGGGGACGGGGACGGTTTAGGGTCCAGGTGAGGGTACGACAACGCTCTAGGGGGAGCATACGTGTGAGGGCGCGGGTTAGTGTCAGCGTACGGGTTAGGATTAGGGGACAGCTGAGGGTCAGGCTTCTGGGAAGGGTTAGGGTTAGGGTTCGGGCTATGGTTAGGGTTAGGGGACGGGGACGGTTTAGGGTCCAGGTGAGGGTACGACAACGCTCTAGGGGGAGCGTACGTGTGAGGGCGCGGGTTAGTGTCAGCGTACGGGTTAGGATTAGGGGACGGCTGAGGGTCAGGCTTCGGGGAAGGGTTAGGGTTAGGGTTCGGGCTAGGGTTAGGGTTAGGGGACGGGGACGGTTTAGGGTCCAGGTGAGGGTACGATAACGCTCTAGGGGGAGCGTACGTGTGAGGGCGCGGGTTAGTGTCAGCGTACGGGTTAGGATTATGGGACGGCTGAGGGTCAGGCTTCGGGGAAGGGTTAGGGTTAGGGTTCGGGCTAGGGTTAGGGTTAGGGGACGGGGACGGTTTAGGGTCCAGGTGAGGGTACGACAACGCTCTAGGGGGAGCGTACGTGTGAGGGCGCGGGTTAGTGTCAGCGCACGGGTTAGGATTACGGGACGGCTGAGGGTCAGGCTTCGGGGAAGGGGTAGGGTTAGGGTTCGGGCTAGGGTTAGGGTTAGGGGACGGGGACGGTTTAGGGTCCAGGTGAGGGTACGACAACGCTCTAGGGGGAGCGTACGTGTGAGGGCACGGGTTAGTGTCAGCGTACGGGTTAGGATTAGGGGACGGGTGAGGGTCAGGCTTCGGGGAAGGGTTAGGGTTAGGGTTCGGGCTAGGGTTAGGGTTAGGGGACGGGGACGGTTTAGGGTCCAGGTGAGGGTACGACAACGCTCTAGGGGGAGCGTACGTGTGAGGGCGCGGGTTAGTGTCAGCGTACGGGTTAGGATTAGGGGACGGCTGAGTGTCAGGCTTCGGGGAAGTGTTAGGGTTAGGGTTCGGGCTAGGGTTAGGGTTAGGGGACGGGGACGGTTTAGGGTCCAGGTGAGGGTACGACAACGCTCTAGGGGGAGCGTACGTGTGAGGGCGCGCGTTAGTGTCAGCGTACGGTTTAGGATTAGGGGACGGCTGAGGGTCAGGCTTCGGGGAAGGGTTAGGGTTAGGGTTCGGGCTAGGGTTAGGGTTAGGGGACGGGGACGGTTTAGGGTCCAGGTGAGGGTACGACAACGCTCTAGGGGGAGCGTACGTGTGAGGGCGCGGGTTAGTGTCAGCGTACGGGTTAGGATTAGGGGACGGGTGAGGGTCAGGCTTCGGGGAAGGGGTAGGGTTAGGGTTCGGGCTAGGGTTAGGGTTAGGGGACGGGGACGGTTTAGGGTCCAGGTGAGGGTACGACAACGCTCTATGGGGAGCGTACGTGTGAGGGCGTGGGTTAGTGTCAGCGTACGGGTTAGGATTAGGGGACGGGTGAGGGTCAGGCTTCGGGGAAGGGTTAGGGTTAGGGTTCGGGCTAGGGTTAGGGTTAGGGGACGGGGACGGTTTAGGGTCCAGGTGAGGGTACGACAACACTCTAGGGGGAGCGTACGTGTGAGGGCGCGGGTTAGTGTCAGCGTACGGGTTAGGATTAGGGGACGGGTGAGGGTCAGGCTTTGGGGAAGGGTTAGGGTTAGGGTTCGGGCTAGGGTTAGGGTTAGGGGACGGGGACGGTTTAGGGTCCAGGTGAGGGTACGACAACGCTCTAGGGGGAGCGTACGTGTGAGGGCGCGGGTTAGTGTCAGCGTACGGGTTAGGATTAGGGGACGGGTGAGGGTCAGGCTTCGGGGAAGGGTTAGGGTTAGGGTTCGGGCTAGGGTTAGGGTTAGGGGACGGGGACGGTTTAGGGTCCAGGTGAGGGTACGACAACGCTCTAGGGGGAGCGTACGTGTGAGGGCGCGGGTTAGTGTCACCGTACGGGTTAGGATTAGGGGACGTGTGAGGGTCAGGCTTCGGGGAAGGGTTAGGGTTAGGGTTTGGGCTAGGGTTAGGGTTAGGGGACGGGGACGGTTTAGGGTCCAGGTGAGGGTACGACAACGCTCTAGGGGGAGCGTACGTGTGAGGGCGCGGGTTAGTGTCAGCGTACGGGTTAGGATTAGGGGACGGGTGAGGGTCAGGCTTCGGGGAAGTGTTAGGGTTAGGGTTCGGGCTAGGGTTAGGGTTAGGGGACGGGGACGGTTTAGGGTCCAGGTGAGGGTACGACAACGCTCTTGGGGGAGCGTACATGTGAGGGCGCGGGTTAGTGTCAGCGTACTGCTTAGGATTAGGGGACGGGTGAGGGTCAGGCTTCGGGGAAGGGTTAGGGTTAGTGTTCGGGCTAGGGTTAGGGTTAGGGGACGGGGACGGTTTAGGGTCCAGGTGAGGGTACGACAACGCTCTAGGGGGAGCGTACGTGTGAGGGCGCGGGTTAGTGTCAGCGTACGGGTTAGGATTAGGGGACGGGTGAGGGTCAGGCTTCGGGGAAGGGGTAGGGTTAGGGTTCGGGCTAGGGTTAGGGTTAGGGGACGGGGACGGTTTAGGGTCCAGGTGAGGGTACGACAACGCTCTATGGGGAGCGTACGTGTGAGGGCGTGGGTTAGTGTCAGCGTACGGGTTAGGATTAGGGGACGGGTGAGGGTCAGGCTTCGGGGAAGGGTTAGGGTGAGGGTTCGGGCTAGGGTTAGGGTTAGGGGACGGGGACGGTTTAGGGTCCAGGTGAGGGTACGACAACGCTCTAGGGGGAGCGTACGTGTGAGGGCGCGGGTTAGTGTCAGCGTACGGGTTAGGATTAGGGGACGGCTGAGGGTCAGGCTTCGGGGAAGGTTTAGGGTTAGGGTTCGGGCTAGGGTTAGGGTTAGGGGACGGGGACGGTTTAGGGTCCAGGTGAGGGTACGACAACGCTCTAGGGGGAGCGTACGTGTGAGGGCGCGGGTTAGTGTCAGCGTACGGGTTAGGATTAGGGGACGGCTGAGGGTCAGGCTTCGGGGAAGGGTTAGGGTTAGGGTTCGGGCTAGGGTTAGGGTTAGGGGACGGGGACGGTTTAGGGTCCAGGTGAGGGTACGACAACGCTCTAGGGCGAGCGTACGTGTGAGGGCGCGGGTTAGTGTCAGCGTACGGGTTAGGATTAGGGGACGGGTGAGGGTCAGGCTTCGGGGAAGGGTTAGGGTTAGGGTTCGGGCTAGGGTTAGGGTTAGGGGACGGGGACGGTTTAGGGTCCAGGTGAGGGTACGACAACGCTCTAGGGGGAGCGTACGTGTGAGGGCGCGGGTTAGTGTCAGCGTACGGGTTAGGATTAGGGGACGGCTGAGGGTCAGGCTTCGGGGAAGGGTTAGGGTTAGGGTTCGGGCTAGGGTTAGGGTTAGGGGACGGGGACGGTTTAGGGTCCAGCTGAGTGTACGACAACGCTCTAGGGGGAGCGTACGTGTGAGGGCGCGGGTTAGTGTCAGCGTACGGGTTAGGATTAGGGGACGGCTGAGGGTCAGGCTTCGGGGAAGGGTTAGGGTTAGGGTTCGGGCTAGGGTTAGGGTTAGGGGACGGGGACGGTTTAGGGTCCAGGTGAGGGTACGACAACGCTCTATGGGGAGCGTACGTGTGATGGCGCGGGTTAGTGTCAGCGTACGGGTTAGGATTAGGGGACGGCTGAGGGTCAGGCTTCGGGGAAGGGTTAGGGTTAGGGTTCGGGCTAGGGTTAGGGTTAGGGGACGGGGACGGTTTAGGGTCCAGGTGAGGGTACGACAACGCTCTAGGGGGAGCGTACGTGTGAGGGCGCGGGTTAGTGTCAGCGTACGGGTTAGGATTAGGGGACGGGTGAGGGTCAGGCTTCTGGGAAGGGTTAGGGTTAGGGTTCGGGCTAGGGTTAGGGTTAGGGGACGGGGACGGTTTAGGGTCCAGGTGAGGGTACGACAACGCTCTAGGGGGAGCGTACGTGTGAGGGCGTGGGTTAGTGTCAGCGTACGGGTTAGGATTAGGGGACGGGTGAGGGTCAGGCTTCCGGGAAGGGTTAGGGTTAGGGTTCGGGCTAGGGTTAGGGTTAGGGGACGGGGACGGTTTAGGGTCCAGGTGAGGGTACGACAACGCTCTAGGGGGAGCGTACGTGTGAGGGCGCGGGTTAGTGTCAGCGTACGGGTTAGGATTAGGGGACGGGTGAGGGTCAGGCTTTGGGGAAGGGTTAGGGTTAGGGTTCGGGCTAGGGTTAGGGTTAGGGGACGGGGACGGTTTAGGGTCCAGGTGAGGGTACGACAACGCTCTAGGGGGAGCGTACGTGTGAGGGCGCGGGTTAGTGTCAGCGTACGGGTTAGGATTAGGGGACGGGTGAGGGTCAGGCTTCGGGGAAGGGTTAGGGTTAGGGTTCGGGCTAGGGTTAGGGTTAGGGGACGGGGACGGTTTAGGGTCCAGGTGAGGGTACGACAACGCTCTAGGGGGAGCGTACGTGTGAGGGCGCGGGTTAGTGTCAGCGTACGGGTTAGGATTAGGGGACGTGTGAGGGTCAGGCTTCGGGGAAGGGTTAGGGTTAGGGTTCGGGCTAGGGTTAGGGTTAGGGGACGGGGACGGTTTAGGGTCCAGGTGAGGGTACGACAACGCTCTAGGGGGAGCGTACGTGTGAGGGCGCGGGTTAGTGTCAGCGTACGGGTTAGGATTAGGGGACGGCTGAGGGTCAGGCTTCGGGGAAGGGTTAGGGTTATGGTTCGGGCTAGGGTTAGGGTTAGGGGACGGGGACGGTTTAGGGTCCAGGTGAGGGTACGACAACGCTCTAGGGGGAGCGTACGTGTGAGGGCGCGGGTTAGTGTCAGCGTACTGGTTAGGATTAGGGGACGGGTGAGGGTCAGGCTTCGGGGAAGGGTTAGGGTTACGGTTCGGGCTAGGGTTAGGGTTAGGGGACGGGCACGGTTTAGGGTCCAGGTGAGGGTACGACAACGCTCTAGGGGGAGCGTACGTGTGAGGGCGCGGGTTAGTGTCAGCGTACGGGTTAGGATTAGGGGACGGCTGAGGCTCAGGCTTCGGGGAAGGGTTAGGGTTAGGGTTCGGGCTAGGGTTAGGGTTAGGGGACGGGGACGGTTTAGGGTCCAGGTGAGGGTACGACAACGCTCTAGGGGGAGCGTACGTGTGAGGGCGCGGGTTAGTGTCAGCGTACGGGTTAGGATTAGGGGACGGGTGAGGGTCAGGCTTCGGGGAAGGGGTAGGGTTAGGGTTCGGGCTAGGGTTAGGGTTAGGGGACGGGGACGGTTTAGGGTCCAGGTGAGGGTACGACAACGCTCTAGGGGGAGCGTACGTGTGAGGGCGTGGGTTAGTGTCAGCGTACGGGTTAGGATTAGGGGACGGGTGAGGGTCAGGCTTCGGGGAAGGGTTAGGGTTAGGGTTCGGGCTAGGGTTAGGGTTAGGGGACGGGGACGGTTTAGGGTCCAGGTGAGGGTACGACAACGCTCTAGGGGGAGCGTACGTGTGAGGGCACGGGTTAGTGTCAGCGTACGGGTTAGGATTAGGGGACGGCTGAGGGTCAGGCTTCTGGGAAGGGGTAGGGTTAGGGTTCGGGCTAGGGTTAGGGTTAGGGGACGGGGACGGTTTAGGGTCCAGGTGAGGGTACGACAACGCTCTAGGGGGAGCGTACGTGTGAGGGCGCGGGTTAGTGTCAGCGTACGGGTTAGGATTAGGGGACGGGTGAGGGTCAGGCTTCGGGGAAGGGTTAGGGTTAGGGTTCGGGCTAGGGTTAGGGTTAGGGGACGGGGACGGTTTAGGGTCCAGGTGAGGGTACGACAACGCTCTAGGGGGAGCGTACGTGTGAGGGCGCGGGTTAGTGTCAGCGTACGGGTTAGGATTAGGGGACGGCTGAGGGTCAGGCTTCTGGGAAGGGTTAGGGTTAGGGTTCGGGCTAGGGTTAGGGTTAGGGGACGGGGACGGTTTAGGGTCCAGGTGAGGGTACGACAACGCTCTAGGGGGAGCGTACGTGTGAGGGCGCGGGTTAGTGTCAGCGTACGGGTTAGGATTAGGGGACGTGTGAGGGTCAGGCTTCTGGGAAGGGTTAGGGTTAGGGTTCGGGCTAGGGTTAGGGTTAGGGGACGGGGACGGTTTAGGGTCCAGGTGAGGGTACGACAATGCTCTAGGGGGAGCGTACGTGTGAGGGCGCGGGTTAGTGTCAGCGTACGGGTTAGGATTAGGGGACGGGTGAGGGTCAGGCTTTGGGGAAGTGTTAGTGTTAGGGTTCGGGCTAGGGTTAGGGTTAGGGGACGGGGACGGTTTAGGGTCCAGGTGAGGGTACGACAACGCTCTAGGGGGAGCGTACGTGTGAGGGCGCGGGTTAGTGTCAGCGTACGGGTTAGGATTAGGGGACGGCTGAGGGTCAGGCTTCGGGGAAGGGTTAGGGTTAGGGTTCGGGCTAGGGTTAGGGTTAGGGGACGGGGACGGTTTAGGGTCCAGGTGAGGGTACGACAACGCTCTAGGGGGAGCGTACGTGTGAGGGCGCGGGTTAGTGTCAGCGTACGGGTTAGGATTAGGGGACGGGTGAGGGTCAGGCTTCGGGGAAGGGTTAGGGTTAGGGTTCGGGCTAGGGTTAGGGTTAGGGGACGGGGACGGTTTAGGGTCCAGGTGAGGGTACGACAACGCTCTAGGGGGAGTGTATGTGTGAGGGCGCGGGTTAGTGTCAGCGTACGGGTTAGGATTAGGGGACGGCTGAGGGTCAGGCTTCGGGGAAGGGTTAGGGTTAGGGTTCGGGCTAGGGTTAGGGTTAGGGGACGGGGACGGTTTAGGGTCCAGGTGAGGGTACGACAACGCTCTAGGGGGAGCGTACGTGTGAGGGCGCGGGTTAGGGTCAGCGTACGGGTTAGGATTAGGGGACGGGTGAGGGTCAGGCTTCGGGGAAGGGTTAGGGTTAGGGTTCGGGCTAGGGTTAGGGTTAGGGGACGGGGACGGTTTAGGGTCCAGGTGAGGGTACGACAACGCTCTAGGGGCAGCGTACGTGTGAGGGCGCGGGTTAGTGTCAGCGTACGGGTTAGGATTAGTGGACGGGTGAGGGTCAGGCTTCGGGAAAGTGTTAGGGTTAGGGTTCGGGCTAGGGTTAGGGTTAGGGGACGGGGACGGTTTAGGGTCCAGGTGAGGGTACGACAACGCTCTAGGGGGAGCGTACGTGTGAGGGCGCGGGATAGTGTCAGCGTACGGGTTAGGATTAGGGGAGGGCTGAGGGTCAGGCTTCGGGGAAGGGTTAGGGTTAGGGTTCGGGCTAGGGTTAGGGTTAGAGGACGGGGACGGTTTAGGGTCCAGGAGAGGGTACGACAACGCTGTACGGGGAGCGTACGTGTGAGGGCGCGGGTTAGTGTCAGCGTACGGGTTAGGATTAGGGGACGGCTGAGGGTCAGGCTTCGGGGAAGGGGTAGGGTTAGGGTTCGGGCTAGGGTTAGGGTTAGGGGACGGGGACGGTTTAGGGTCCAGGTGAGTGTACGACAACGCTCTAGGGGGAGCGTACGTGTGAGGGCGCGGGTTAGTGTCAGCGTACGGGTTAGGATTAGGGGACGGCTGAGGGTCAGGCTTCGGGGAAGGGGTAGGGTTAGGGTTCGGGCTAGGGTTAGGGTTAGGGAACGGGGAGGGTTTAGGGTCCAGGTGAGGGTACGACAACGCTCTAGGGGGAGCGTACGTGTGAGGGCGCGGGTTAGTGTCAGCGTACGGGTTAGGATTAGGGGACGGCTGAGGGTCAGGCTTCGGGGAAGGGGTAGGTTTAGGGTTCGGGCTAGGGTTAGGGTTAGGGGACGGGGACGGTTTAGGGTCCAGGTGAGGGTACGACAACGCTCTAGGGGGAGCGTACGTGTGAGGGCGCGGGTTAGTGTCAGCGTACGGGTTAGGATTAGGGGACGGCTGAGGGTCAGGCTTCGGGGAAGTGTTAGGGTTAGGGTTCGGGCTAGGGTTAGGGTTAGGGGACGGGGACGGTTTAGGGTCCAGGTGAGGGTACGACAACGCTCTAGGGGGAGCGTACGTGTGAGGGCGCGGGTTAGTGTCAGCGTACGGGTTAGGATTAGGGGACGGCTGAGGGTCAGGCTTCGGGGAAGGGTTAGGGTTAGGGTTCGGGCTAGGGTTAGGGTTAGGGGACGGGGACGGTTTAGGGTCCAGGTGAGGGTACGACAACGCTCTAGGGGGAGCGTACGTGTGAGGGCGCGGGTTAGTGTCAGCGTACGGGTTAGGATTAGGGGACGGGTGAGGGTCAGGCTTCGGGGAAGGGTTAGGGTTAGGGTTCGGGCTAGGGTTAGGGTTAGGGGACGGGGACGGTTTAGGGTCCAGGTGAGGGTACGACAACGCTCTAGGGGGAGCGTACGTGTGAGGGCGCGGGTTAGTGTCAGCGTACGGGTTAGGATTAGGGGACGGGTGAGGGTCAGGCTTCGGGGAAGTGTTAGGGTTAGGGTTCGGGCTAGGGTTAGGGTTAGGGGACGGGGACGGTTTAGGGTCCAGGTGAGGGTACGACAACGCTCTAGGGGGAGCGTACGTGTGAGGGCGCGGGATAGTGTCAGCGTACGGGTTAGGATTAGGGGAGGGCTGAGGGTCAGGCTTCGGGGAAGGGTTAGGGTTAGGGTTCGGGCTAGGGTTAGGGTTAGGGGACGGGGACGGTTTAGGGTCCAGGAGAGGGTACGACAACGCTCTAGGGGGAGCGTACGTGTGAGGGCGCGGGTTAGTGTCAGCGTACGGGTTAGGATTAGGGGACGGCTGAGGGTCAGGCTTCGGGGAAGGGGTAGGGTTAGGGTTCGGGCTAGGGTTAGGGTTAGGGGACGGGGACGGTTTAGGGTCCAGGTGAGGGTACAACAACGCTCTAGGGGGAGCGGACGTGTGAGGGCGCGGGTTAGTGTCAGCGTACGGGTTAGGATTAGGGGACGGCTGAGGGTCAGGCTTCGGGGAAGGGGTAGGGTTAGGGTTCGGGCTAGGGTTAGGGTTAGGGAACGGGGACGGTTTAGGGTCCAGGTGAGGGTACGACAACGCTCTAGGGGGAGCGTACGTGTGAGGGCGCGGGTTAGTGTCAGCGTACGGGTTAGGATTAGGGGACTGCTGAGGGTCAGGCTTCGGGGAAGGGGTAGGGTTAGGGTTCGTGCTAGGGTTAGGGTTAGGGGACGGGGACGGTTTAGGGTCCAGGTGAGGGTACGACAACGCTCTAGGGGGAGCGTACGTGTGAGGGCGCGGGTTAGTGTCAGCGTACGGGTTAGGATTAGGGGACGGCTGAGGGTCAGGCTTCGGGGAAGGGTTAGGGTTAGGGTTCGGGCTAGGGTTAGGGTTAGGGGACGGGGACGGTTTAGGGTCCAGGTGAGGGTACGACAACGCTCTAGGGGGAGCGTACGTGTGAGGGCGTGGGTTAGTGTCAGCGTACGGGTTAGGATTAGGGGACGGCTGAGGGTCAGGCTTCGGGGAAGGGTTAGGGTTAGGGTTCGGGCTAGGGTTAGGGTTAGGGGACGGGGACGGTTTAGGGTCCAGGTGAGGGTACGACAACGCTCTAGGGGGAGCGTACGTGTGAGGGCGCGGGTTAGTGTCAGCGTACGGGTTAGGATTAGGGGACGGCTGAGGGTCAGGCTTCGGGGAAGGGTTAGGGTTAGGGTTCGGGCTAGGGTTAGGGTTAGGGGACGGGGACGGTTTAGGGTCCAGGTGAGGGTACGACAACGCTCTAGGGGGAGCGTACGTGTGAGGGCGCGGGTTAGTGTCAGCGTACGTGTTAGGATTAGGGGACGGCTGAGGGTCAGGCTTCGGGGAAGTGGTAGGGTTAGGGTTCGGGCTAGGGTTAGGGTTAGGGGACGGGGACGGTTTAGGGTCCAGGTGAGGGTACGACAACGCTCTAGGGGGAGCGTACGTGTGAGGGCGCGGGTTAGTGTCAGCATACGGGTTAGGATTAGGGGACGGCTGAGGGTCAGGCTTCGGGGAAGGGGTAGGGTTAGGGTTCGGGCTAGGGTTAGGGTTAGGGGACGGGGACGGTTTAGGGTCCAGGTGAGGGTACGACAACGCTCTAGGGGGAGCGTACGTGTGAGGGCGCGGGTTAGTGTCAGCGTACGGGTTAGGATTAGGGGACGGCTGAGGGTCAGGCTTCGGGGAAGGGTTAGGGTTAGGGTTCGGGCTAGGGTTAGGGTTAGGGGACGGGGACGGTTTAGGGTCCAGGTGAGGGTACGACAACGCTCTAGGGGGAGCGTACGTGTGAGGGCGCGGGTTAGTGTCAGCGTACGGGTTAGGATTAGGGGACGGGTGAGGGTCAGGCTTCGGGGAAGGGTTAGGGTTAGGGTTCGGGCTAGGGTTAGGGTTAGGGGACGGGGACGGTTTAGGGTCCAGGTGAGGGTACGACAACGCTCTAGGGGGAGCGTACGTGTGAGGGCGCGGGTTAGTGTCAGCGTACGGGTTAGGATTAGGGGACGGGTGAGGGTCAGGCTTCGGGGAAGTGTTAGGGTTAGGGTTCGGGCTAGGGTTAGGGTTAGGGGACGGGGACGGTTTAGGGTCCAGGTGAGGGTACGACAACGCTCTAGGGGGAGCGTACGTGTGAGGGCGCGGGATAGTGTCAGCGTACGGGTTAGGATTAGGGGAGGGCTGAGGGTCAGGCTTCGGGGAAGGGTTAGGGTTAGGGTTCGGGCTAGGGTTAGGGTTAGGGGACGGGGACGGTTTAGGGTCCAGGAGAGGGTACGACAACGCTCTAGGGGGAGCGTACGTGTGAGGGCGCGGGTTAGTGTCAGCGTACGGGTTAGGATTAGGGGACGGCTGAGGGTCAGGCTTCGGGGAAGGGGTAGGGTTAGGGTTCGGGCTAGGGTTAGGGTTAGGGGACGGGGACGGTTTAGGGTCCAGGTGAGGGTACAACAACGCTCTAGGGGGAGCGGACGTGTGAGGGCGCGGGTTAGTGTCAGCGTACGGGTTAGGATTAGGGGACGGCTGAGGGTCAGGCTTCGGGGAAGGGGTAGGGTTAGGGTTCGGGCTAGGGTTAGGGTTAGGGAACGGGGACGGTTTAGGGTCCAGGTGAGGGTACGACAACGCTCTAGGGGGAGCGTACGTGTGAGGGCGCGGGTTAGTGTCAGCGTACGGGTTAGGATTAGGGGACTGCTGAGGGTCAGGCTTCGGGGAAGGGGTAGGGTTAGGGTTCGTGCTAGGGTTAGGGTTAGGGGACGGGGACGGTTTAGGGTCCAGGTGAGGGTACGACAACGCTCTAGGGGGAGCGTACGTGTGAGGGCGCGGGTTAGTGTCAGCGTACGGGTTAGGATTAGGGGACGGCTGAGGGTCAGGCTTCGGGGAAGGGTTAGGGTTAGGGTTCGGGCTAGGGTTAGGGTTAGGGGACGGGGACGGTTTAGGGTCCAGGTGAGGGTACGACAACGCTCTAGGGGGAGCGTACGTGTGAGGGCGTGGGTTAGTGTCAGCGTACGGGTTAGGATTAGGGGACGGCTGAGGGTCAGGCTTCGGGGAAGGGTTAGGGTTAGGGTTCGGGCTAGGGTTAGGGTTAGGGGACGGGGACGGTTTAGGGTCCAGGTGAGGGTACGACAACGCTCTAGGGGGAGCGTACGTGTGAGGGCGCGGGTTAGTGTCAGCGTACGGGTTAGGATTAGGGGACGGCTGAGGGTCAGGCTTCGGGGAAGGGTTAGGGTTAGGGTTCGGGCTAGGGTTAGGGTTAGGGGACGGGGACGGTTTAGGGTCCAGGTGAGGGTACGACAACGCTCTAGGGGGAGCGTACGTGTGAGGGCGCGGGTTAGTGTCAGCGTACGTGTTAGGATTAGGGGACGGCTGAGGGTCAGGCTTCGGGGAAGTGGTAGGGTTAGGGTTCGGGCTAGGGTTAGGGTTAGGGGACGGGGACGGTTTAGGGTCCAGGTGAGGGTACGACAACGCTCTAGGGGGAGCGTACGTGTGAGGGCGCGGGTTAGTGTCAGCATACGGGTTAGGATTAGGGGACGGCTGAGGGTCAGGCTTCGGGGAAGGGGTAGGGTTAGGGTTCGGGCTAGGGTTAGGGTTAGGGGACGGGGACGGTTTAGGGTCCAGGTGAGGGTACGACAACGCTCTAGGGGGAGCGTACGTGTGAGGGCGCGGGTTAGTGTCAGCGTACGGGTTAGGATTAGGGGACGGCTGAGGGTCAGGCTTCGGGGAAGGGTTAGGGTTAGGGTTCGGGCTAGGGTTAGGGTTAGGGGACGGGGACGGTTTAGGGTCCAGGTGAGTGTACGACAACGCTCTAGGGGGAGCGTACGTGTGAGGGCGCGGGTTAGTGTCAGCGTACGGGTTAGGATTAGGGGACGGCTGAGGGTCAGGCTTCGGGGAAGGGTTAGGGTTAGGGTTCGGGCTAGGGTTAGGGTTAGGGGACGGGGACGGTTTAGGGTCCAGGTGAGGGTACGACAACGCTCTAGGGGGAGCGTACGTGTGAGGGCGCGGGTTAGTGTCAGCGTACGGGTTAGGATTAGGGGACGGCTGAGGGTCAGGCTTCGGGGAAGGGTTAGGTTTAGGCTTCGGTCTAGGGTTAGGGTTAGGGGACGGGGACGGTTTAGGGTCCAGGTGAGGGTACGACAACGCTCTAGGGGGAGCGTACGTGTGAGGGCGTGGGTTAGTGTCAGCGTACGGGTTAGGATTAGGGGACGGCTGAGGGTCAGGCTTCGGGGAAGGGGTAGGGTTAGGGTTCGGGATAGGGTTAGGGTTAGGGAACGGGGACGGTTTAGGGTCCAGGTGAGGGTACGACAACGCTCTAGGGGGAGCGTACGTGTGAGGGCGCGGGTTAGTGTCAGCGTACGGGTTAGGATTAGGGGACGGCTGAGGGTCAGGCTTCGGGGAAGGGGTAGGGTTAGGGTTCGGGCTAGGGTTAGGGTTAGGGGACGGGGACGGTTTAGGGTCCAGGTGAGGGTACGACAACGCTCTAGGGGGAGCATACGTGTGAGGGCGCGGGTTAGTGTCAGCGTACGGGTTAGGATTAGGGGACGGATGAGGGTCAGGCTTCGGGGAAGGGGTAGGGTTAGGGTTCGGGCTAGGGTTAGGGTTAGGGGACGGGGACGGTTTAGGGTCCAGGTGAGGGTACGACAACGCTCTAGGGGGAGCGTACGTGTGAGGGCGCGGGTTAGTGTCAGCGTACGGGTTAGGATTAGGGGACGGCTGAGGGTCAGGCTTCGGGGAAGGGGTAGGGTTAGGGTTCGGGCTAGGGTTAGGGTTAGGGGACGGGGACGGTTTAGGGTCCAGGTGAGGGTACGACAACGCTCTAGGGGGAGCGTATGTGTGAGGGCGCGGGTTAGTGTCAGCGTACGGGTTAGGATTAGGGGACGGCTGAGGGTCAGGCTTCGGGGAAGGGGTAGGGTTAGGCTTCGGGCTAGGGTTAGGGTTAGGGGACGGGGACGGTTTAGGGTCCAGGTGAGGGTACGACAACGCTCTAGGGGGAGCGTACGTGTGAGGGTGCGGGTTACTGTCAGCGTACGGGTTAGGATTAGGGGACGGCTGAGGGTCAGGCTTCGGGGAAGGGGTAGGGTTAGGGTTCGGGCTAGGGTTAGGGTTAGGGGACGGGGACGGTTTAGGGTCCAGGTGAGGGTACGACAACGCTCTAGGGGGAGCGTACGTGTGAGGGCGCGGGTTAGTGTCATCGTACGGGTTAGGATTATGGGACGGGTGAGGGTCAGGCTTCGGGGAAGGGTTAGGGTTAGGGTTCGGGCTAGGGTTAGGGTTAGGGGACGGGGACGGTTTAGGGTCCAGGTGAGGGTACGACAACGCTCTAGGGGGAGCGTACGTGTGAGGGCGCGGGTTAGTGTCAGCGTACGGGTTAGGATTAGGGGACGGCTGAGGGTCAGGCTTCGGGGAAGGGGTAGGGTTAGGGTTCGGGCTAGGGTTAGGGTTAGGGGACGGGGACGGTTTAGGGTCCAGGTGAGGGTACGACAACGCTCTAGGGGGAGCGTACGTGTGAGGGCGCGGGTTAGTGTCAGCGTACGGGTTAGGATTAGGGGACGGCTGAGGGTCAGGCTTCGGGGAAGGGTTAGGGTTAGGGTTCGGGCTAGGGTTAGGGTTAGGGGACGGGGACGGTTTAGGGTCCAGGTGAGGGTACGACAACGCTCTAGGGGGAGCGTACGTGTGAGGGCGCGGGTTAGTGTCAGCGTACGGGTTAGGATTAGGGGACGGCTGAGGGTCAGGCTTCGGGGAAGGGGTAGGGTTAGGGTTCGGGCTAGGGTTAGGGTTAGGGGACGGGGACGGTTTAGGGTCCAGGTGAGGGTACGACAACGCTCTAGGGGGAGCGTACGTGTGAGGGCGCGGGTTAGTGTCAGCGTACGGGTTAGGATTAGGGGACGGGTGAGGGTCAGGCTTCGGGGAAGGGTTAGGGTTAGGGTTCGGGCTAGGGTTAGGGTTAGGGGACGGGGACGGTTTAGGGTCCAGGTGAGGGTACGACAACGCTCTAGGGGGAGCGTACGTGTGAGGGCGCGGGTTAGTGTCAGCGTACGGGTTAGGATTAGGGGACGGGTGAGGGTCAGGCTTCGGGGAAGTGTTAGGGTTAGGGTTCGGGCTAGGGTTAGGGTTAGGGGACGGGGACGGTTTAGGGTCCAGGTGAGGGTACGACAACGCTCTAGGGGGAGCGTACGTGTGAGGGCGCGGGATAGTGTCAGCGTACGGGTTAGGATTAGGGGAGGGCTGAGGGTCAGGCTTCGGGGAAGGGTTAGGGTTAGGGTTCGGGCTAGGGTTAGGGTTAGGGGACGGGGACGGTTTAGGGTCCAGGAGAGTGTACGACAACGCTCTAGGGGGAGCGTACGTGTGAGGGCGCGGGTTAGTGTCAGCGTACGGGTTAGGATTAGGGGACGGCTGAGGGTCAGGCTTCGGGGAAGGGGTAGGGTTAGGGTTCGGGCTAGGGTTAGGGTTAGGGGACGGGGACGGTTTAGGGTCCAGGTGAGGGTACGACAACGCTCTAGGGGGAGCGTACGTGTGAGGGCGCGGGTTAGTGTCAGCGTACGGGTTAGGATTAGGGGACTGCTGAGGGTCAGGCTTCGGGGAAGGGGTAGGGTTAGGGTTCGTGCTAGGGTTAGGGTTAGGGGACGGGGACGGTTTAGGGTCCAGGTGAGGGTACGACAACGCTCTAGGGGGAGCGTACGTGTGAGGGCGCGGGTTAGTGTCAGCGTACGGGTTAGGATTAGGGGACGGCTGAGGGTCAGGCTTCGGGGAAGTGTTAGGGTTAGGGTTCGGGCTAGGGTTAGGGTTAGGGGACGGGGACGGTTTAGGGTCCAGGTGAGGGTACGACAACGCTCTAGGGGGAGCGTACGTGTGAGGGCGTGGGTTAGTGTCAGCGTACGGGTTAGGATTAGGGGACGGCTGAGGGTCAGGCTTCGGGGAAGGGTTAGGGTTAGGGTTCGGGCTAGGGTTAGGGTTAGGGGACGGGGACGGTTTAGGGTCCAGGTGAGGGTACGACAACGCTCTAGGGGGAGCGTACGTGTGAGGGCGCGGGTTAGTGTCAGCGTACGGGTTAGGATTAGGGGACGGCTGAGGGTCAGGCTTCGGGGAAGGGTTAGGGTTAGGGTTCGGGCTAGGGTTAGGGTTAGGGGACGGGGACGGTTTAGGGTCCAGGTGAGGGTACGACAACGCTCTAGGGGGAGCGTACGTGTGAGGGCGCGGGTTAGTGTCAGCGTACGTGTTAGGATTAGGGGACGGCTGAGGGTCAGGCTTCGGGGAAGTGGTAGGGTTAGGGTTCGGGCTAGGGTTAGGGTTAGGGGACGGGGACGGTTTAGGGTCCAGGTGAGGGTACGACAACGCTCTAGGGGGAGCGTACGTGTGAGGGCGCGGGTTAGTGTCAGCATACGGGTTAGGATTAGGGGACGGCTGAGGGTCAGGCTTCGGGGAAGGGGTAGGGTTAGGGTTCGGGCTAGGGTTAGGGTTAGGGGACGGGGACGGTTTAGGGTCCAGGTGAGGGTACGACAACGCTCTAGGGGGAGCGTACGTGTGAGGGCGCGGGTTAGTGTCAGCGTACGGGTTAGGATTAGGGGACGGCTGAGGGTCAGGCTTCGGGGAAGGGTTAGGGTTAGGGTTCGGGCTAGGGTTAGGGTTAGGGGACGGGGACGGTTTAGGGTCCAGGTGAGTGTACGACAACGCTCTAGGGGGAGCGTACGTGTGAGGGCGCGGGTTAGTGTCAGCGTACGGGTTAGGATTAGGGGACGGCTGAGGGTCAGGCTTCGGGGAAGGGTTAGGGTTAGGGTTCGGGCTAGGGTTAGGGTTAGGGGACGGGGACGGTTTAGGGTCCAGGTGAGGGTACGACAACGCTCTAGGGGGAGCGTACGTGTGAGGGCGCGGGTTAGTGTCAGCGTACGGGTTAGGATTAGGGGACGGCTGAGGGTCAGGCTTCGGGGAAGGGTTAGGTTTAGGCTTCGGTCTAGGGTTAGGGTTAGGGGACGGGGACGGTTTAGGGTCCAGGTGAGGGTACGACAACGCTCTAGGGGGAGCGTACGTGTGAGGGCGTGGGTTAGTGTCAGCGTACGGGTTAGGATTAGGGGACGGCTGAGGGTCAGGCTTCGGGGAAGGGGTAGGGTTAGGGTTCGGGATAGGGTTAGGGTTAGGGAACGGGGACGGTTTAGGGTCCAGGTGAGGGTACGACAACGCTCTAGGGGGAGCGTACGTGTGAGGGCGCGGGTTAGTGTCAGCGTACGGGTTAGGATTAGGGGACGGCTGAGGGTCAGGCTTCGGGGAAGGGGTAGGGTTAGGGTTCGGGCTAGGGTTAGGGTTAGGGGACGGGGACGGTTTAGGGTCCAGGTGAGGGTACGACAACGCTCTAGGGGGAGCATACGTGTGAGGGCGCGGGTTAGTGTCAGCGTACGGGTTAGGATTAGGGGACGGATGAGGGTCAGGCTTCGGGGAAGGGGTAGGGTTAGGGTTCGGGCTAGGGTTAGGGTTAGGGGACGGGGACGGTTTAGGGTCCAGGTGAGGGTACGACAACGCTCTAGGGGGAGCGTACGTGTGAGGGCGCGGGTTAGTGTCAGCGTACGGGTTAGGATTAGGGGACGGCTGAGGGTCAGGCTTCGGGGAAGGGGTAGGGTTAGGGTTCGGGCTAGGGTTAGGGTTAGGGGACGGGGACGGTTTAGGGTCCAGGTGAGGGTACGACAACGCTCTAGGGGGAGCGTATGTGTGAGGGCGCGGGTTAGTGTCAGCGTACGGGTTAGGATTAGGGGACGGCTGAGGGTCAGGCTTCGGGGAAGGGGTAGGGTTAGGCTTCGGGCTAGGGTTAGGGTTAGGGGACGGGGACGGTTTAGGGTCCAGGTGAGGGTACGACAACGCTCTAGGGGGAGCGTACGTGTGAGGGTGCGGGTTAGTGTCAGCGTACGGGTTAGGATTAGGGGACGGCTGAGGGTCAGGCTTCGGGGAAGGGGTAGGGTTAGGGTTCGGGCTAGGGTTAGGGTTAGGGGACGGGGACGGTTTAGGGTCCAGGTGAGGGTACGACAACGCTCTAGGGGGAGCGTACGTGTGAGGGCGCGGGTTAGTGTCATCGTACGGGTTAGGATTATGGGACGGGTGAGGGTCAGGCTTCGGGGAAGGGTTAGGGTTAGGGTTCGGGCTAGGGTTAGGGTTAGGGGACGGGGACGGTTTAGGGTCCAGGTGAGGGTACGACAACGCTCTAGGGGGAGCGTACGTGTGAGGGCGCGGGTTAGTGTCAGCGTACGGGTTAGGATTAGGGGACGGCTGAGGGTCAGGCTTCGGGGAAGGGGTAGGGTTAGGGTTCGGGCTAGGGTTAGGGTTAGGGGACGGGGACGGTTTAGGGTCCAGGTGAGGGTACGACAACGCTCTAGGGGGAGCGTACGTGTGAGGGCGCGGGTTAGTGTCAGCGTACGGGTTAGGATTAGGGGACGGCTGAGGGTCAGGCTTCGGGGAAGGGTTAGGGTTAGGGTTCGGGCTAGGGTTAGGGTTAGGGGACGGGGACGGTTTAGGGTCCAGGTGAGGGTACGACAACGCTCTAGGGGGAGCGTACGTGTGAGGGCGTGGGTTAGTGTCAGCGTACGGGTTAGGATTAGGGGACGGCTGAGGGTCAGGCTTCGGGGAAGGGGTAGGGTTAGGGTTCGGGCTAGGGTTAGGGTTAGGGGACGGGGACGGTTTAGGGTCCAGGTGAGGGTACGACAACGCTCTAGGGGGAGCGTACGTGTGAGGGCGCGGGTTAGTGTCAGCATACGGGTTAGGATTAGGGGACGGCTGAGGGTCAGGCTTCGGGGAAGGGGTAGGGTTAGGGTTCGGGCTAGGGTTAGGGTTAGGGGACGGGGACGGTTTAGGGTCCAGGTGAGGGTACGACAACGCTCTAGGGGGAGCGTACGTGTGAGGGCGCGGGTTAGTGTCAGCGTACGGGTTAGGATTAGGGGACGGCTGAGGGTCAGGCTTCGGGGAAGGGTTAGGGTTAGGGTTCGGGCTAGGGTTAGGGTTAGGGGACGGGGACGGTTTAGGGTCCAGGTGAGGGTACGACAACGCTCTAGGGGGAGCGTACGTGTGAGGGCGCGGGTTAGTGTCAGCGTACGGGTTAGGATTAGGGGACGGCTGAGGGTCAGGCTTCGGGGAAGGGTTAGGGTTAGGGTTCGGGCTAGGGTTAGGGTTAGGGGACGGGGACGGTTTAGGGTCCAGGTGAGGGTACGACAACGCTCTAGGGGGAGCGTACGTGTGAGGGCGCGGGTTAGTGTCAGCGTACGGGTTAGGATTAGGGGACGGCTGAGGGTCAGGCTTCGGGGAAGGGTTAGGTTTAGGCTTCGGTCTAGGGTTAGGGTTAGGGGACGGGGACGGTTTAGGGTCCAGGTGAGGGTACGACAACGCTCTAGGGGGAGCGTACGTGTGAGGGCGTGGGTTAGTGTCAGCGTACGGGTTAGGATTAGGGGACGGCTGAGGGTCAGGCTTCGGGGAAGGGGTAGGGTTAGGGTTCGGGATAGGGTTAGGGTTAGGGAACGGGGACGGTTTAGGGTCCAGGTGAGGGTACGACAACGCTCTAGGGGGAGCGTACGTGTGAGGGCGCGGGTTAGTGTCAGCGTACGGTTTAGGATTAGGGGACGGCTGAGGGTCAGGCTTCGGGGAAGGGGTAGGGTTAGGGTTCGGGCTAGGGTTAGGGTTAGGGGACGGGGACGGTTTAGGGTCCAGGTGAGGGTACGACAATGCTCTAGGGGGAGCATACGTGTGAGGGCGCGGGTTAGTGTCAGCGTACGGGTTAGGATTAGGGGACGGATGAGGGTCAGGCTTCGGGGAAGGGGTAGGGTTAGGGTTCGGGCTAGGGTTAGGGTTAGGGGACGGGGACGGTTTAGGGTCCAGGTGAGGGTACGACAACGCTCTAGGGGGAGCGTACGTGTGAGGGCGCGGGTTAGTGTCAGCGTACGGGTTAGGATTAGGGGACGGCTGAGGGTCAGGCTTCGGGGAAGGGGTAGGGTTAGGGTTCGGGCTAGGGTTAGGGTTAGGGGACGGGGACGGTTTAGGGTCCAGGTGAGGGTACGACAACGCTCTAGGGGGAGCGTATGTGTGAGGGCGCGGGTTAGTGTCAGCCTTTCGGGTTAGGATTAGGGGACGGCTGAGGGTCAGGCTTCGGGGAAGGGGTAGGGTTAGGCTTCGGGCTAGGGTTAGGGTTAGGGGACGGGGACGGTTTAGGGTCCAGGTGAGGGTACGACAACGCTCTAGGGGGAGCGTACGTGTGAGGGTGCGGGTTAGTGTCAGCGTACGGGTTAGGATTAGGGGACGGCTGAGGGTCAGGCTTCGGGGAAGGGGTAGGGTTAGGGTTCGGGCTAGGTTTAGGGTTAGGGGACGGGGACGGTTTAGGGTCCAGGTGAGGGTACGACAACGCTCTAGGGGGAGCGTACGTGTGAGGGCGCGGGTTAGTGTCATCGTACGGGTTAGGATTATGGGACGGGTGAGGGTCAGGCTTCGGGGAAGGGTTAGGGTTAGGGTTCGGGCTAGGGTTAGGGTTAGGGGACGGGGACGGTTTAGGGTCCAGGTGAGGGTACGACAACGCTCTAGGGGGAGCGTACGTGTGAGGGCGCGGGTTAGTGTCAGCGTACGGGTTAGGATTAGGGGACGGCTGAGGGTCAGGCTTCGGGGAAGGGTTAGGGTTAGGGTTCGGGCTAGGGTTAGGGTTAGGGGACGGGGACGGTTTAGGGTCCAGGTGAGGGTACGACAACGCTCTAGGGGGAGCGTACGTGTGAGGGCGCGGGTTAGTGTCAGCGTACGGGTTAGGATTAGGGGACGGGTGAGGGTCAGGCTTCGGGGAAGGGTTAGGGTTAGGGTTCGGGCTAGGGTTAGGGTTAGGGGACGGGGACGGTTTAGGGTCCAGGTGAGGGTACGACAACGCTCTAGGGGGAGCGTACGTGTGAGGGCGCGGGTTAGTGTCAGCGTACGGGTTAGGATTAGGGGACGGCTGAGGGTCAGGCTTCGGGGAAGGGTTAGGGTTAGGGTTCGGGCTAGGGTTAGGGTTAGGGGACAGGCACGGTTTAGGGTCCAGGTGAGGGTACGACAACGCTCTAGGGGGAGCGTACGTGTGAGGGCGCGGGTTAGTGTCAGCGTACGGGTTAGGATTAGGGGACGGCTGAGGGTCAGGCTTCGGGGAAGGGGTAGGGTTAGGGTTCGGGCTAGGGTTAGGGTTAGGGGACGGGGACGGTTTAGGGTCCAGGTGAGGGTACGACAACGCTCTAGGGGGAGCGTACGTGTGAGGGCGCGGGTTAGTGTCAGCGTACGGGTTAGGATTAGGGGACGGCTGAGGGTCAGGCTTCGGGGAAGGGTTAGGGTTAGGGTTCGGGCTAGGGTTAGGGTTAGGGGACGGGGACGGTTTAGGGTCCAGGTGAGGGTACGACAACGCTCTAGGGGGAGCGTACGTGTGAGGGCGCGGGTTAGTGTCAGCGTACGGGTTAGGATTAGGGGACGGCTGAGGGTCAGGCTTCGGGGAAGGGTTAGGGTTAGGTTTCGGGCTAGGGTTAGGGTTAGGGGACGGGGACGGTTTAGGGTCCAGCTGAGTGTACGACAACGCTCTAGGGGGAGCGTACGTGTGAGGGCGCGGGTTAGTGTCAGCGTACGGGTTAGGATTAGGGGACGGCTGAGGGTCAGGCTTCGGGGAAGGGGTAGGGTTAGGGTTCGGGCTAGGGTTAGGGTTAGGGGACGGGGACGGTTTAGGGTCCAGGTGAGGGTACGACAACGCTCTAGGGGGAGCGTACGTGTGAGGGCGCGGGTTAGTGTCAGCGTACGGGTTAGGATTAGGGGACGGCTGAGGGTCAGGCTTCGGGGAAGGGTTAGGGTTAGGGTTCGGGCTAGGGTTAGGGTTAGGGGACGGGGACGGTTTAGGGACAAGCTGAGGGTACGACAACGCTCTAGGGGGAGCGTACGTGTGAGGGCGCGGGTTAGTGTCAGCGTACGGGTTAGGATTAGGGGACGGCTGAGGGTCAGGCTTCGGGGAAGGGTTAGGGTTAGGCTTCGGGCTAGGGTTAGGGTTAGGGGACGGGGACGGTTTAGGGTCCAGGTGAGGGTACGACAACGCTCTAGGGGGAGCGTACGTGTGAGGGCGCGGGTTAGTGTCAGCGTACGGGTTAGGATTAGGGGACGGCTGAGGGTCAGGCTTCGGGGAAGGGTTAGGGTTAGGGTTCGGGCTAGGGTTAGGGTTAGGGGACGGGGACGGTTTAGGGTAGAGCTGAGGGTACGACAACGCTCTAGGGGGAGCGTACGTGTGAGGGCGCGGGTTAGTGTCAGCGTACGGGTTAGGATTAGGGGACGGCTGAGGGTCAGGCTTCGGGGAAGAGTTAGGGTTAGGCTTCGGGCTAGGGTTAGGGTTAGGGGACGGGGACGGTTTAGGGTCCAGGTGAGGGTACGACAACGCTCTAGGGGGAGCGTACGTGTGAGGGCGCGGATTAGTGTCAGCGTACGGGTTAGGATTAGGGGACGGCTGAGGGTCAGGCTTCGGGGAAGTGTTAGGGTTAGGGTTCGGGCTAGGGTTAGGGTTAGGGGACGGGGACGGTTTAGGGTCCAGGTGAGGGTACGACAACGCTCTAGGGGGAGCGTACGTGTGAGGGCGCGGGTTAGTGTCAGCGTACGGGTTAGGATTAGGGGACGGCTGAGGGTCAGGCTTCGGGGAAGGGGTAGGGTTAGGGTTCGGGCTAGGGTTAGGGTTAGGGGACGGGGACGGTTTAGGGTCCAGGTGAGGGTACGACAACGCTCTAGGGGGAGCGTACGTGTGAGGGCGCGGGTTAGTGTCAGCGTACGGGTTAGGATTAGGGGACGGCTGAGGGTCAGGCTTCGGGGAAGGGGTAGGGTTAGGGTTCGGGCTAGGGTTAGGGTTAGGGGACGGGGACGGTTTAGGGTCCAGGTGAGGGTACGACAACGCTCTAGGGGGAGCGTACGAGTGAGTGCGCGGGTTAGTGTCAGCGTACGGGTTAGGATTAGGGTCAGGTGAGGGTCAGGCTTCGGGGAATGGTTAGGGTTAGGGTTCGGGCTAGGTTTAGGGTTAGGGGACGGGGACGGTTTAGGGTCCAAGTGAGGGTACGACAACGCCCTAGGGGGAGCGTACGTGTGAGGGCGCGGGTTAGTGTCAGCGTACGGGTTAGGATTAGGGGACGGCTGAGGGTCAGGCTTCGGGGAAGGGTTAGGGTTAGGCTTCGGGCTAGGGTTAGGGTTAGGGGACGGGGACGGTTTAGGGTCCAGGTGAGGGTACGACAACGCTCTAGGGGGAGCGTACGTGTGAGGGCGCGGGTTAGTGTCAGCGTACGGGTTAGGATTAGGGGACGGCTGAGGGTCAGGCTTTGGGGAAGGGTTAGGGTTTTTGTTCGGGCTAGGGTTAGGGTTAGGGGACGGGGACGGTTTAGGGTCCAGCTGAGGCTACGACAACGCTCTAGGGGGAGCGTACGTGTGAGGGCGCGGGTTAGTGTCAGCGTACGGGTTAGGATTAGGGGACGGCTGAGGGTCAGGCTTCGGGGAAGGGTTAGGGTTAGGGTTCGGGCTAGGGTTAGGGTTAGGGGACGGGGACGGTTTAGGGTCCAGGTGAGGGTACGACAACGCTCTGGGGGAGCGTATGTGTGAGGGCGCGGGTTAGTGTCAGCGTACGGTTTAGGATTAGGGGACGGCTGAGGGTCAGGCTTCGGGGAAGGGTTAGGGTTATGGTTCGGGCTAGGGTTAGGGTTAGGGGACGGGGACGGTTTAGGGTCCAGGTGAGGGTACGACAACGCTCTAGGGGGAGCGTACGTGTGAGGGCGCGGGTTAGTGTCAGCGTACGGGTTAGGATTAGGGGACGGCTGAGGGTCAGGCTTCGGGGAAGGGGTAGGGTTAGGGTTCGGGCTAGAGTTAGGGTTAGGGGACGGGGACGGTTTAGGGTCCAGGTGAGGGTACGACAACGCTCTAGGGGGAGCGTACGTGTGAGGGCGCGGGTTAGTGTCAGCGTACGGGTTAGGATTAGGGGACGGCTGAGGGTCAGGCTTCGGGGAAGGGGTAGGGTTAGGGTTCGGGCTAGGGTTAGGGTTAGGGGACGGGGACGGTTTAGGGTCCAGGTGAGGGTACGACAACGCTCTAGGGGGAGCGTACGTGTGAGGGCGCGGTTAGTGTCAGCGTACGGGTTAGGATTAGGGGACGACTGAGGGTCAGGCTTCGGGGAAGGGGTAGGGTTAGGGTTCGGGCTAGGGTTAGGGTTAGGGGACGGGGACGGTTTAGGGTCCAGGTGAGGGTATGACAACGCTCTAGGGGGAGCGTACGTGTGAGGGCGCGGGTTAGTGTCAGCGTATGGGTTAGGATTAGGGGACGGCTGAGGGTCAGGCTTCGGGGAAGGGTTAGGGTTAGGGTTCGGGCTAGGGTTAGGGTTAGGGGACGGGGACGGTTTAGGGTCCAGGTGAGGGTACGACAACGCTCTAGGGGGAGCGTACGAGTGAGGGCGCGGGTTAGTGTCAGCGTACGGGTTAGGATTAAGGTCGGGTGAGGGTCAGGCTTCGGGGAAGGGGTAGGGTTAGGCTTCGGGCTAGTGTTAGGGTTAGGGGACGGGGACGGTTTAGGGTCCAGGTGAGGGTACGACAACGCTCTAGGGGGAGCGTATGTGTGAGGGCGCGGGTTAGTGTCAGCGTACGGGTTAGGATTAGGGGACGGCTGAGGGTCAGGCTTCGGGGAAGGGGTAGGGTTAGGCTTCGGGCTAGGGTTAGGGTTAGGGGACGGGGACGGTTTAGGGTCCAGGTGAGGGTACGACAACGCTCTAGGGGGAGCGTACGTGTGAGGGCGCGGGTTAGTGTCAGCGTACGGGTTAGGATTAGGGGACGGCTGAGGGTCAGGCTTCGGGGAAGGGTTAGGGTTAGGGTTCGGGCTAGGGTTAGGTTTAGGGGACGGGGACGGTTTAGGGTCCAGGTGAGGGTACGACAACGCTCTAGGGGGAGCGTACGTGTGAGGGCGCGGGTTAGTGTCAGCGTACGGGTTAGGATTAGGGGACGGCTGAGGGTCAGGCTTCGGGGAAGGGGTAGGGTTAGGCTTCGGGCTAGGGTTAGGGTTAGGGGACGGGGACGGTTTAGGGTCCAGGTGAGGGTACGACAACGCTTTAAGGGGAGCGTACGTGTGAGGGCGCGGGTTAGTGTCAGCGTACGGGTTAGGATTAGGGGACGGCTGAGGGTCAGGCTTCGGGGAAGGGTTACGGTTAGGGTTCGGGCTAGGGTTAGGGTTAGGGGACGGGGACGGTTTAGGGTCCAGGTGAGGGTACGACAACGCTCTAGGGGGAGCGTACGTGTGAGGGCGCGGGTTAGTGTCAGCGTACGGGTTAGGATTAGGGGACGGCTGAGGGTCAGGCTTCGGGGAAGGGTTAGGGTTAGGGTTCGGGCTAGGGTTAGGGTTAGGGGACGGGGACGGTTTAGGGTCCAGGTGAGGGTACGACAACGCTCTAGGGGGAGCGTACGTGTGAGGGCGCGGGTTAGTGTCAGCGTACGGGTTAGGATTAGGGGACGGCTGAGGGTCAGGCTTCGGGGAAGGGTTAGGGTTAGGGTTCGGGCTAGGGTTAGGGTTAGGGGACGGGGACGGTTTAGGGTCCAGGTGAGGGTACGACAACGCTCTAGGGGGAGCGTACGTGTGAGGGCGCGGGTTAGTGTCAGCGTACGGGTTAGGATTAGGGGACGGCTGAGGGTCAGGCTTCGGGGAAGGGGTAGGGTTAGGGTTCGGGCTAGGGTTAGGGTTAGGGGACGGGGACGGTTTAGGGTCCAGGTGAGGGTACGACAACGCTCTAGGGGGAGCGTACGTGTGAGGGCGCGGGTTAGTGTCAGCGTATGGGTTAGGATTAGGGGACGGCTGAGGGTCAGGCTTCGGGGAAGGGTTAGGGTTAGGGTTCGGGCTAGGGTTAGGGTTAGGGGACGGGGACGGTTTAGGGTCCAGGTGAGGGTACGACAACGCTCTAGGGGGAGCGTACGAGTGAGGGCGCGGGTTAGTGTCAGCGTACGGGTTAGGATTAAGGTCGGGTGAGGGTCAGGCTTCGGGGAAGGGGTAGGGTTAGGCTTCGGGCTAGGGTTAGGGTTAGGGGACGGGGACGGTTTAGGGTCCAGGTGAGGGTACGACAACGCTCTAGGGGGAGCGTACGTGTGAGGGCGCGGGTTAGTGTCAGCGTACGGGTTAGGATTAGGGGACGGCTGAGGGTCAGGCTTCGGGGAAGGGGTAGGGTTAGGCTTCGGGCTAGGGTTAGGGTTAGGGGACGGGGACGGTTTAGGGTCCAGGTGAGGGTACGACAACGCTCTAGGGGGAGCGTACGTGTGAGGGCGCGGGTTAGTGTCAGCGTACGGGTTAGGATTAGCTGACGGCTGAGGGTCAGGCTTCGGGGAAGGGTTAGGGTTAGGGTTCGGGCTAGGGTTAGGTTTAGGGGACGGGGACGGTTTAGGGTCCAGGTGAGGGTACGACAACGCTCTAGGGGGAGCGTACGTGTGAGGGCGCGGGTTAGTGTCAGCGTACGGGTTAGGATTAGGGGACGGCTGAGGGTCAGGCTTCGGGGAAGGGGTAGGGTTAGGCTTCGGGCTAGGGTTAGGGTTAGGGGACGGGGACGGTTTAGGGTCCAGGTGAGGGTACGACAACGCTTTAGGGGGAGCGTACGTGTGAGGGCGCGGGTTAGTGTCAGCGTACGGGTTAGGATTAGGGGACTGCTGAGTGTCAGGCTTCGGGGAAGGGTTACGGTTAGGGTTCGTGCTAGGGTTAGGGTTAGGGGACGGGGACGGTTTAGGGTCCAGGTGAGGGTACGACAACGCTCTAGGGGGAGCGTACGTGTGAGGGCGCGGGTTAGTGTCAGCGTACGGGTTAGGATTAGGGGACGGCTGAGGGTCAGGCTTCGGGGAAGGGTTAGGGTTAGGCTTCGGGCTAGGGTTAGGGTTAGGGGACGGGGACGGTTTAGGGTCCAGGGGAGGGTACGACAACGCTCTAGGGGGAGCGTACGTGTGAGGGCGCGGGTTAGTATCAGCGTACGGGTTAGGATTAGGGGACGGGTGAGGGTCAGGCTTTGGGGAAGGGTTAGGGTTAGGGTTCGGGCTAGGGTTAGGGTTAGGGGACGGGGACGGTTTAGGGTCCAGGTGAGGGTACGACAACGCTCTAGGGGGAGCGTACGTGTGAGGGCGCGGGTTAGTGTCAGCGTGCGGGTTAGGATTAGGGGACGGGTGAGGGTCAGGCTTCGGGGAAGGGTTAGGGTTAGGGTTCGGGCTAGGGTTAGGGTTAGGGGACGGGGACGGTTTAGGGTCCAGGTGAGGGTACGACAACGCTCTAGGGGGAGCGTACGTGTGAGGGCGCGGGTTAGTGTCAGCGTACGGGTTAGGATTAGGGGACGGGTGAGGGTCAGGCTTTGGGGAAGGGTTAGGGTTAGGGTTCGGGCTAGGGTTAGGGTTAGGGGACGGGGACGGTTTAGGGTCCAGGTGAGGGTACGACAACGCTCTAGGGGGAGCGTACGTGTGAGGGCGCGGGTTAGTGTCAGCGTACGGGTTAGGATTAGGGGACGGCTGAGGGTCAGGCTTCGGGGAAGGGTTAGGGTTAGGGTTCGGGCTAGGGTTAGGGTTAGGGGACGGGGACGGTTTAGGGTCCAGGTGAGGGTACGACAACGCTCTAGGGGGAGCGTACGTGTGAGTGTGTGGGTTAGTGTCAGCGTACGGGTTAGGATTAGGGGACGGCTGAGGGTCAGGCTTCGGGGAAGGGTTAGGGTTAGGGTTCGGACTAGGGTTAGGGTTAGGGGACGGGGATGGTTTAGGGTCCAGGTGAGGGTACGACAACGCTCTAGGGGGAGCGTACGTGTGAGGGCGCGGGTTAGTGTCAGCGTACGGGTTAGGATTAGGGGACGGGTGAGGGTCAGGCTTCAGGGTAGGGTTAGGGTTAGGGTTCGGGCTAGGGTTAGGGTTAGGGGACGGGGACGGTTTAGGGTCCAGGTGAGGGTACGACAACGCTCTAGGGGGAGCGTACGTGTGAGGGCGCGGGTTAGTGTCAGCGTACGGGTTAGGATTAGGGGACGGTTGAGGGTCAGGCTTCGGGGAAGTGTTAGGGTTAGGGTTCGGACTAGGGTTAGAGTTAGGGGACGGGGACGGTTTAGGGTCCAGGTGAGGGAACGACAACGCTCTAGGGGGAGCGTACATGTGAGGGCGCGGGTTAGTGTCAGCGTACGGGTTAGGATTAGGGGACGGCTGAGGGTCAGGCTTCGGGGAAGGGGTAGGGTTAGGGTTCGGGCTAGGGTTATGGTTAGGGGACGGGGACGGTTTAGGGTCCAGGTGAGGGTACGACAATGCTCTAGGGGGAGCATACGTGTGAGGGCGCGGGTTAGTGTCAGCGTACGGGTTAGGATTAGGGGACGGATGAGGGTCAGGCTTCGGGGAAGGGGTAGGGTTAGGGTTCGGGCTAGGGTTAGGGTTAGGGGACGGGGACGGTTTAGGGTCCAGGTGAGGGTACGACAACGCTCTAGGGGGAGCGTACGTGTGAGGGCGCGGGTTAGTGTCAGCGTACGGGTTAGGATTAGGGGACGGCTGAGGGTCAGGCTTCGGGGAAG
This sequence comes from Globicephala melas, assembly GCF_963455315.2. NCBI lineage: Eukaryota > Metazoa > Chordata > Mammalia > Artiodactyla > Delphinidae > Globicephala > Globicephala melas. The sequence goes on from NC_083331.1 coordinate 79,300,411, forward strand.
GGGTAGGGTTAGGGTTCGGGCTAGGGTTAGGGTTAGGGGACGGGGACGGTTTAGGGTCCAGGTGAGGGTACGACAACGCTCTAGGGGGAGCGTATGTGTGAGGGCGCGGGTTAGTGTCAGCGTACGGGTTAGGATTAGGGGACGGCTGAGGGTCAGGCTTCGGGGAAGGGGTAGGGTTAGGCTTCGGGCTAGGGTTAGGGTTAGGGGACGGGGACGGTTTAGGGTCCAGGTGAGGGTACGACAACGCTCTAGGGGGAGCGTACGTGTGAGGGTGCGGGTTAGTGTCAGCGTACGGGTTAGGATTAGGGGACGGCTGAGGGTCAGGCTTCGGGGAAGGGGTAGGGTTAGGGTTCGGGCTAGGGTTAGGGTTAGGGGACGGGGACGGTTTAGGGTCCAGGTGAGGGTACGACAACGCTCTAGGGGGAGCGTACGTGTGAGGGCGCGGGTTAGTGTCATCGTACGGGTTAGGATTATGGGACGGGTGAGGGTCAGGCTTCGGGGAAGGGTTAGGGTTAGGGTTCGGGCTAGGGTTAGGGTTAGGGGACGGGGACGGTTTAGGGTCCAGGTGAGGGTACGACAACGCTCTAGGGGGAGCGTACGTGTGAGGGCGCGGGTTAGTGTCAGCGTACGGGTTAGGATTAGGGGACGGCTGAGGGTCAGGCTTCGGGGAAGGGTTAGGGTTAGGGTTCGGGCTAGGGTTAGGGTTAGGGGACGGGGACGGTTTAGGGTCCAGGTGAGGGTACGACAACGCTCTAGGGGGAGCGTACGTGTGAGGGCGCGGGTTAGTGTCAGCGTACGGGTTAGGATTAGGGGACGGGTGAGGGTCAGGCTTCGGGGAAGGGTTAGGGTTAGGGTTCGGGCTAGGGTTAGGGTTAGGGGACGGGGACGGTTTAGGGTCCAGGTGAGGGTACGACAACGCTCTAGGGGGAGCGTACGTGTGAGGGCGCGGGTTAGTGTCAGCGTACGGGTTAGGATTAGGGGACGGCTGAGGGTCAGGCTTCGGGGAAGGGTTAGGGTTAGGGTTCGGGCTAGGGTTAGGGTTAGGGGACAGGCACGGTTTAGGGTCCAGGTGAGGGTACGACAACGCTCTAGGGGGAGCGTACGTGTGAGGGCGCGGGTTAGTGTCAGCGTACGGGTTAGGATTAGGGGACGGCTGAGGGTCAGGCTTCGGGGAAGGGGTAGGGTTAGGGTTCGGGCTAGGGTTAGGGTTAGGGGACGGGGACGGTTTAGGGTCCAGGTGAGGGTACGACAACGCTCTAGGGGGAGCGTACGTGTGAGGGCGCGGGTTAGTGTCAGCGTACGGGTTAGGATTAGGGGACGGCTGAGGGTCAGGCTTCGGGGAAGGGTTAGGGTTAGGGTTCGGGCTAGGGTTAGGGTTAGGGGACGGGGACGGTTTAGGGTCCAGGTGAGGGTACGACAACGCTCTAGGGGGAGCGTACGTGTGAGGGCGCGGGTTAGTGTCAGCGTACGGGTTAGGATTAGGGGACGGCTGAGGGTCAGGCTTCGGGGAAGGGGTAGGGTTAGGCTTCGGGCTAGGGTTAGGGTTAGGGGACGGGGACGGTTTAGGGTCCAGGTGAGGGTACGACAACGCTCTAGGGGGAGCGTACGTGTGAGGGCGCGGGTTAGTGTCAGCGTACGGGTTAGGATTAGGGGACGGCTGAGGGTCAGGCTTCGGGGAAGGGTTAGGGTTAGGGTTCGGGCTAGGGTTAGGTTTAGGGGACGGGGACGGTTTAGGGTCCAGGTGAGGGTACGACAACGCTCTAGGGGGAGCGTACGTGTGAGGGCGCGGGTTAGTGTCAGCGTACGGGTTAGGATTAGGGGACGGCTGAGGGTCAGGCTTCGGGGAAGGGGTAGGGTTAGGCTTCGGGCTAGGGTTAGGGTTAGGGGACGGGGACGGTTTAGGGTCCAGGTGAGGGTACGACAACGCTTTAAGGGGAGCGTACGTGTGAGGGCGCGGGTTAGTGTCAGCGTACGGGTTAGGATTAGGGGACGGCTGAGGGTCAGGCTTCGGGGAAGGGTTACGGTTAGGGTTCGGGCTAGGGTTAGGGTTAGGGGACGGGGACGGTTTAGGGTCCAGGTGAGGGTACGACAACGCTCTAGGGGGAGCGTACGTGTGAGGGCGCGGGTTAGTGTCAGCGTACGGGTTAGGATTAGGGGACGGCTGAGGGTCAGGCTTCGGGGAAGGGTTAGGGTTAGGGTTCGGGCTAGGGTTAGGGTTAGGGGACGGGGACGGTTTAGGGTCCAGGTGAGGGTACGACAACGCTCTAGGGGGAGCGTACGTGTGAGGGCGCGGGTTAGTGTCAGCGTACGGGTTAGGATTAGGGGACGGCTGAGGGTCAGGCTTCGGGGAAGGGTTAGGGTTAGGGTTCGGGCTAGGGTTAGGGTTAGGGGACGGGGACGGTTTAGGGTCCAGGTGAGGGTACGACAACGCTCTAGGGGGAGCGTACGTGTGAGGGCGCGGGTTAGTGTCAGCGTACGGGTTAGGATTAGGGGACGGCTGAGGGTCAGGCTTCGGGGAAGGGGTAGGGTTAGGGTTCGGGCTAGGGTTAGGGTTAGGGGACGGGGACGGTTTAGGGTCCAGGTGAGGGTACGACAACGCTCTAGGGGGAGCGTACGTGTGAGGGCGCGGGTTAGTGTCAGCGTATGGGTTAGGATTAGGGGACGGCTGAGGGTCAGGCTTCGGGGAAGGGTTAGGGTTAGGGTTCGGGCTAGGGTTAGGGTTAGGGGACGGGGACGGTTTAGGGTCCAGGTGAGGGTACGATAACGCTCTAGGGGGAGCGTACGAGTGAGGGCGCGGGTTAGTGTCAGCGTACGGGTTAGGATTAAGGTCGGGTGAGGGTCAGGCTTCGGGGAAGGGGTAGGGTTAGGCTTCGGGCTAGGGTTAGGGTTAGGGGACGGGGACGGTTTAGGGTCCAGGTGAGGGTACGACAACGCTCTAGGGGGAGCGTACGTGTGAGGGCGCGGGTTAGTGTCAGCGTACGGGTTAGGATTAGGGGACGGCTGAGGGTCAGGCTTCGGGGAAGGGGTAGGGTTAGGCTTCGGGCTAGGGTTAGGGTTAGGGGACGGGGACGGTTTAGGGTCCAGGTGAGGGTACGACAACGCTCTAGGGGGAGCGTACGTGTGAGGGCGCGGGTTAGTGTCAGCGTACGGGTTAGGATTAGCTGACGGCTGAGGGTCAGGCTTCGGGGAAGGGTTAGGGTTAGGGTTCGGGCTAGGGTTAGGTTTAGGGGACGGGGACGGTTTAGGGTCCAGGTGAGGGTACGACAACGCTCTAGGGGGAGCGTACGTGTGAGGGCGCGGGTTAGTGTCAGCGTACGGGTTAGGATTAGGGGACGGCTGAGGGTCAGGCTTCGGGGAAGGGGTAGGGTTAGGCTTCGGGCTAGGGTTAGGGTTAGGGGACGGGGACGGTTTAGGGTCCAGGTGAGGGTACGACAACGCTTTAGGGGGAGCGTACGTGTGAGGGCGCGGGTTAGTGTCAGCGTACGGGTTAGGATTAGGGGACTGCTGAGTGTCAGGCTTCGGGGAAGGGTTACGGTTAGGGTTCGTGCTAGGGTTAGGGTTAGGGGACGGGGACGGTTTAGGGTCCAGGTGAGGGTACGACAACGCTCTAGGGGGAGCGTACGTGTGAGGGCGCGGGTTAGTGTCAGCGTACGGGTTAGGATTAGGGGACGGCTGAGGGTCAGGCTTCGGGGAAGGGTTAGGGTTAGGCTTCGGGCTAGGGTTAGGGTTAGGGGACGGGGACGGTTTAGGGTCCAGGGGAGGGTACGACAACGCTCTAGGGGGAGCGTACGTGTGAGGGCGCGGGTTAGTATCAGCGTACGGGTTAGGATTAGGGGACGGGTGAGGGTCAGGCTTTGGGGAAGGGTTAGGGTTAGGGTTCGGGCTAGGGTTAGGGTTAGGGGACGGGGACGGTTTAGGGTCCAGGTGAGGGTACGACAACGCTCTAGGGGGAGCGTACGTGTGAGGGCGCGGGTTAGTGTCAGCGTGCGGGTTAGGATTAGGGGACGGGTGAGGGTCAGGCTTCGGGGAAGGGTTAGGGTTAGGGTTCGGGCTAGGGTTAGGGTTAGGGGACGGGGACGGTTTAGGGTCCAGGTGAGGGTACGACAACGCTCTAGGGGGAGCGTACGTGTGAGGGCGCGGGTTAGTGTCAGCGTACGGGTTAGGATTAGGGGACGGGTGAGGGTCAGGCTTTGGGGAAGGGTTAGGGTTAGGGTTCGGGCTAGGGTTAGGGTTAGGGGACGGGGACGGTTTAGGGTCCAGGTGAGGGTACGACAACGCTCTAGGGGGAGCGTACGTGTGAGGGCGCGGGTTAGTGTCAGCGTACGGGTTAGGATTAGGGGACGGCTGAGGGTCAGGCTTCGGGGAAGGGTTAGGGTTAGGGTTCGGGCTAGGGTTAGGGTTAGGGGACGGGGACGGTTTAGGGTCCAGGTGAGGGTACGACAACGCTCTAGGGGGAGCGTACGTGTGAGTGCGTGGGTTAGTGTCAGCGTACGGGTTAGGATTAGGGGACGGCTGAGGGTCAGGCTTCGGGGAAGGGTTAGGGTTAGGGTTCGGACTAGGGTTAGGGTTAGGGGACGGGGATGGTTTAGGGTCCAGGTGAGGGTACGACAACGCTCTAGGGGGAGCGTACGTGTGAGGGCGCGGGTTAGTGTCAGCGTACGGGTTAGGATTAGGGGACGGGTGAGGGTCAGGCTTCAGGGTAGGGTTAGGGTTAGGGTTCGGGCTAGGGTTAGGGTTAGGGGACGGGGACGGTTTAGGGTCCAGGTGAGGGTACGACAACGCTCTAGGGGGAGCGTACGTGTGAGGGCGCGGGTTAGTGTCAGCGTACGGGTTAGGATTAGGGGACGGTTGAGGGTCAGGCTTCGGGGAAGTGTTAGGGTTAGGGTTCGGACTAGGGTTAGAGTTAGGGGACGGGGACGGTTTAGGGTCCAGGTGAGGGAACGACAACGCTCTAGGGGGAGCGTACATGTGAGGGCGCGGGTTAGTGTCAGCGTACGGGTTAGGATTAGGGGACGGCTGAGGGTCAGGCTTCGGGGAAGGGGTAGGGTTAGGGTTCGGGCTAGGGTTAGGGTTAGGGGACGGGGACGGTTTAGGGTCCAGGTGAGGGTACGACAATGCTCTAGGGGGAGCATACGTGTGAGGGCGCGGGTTAGTGTCAGCGTACGGGTTAGGATTAGGGGACGGATGAGGGTCAGGCTTCGGGGAAGGGGTAGGGTTAGGGTTCGGGCTAGGGTTAGGGTTAGGGGACGGGGACGGTTTAGGGTCCAGGTGAGGGTACGACAACGCTCTAGGGGGAGCGTACGTGTGAGGGCGCGGGTTAGTGTCAGCGTACGGGTTAGGATTAGGGGACGGCTGAGGGTCAGGCTTCGGGGAAGGGGTAGGGTTAGGGTTCGGGCTAGGGTTAGGGTTAGGGGACGGGGACGGTTTAGGGTCCAGGTGAGGGTACGACAACGCTCTAGGGGGAGCGTATGTGTGAGGGCGCGGGTTAGTGTCAGCGTACGGGTTAGGATTAGGGGACGGCTGAGGGTCAGGCTTCGGGGAAGGGGTAGGGTTAGGCTTCGGGCTAGGGTTAGGGTTAGGGGACGGGGACGGTTTAGGGTCCAGGTGAGGGTACGACAACGCTCTAGGGGGAGCGTACGTGTGAGGGTGCGGGTTAGTGTCAGCGTACGGGTTAGGATTAGGGGACGGCTGAGGGTCAGGCTTCGGGGAAGGGGTAGGGTTAGGGTTCGGGCTAGGGTTAGGGTTAGGGGACGGGGACGGTTTAGGGTCCAGGTGAGGGTACGACAACGCCCTAGGGGGAGCGTACGTGTGAGGCCGCGGGTTAGTGTCATCGTACGGGTTAGGATTATGGGACGGGTGAGGGTCAGGCTTCGGGGAAGGGTTAGGGTTAGGGTTCGGGCTAGGGTTAGGGTTAGGGGACGGGGACGGTTTAGGGTCCAGGTGAGGGTACGACAACGCTCTAGGGGGAGCGTACGTGTGAGGGCGCGGGTTAGTGTCAGCGTACGGGTTAGGATTAGGGGACGGCTGAGGGTCAGGCTTCGGGGAAGGGTTAGGGTTAGGGTTCGGGCTAGGGTTAGGGTTAGGGGACGGGGACGGTTTAGGGTCCAGGTGAGGGTACGACAACGCTCTAGGGGGAGCGTACGTGTGAGGGCGCGGGTTAGTGTCAGCGTACGGGTTAGGATTAGGGGACGGGTGAGGGTCAGGCTTCGGGGAAGGGTTAGGGTTAGGGTTCGGGCTAGGGTTAGGGTTAGGGGACGGGGACGGTTTAGGGTCCAGGTGAGGGTACGACAACGCTCTAGGGGGAGCGTACGTGTGAGGGCGCGGGTTAGTGTCAGCGTACGGGTTAGGATTAGGGGACGGCTGAGGGTCAGGCTTCGGGGAAGGGTTAGGGTTAGGGTTCGGGCTAGGGTTAGGGTTAGGGGACGGGCACGGTTTAGGGTCCAGGTGAGGGTACGACAACGCTCTAGGGGGAGCGTACGTGTGAGGGCGCGGGTTAGTGTCAGCGTACGGGTTAGGATTAGGGGACGGCTGAGGGTCAGGCTTCGGGGAAGGGGTAGGGTTAGGGTTCGGGCTAGGGTTAGGGTTAGGGGACGGGGACGGTTTAGGGTCCAGGTGAGGGTACGACAACGCTCTAGGGGGAGCGTACGTGTGAGGGCGCGGGTTAGTGTCAGCGTACGGGTTAGGATTAGGGGACGGCTGAGGGTCAGGCTTCGGGGAAGGGTTAGGGTTAGGGTTCGGGCTAGGGTTAGGGTTAGGGGACGGGGACGGTTTAGGGTCCAGGTGAGGGTACGACAACGCTCTAGGGGGAGCGTACGTGTGAGGGCGTGGGTTAGTGTCAGCGTACGGGTTAGGATTAGGGGACGGCTGAGGGTCAGGCTTCGGGGAAGTGTTAGGGTTAGGGTTCGGGCTAGGGTTAGGGTTAGGGGACGGGGACGGTTTAGGGTCCAGGTGAGGGTACGACAACGCTCTAGGGGGAGCGTACGTGTGAGGGCGCGGGTTAGTGTCAGCGTACGGGTTAGGATTAGGGGACGGCTGAGGGTCAGGCTTCGGGGAAGGGTTAGGGTTAGGTTTCGGGCTAGGGTTAGGGTTAGGGGACGGGGACGGTTTAGGGTCCAGCTGAGTGTACGACAACGCTCTAGGGGGAGCGTACGTGTGAGGGCGCGGGTTAGTGTCATCGTACGGGTTAGGATTAGGGGACGGCTGAGGGTCAGGCTTCGGGGAAGGGGTAGGGTTAGGGTTCGGGCTAGGGTTAGGGATAGGGGACGGGGACGGTTTAGGGTCCAGGTGAGGGTACGACAACGCTCTAGGGGGAGCGTACGTGTGAGGGCGCGGGTTAGTGTCAGCGTACGGGTTAGGATTAGGGGACGGCTGAGGGTCAGGCTTCGGGGAAGGGTTAGGGTTAGGGTTCGGGCTAGGGTTAGGGTTAGGGGACGGGGACGGTTTAGGGTCCAGCTGAGGGTACGACAACGCTCTAGGGGGAGCGTACGTGTGAGGGCGCGGGTTAGTGTCAGCGTACGGGTTAGGATTAGGGGACGGCTGAGGGTCAGGCTTCGGGGAAGGGTTAGGGTTAGGCTTCGGGCTAGGGTTAGGGTTAGGGGACGGGGACGGTTTAGGGTCCAGGTGAGGGTACGACAACGCTCTAGGGGGAGCGTACGTGTGAGGGCGCGGGTTAGTGTCAGCGTACGGGTTAGGATTAGGGGACGGCTGAGGGTCAGGCTTCGGGGAAGGGTTAGGTTTAGGGTTCGGGCTAGGGTTAGGGTTAGGGGACGGGGACGGTTTAGGGTAGAGCTGAGGGTACGACAACGCTCTAGGGGGAGCGTACGTGTGAGGGCGCGGGTTAGTGTCAGCGTACGGGTTAGGATTAGGGGACGGCTGAGGGTCAGGCTTCGGGGAAGAGTTAGGGTTAGGCTTCGGGCTAGGGTTAGGGTTAGGGGACGGGGACGGTTTAGGGTCCAGGTGAGGGTACGACAACGCTCTAGGGGGAGCGTACGTGTGAGGGCGCGGATTAGTGTCAGCGTACGGGTTAGGATTAGGGGACGGCTGAGGGTCAGGCTTCGGGGAAGTGTTAGGGTTAGGGTTCGGGCTAGGGTTAGGGTTAGGGGACGGGGACGGTTTAGGGTCCAGGTGAGGGTACGACAACGCTCTAGGGGGAGCGTACGTGTGAGGGCGCGGGTTAGTGTCAGCGTACGGGTTAGGATTAGGGGACGGCTGAGGGTCAGGCTTCGGGGAAGGGGTAGGGTTAGGGTTCGGGCTAGGGTTAGGGTTAGGGGACGGGGACGGTTTAGGGTCCAGGTGAGGGTACGACAACGCTCTAGGGGGAGCGTACGTGTGAGGGCGCGGGTTAGTGTCAGCGTACGGGTTAGGATTAGGGGACGGCTGAGGGTCAGGCTTCGGGGAAGGGGTAGGGTTAGGGTTCGGGCTAGGGTTAGGGTTAGGGGACGGGGACGGTTTAGGGTCCAGGTGAGGGTACGACAACGCTCTAGGGGGAGCGTACGAGTGAGTGCGCGGGTTAGTGTCAGCGTACGGGTTAGGATTAGGGTCAGGTGAGGGTCAGGCTTCGGGGAATGGTTAGGGTTAGGGTTCGGGCTAGGTTTAGGGTTAGGGGACGGGGACGGTTTAGGGTCCAAGTGAGGGTACGACAACGCCCTAGGGGGAGCGTACGTGTGAGGGCGCGGGTTAGTGTCAGCGTACGGGTTAGGATTAGGGGACGGCTGAGGGTCAGGCTTCGGGGAAGGGTTAGGGTTAGGCTTCGGGCTAGGGTTAGGGTTAGGGGACGGGGACGGTTTAGGGTCCAGGTGAGGGTACGACAACGCTCTAGGGGGAGCGTACGTGTGAGGGCGCGGGTTAGTGTCAGCGTACGGGTTAGGATTAGGGGACGGCTGAGGGTCAGGCTTTGGGGAAGGGTTAGGGTTTTTGTTCGGGCTAGGGTTAGGGTTAGGGGACGGGGACGGTTTAGGGTCCAGCTGAGGGTACGACAACGCTCTAGGGGGAGCGTACGTGTGAGGGCGCGGGTTAGTGTCAGCGTACGGGTTAGGATTAGGGGACGGCTGAGGGTCAGGCTTCGGGGAAGGGTTAGGGTTAGGGTTCGGGCTAGGGTTAGGGTTAGGGGACGGGGACGGTTTAGGGTCCAGGTGAGGGTACGACAACGCTCTGGGGGAGCGTATGTGTGAGGGCGCGGGTTAGTGTCAGCGTACGGTTTAGGATTAGGGGACGGCTGAGGGTCAGGCTTCGGGGAAGGGTTAGGGTTAGGGTTCGGGCTAGGGTTAGGGTTAGGGGACGGGGACGGTTTAGGGTCCAGGTGAGGGTACGACAACGCTCTAGGGGGAGCGTACGTGTGAGGGCGCGGGTTAGTGTCAGCGTACGGGTTAGGATTAGGGGACGGCTGAGGGTCAGGCTTCGGGGAAGGGGTAGGGTTAGGGTTCGGGCTAGAGTTAGGGTTAGGGGACGGGGACGGTTTAGGGTCCAGGTGAGGGTACGACAACGCTCTAGGGGGAGCGTACGTGTGAGGGCGCGGGTTAGTGTCAGCATACGGGTTAGGATTAGGGGACGGCTGAGGGTCAGGCTTCGGGGAAGGGGTAGGGTTAGGGTTCGGGCTAGGGTTAGGGTTAGGGGACGGGGACGGTTTAGGGTCCAGGTGAGGGTACGACAACGCTCTAGGGGGAGCGTACGTGTGAGGGCGCGGGTTAGTGTCAGCGTACGGGTTAGGATTAGGGGACGACTGAGGGTCAGGCTTCGGGGAAGGGGTAGGGTTAGGGTTCGGGCTAGGGTTAGGGTTAGGGGACGGGGACGGTTTAGGGTCCAGGTGAGGGTACGACAACGCTCTAGGGGGAGCGTACGTGTGAGGGCGCGGGTTAGTGTCAGCGTATGGGTTAGGATTAGGGGACGGCTGAGGGTCAGGCTTCGGGGAAGGGTTAGGGTTAGGGTTCGGGCTAGGGTTAGGGTTAGGGGACGGGGACGGTTTAGGGTCCAGGTGAGGGTACGACAACGCTCTAGGGGGAGCGTACGAGTGAGGGCGCGGGTTAGTGTCAGCGTACGGGTTAGGATTAAGGTCGGGTGAGGGTCAGGCTTCGGGGAAGGGGTAGGGTTAGGCTTCGGGCTAGGGTTAGGGTTAGGGGACGGGGACGGTTTAGGGTCCAGGTGAGGGTACGACAACGCTCTAGGGGGAGCGTACGTGTGAGGGCGCGGGTTAGTGTCAGCGTACGGGTTAGGATTAGGGGACGGCTGAGGGTCAGGCTTCGGGGAAGGGGTAGGGTTAGGCTTCGGGCTAGGGTTAGGGTTAGGGGACGGGCACGGTTTAGGGTCCAGGTGAGGGTACGACAACGCTCTAGGGGGAGCGTACGTGTGAGGGCGCGGGTTAGTGTCAGCGTACGGGTTAGGATTAGGGGACGGCTGAGGGTCAGGCTTCGGGGAAGGGTTAGGGTTAGGGTTCGGGCTAGGGTTAGGTTTAGGGGACGGGGACGGTTTAGGGTCCAGGTGAGGGTACGACAACGCTCTAGGGGGAGCGTACGTGTGAGGGCGCGGGTTAGTGTCAGCGTACGGGTTAGGATTAGGGGACGGCTGAGGGTCAGGCTTCGGGGAAGGGGTAGGGTTAGGCTTCGGGCTAGGGTTAGGGTTAGGGGACGGGGACGGTTTAGGGTCCAGGTGAGGGTACGACAACGCTTTAGGGGGAGCGTACGTGTGAGGGCGCGGGTTAGTGTCAGCGTACGGGTTAGGATTAGGGGACGGCTGAGGGTCAGGCTTCGGGGAAGGGTTACGGTTAGGGTTCGGGCTAGGGTTAGGGTTAGGGGACGGGGACGGTTTAGGGTCCAGGTGAGGGTACGACAACGCTCTAGGGGGAGCGTACGTGTGAGGGCGCGGGTTAGTGTCAGCGTACGGGTTAGGATTAGGGGACGGCTGAGGGTCAGGCTTCGGGGAAGTGTTAGGGTTACGGTTCGGGCTAGGGTTAGGGTTAGGGGACGGGGACGGTTTAGGGTCCAGGTGAGGGTACGACAACGCTCTAGGGGGAGCGTACGTGTGAGGGCGCGGGTTAGTGTCAGCGTACGGGTTAGGATTAGGGGACGGCTGAGGGTCAGGCTTCGGGGAAGGGTTAGGGTTAGGGTTCGGGCTAGGGTTAGGGTTAGGGGACGGGGACGGTTTAGGGTCCAGGTGAGGGTACGACAACGCTCTAGGGGGAGCGTACGTGTGAGGGCGCGGGTTAGTGTCAGCGTACGGGTTAGGATTAGGGGACGGCTGAGGGTCAGGCTTCGGGGAAGGGGTAGGGTTAGGGTTCGGGCTAGGGTTAGGGTTAGGGGACGGGGACGGTTTAGGGTCCAGGTGAGGGTACGACAACGCTCTAGGGGGAGCGTACGTGTGAGGGCGCGGGTTAGTGTCAGCGTATGGGTTAGGATTAGGGGACGGCTGAGGGTCAGGCTTCGGGGAAGGGTTAGGGTTAGGGTTCGGGCTAGGGTTAGGGTTAGGGGACGGGGACGGTTTAGGGTCCAGGTGAGGGTACGACAACGCTCTAGGGGGAGCGTACGAGTGAGGGCGCGGGTTAGTGTCAGCGTACGGGTTAGGATTAAGGTCGGGTGAGGGTCAGGCTTCGGGGAAGGGGTAGGGTTAGGCTTCGGGCTAGGGTTAGGGTTAGGGGACGGGGACGGTTTAGGGTCCAGGTGAGGGTACGACAACGCTCTAGGGGGAGCGTACGTGTGAGGGCGCGGGTTAGTGTCAGCGTACGCGTTAGGATTAGGGGACGGCTGAGGGTCAGGCTTCGGGGAAGGGGTAGGGTTAGGCTTCGGGCTAGGGTTAGGGTTAGGGGACGGGGACGGTTTAGGGTCCAGGTGAGGGTACGACAACGCTCTAGGGGGAGCGTACGTGTGAGGGCGCGGGTTAGTGTCAGCGTACGGGTTAGGATTAGCTGACGGCTGAGGGTCAGGCTTCGGGGAAGGGTTAGGGTTAGGGTTCGGGCTAGGGTTAGGTTTAGGGGACGGGGACGGTTTAGGGTCCAGGTGAGGGTACGACAACGCTCTAGGGGGAGCGTACGTGTGAGGGCGCGGGTTAGTGTCAGCGTACGGGTTAGGATTAGGGGACGGCTGAGGGTCAGGCTTCGGGGAAGGGGTAGGGTTAGGCTTCGGGCTAGGGTTAGGGTTAGGGGACGGGGACGGTTTAGGGTCCAGGTGAGGGTACGACAACGCTTTAGGGGGAGCGTACGTGTGAGGGCGCGGGTTAGTGTCAGCGTACGGGTTAGGATTAGGGGACTGCTGAGTGTCAGGCTTCGGGGAAGGGTTACGGTTAGGGTTCGTGCTAGGGTTAGGGTTAGGGGACGGGGACGGTTTAGGGTCCAGGTGAGGGTACGACAACGCTCTAGGGGGAGCGTACGTGTGAGGGCGCGGGTTAGTGTCAGCGTACGGGTTAGGATTAGGGGACGGCTGAGGGTCAGGCTTCGGGGAAGGGTTAGGGTTAGGCTTCGGGCTAGGGTTAGGGTTAGGGGACGGGGACGGTTTAGGGTCCAGGGGAGGGTACGACAACGCTCTAGGGGGAGCGTACGTGTGAGGGCGCGGGTTAGTATCAGCGTACGGGTTAGGATTAGGGGACGGGTGAGGGTCAGGCTTTGGGGAAGGGTTAGGGTTAGGGTTCGGGCTAGGGTTAGGGTTAGGGGACGGGGACGGTTTAGGGTCCAGGTGAGGGTACGACAACGCTCTAGGGGGAGCGTACGTGTGAGGGCGCGGGTTAGTGTCAGCGTGCGGGTTAGGATTAGGGGACGGGTGAGGGTCAGGCTTCGGGGAAGGGTTAGGGTTAGGGTTCGGTCTAGGGTTAGGGTTAGGGGACGGGGACGGTTTAGGGTCCAGGTGAGGGTACGACAACGCTCTAGGGGGAGCGTACGTGTGAGGGCGCGGGTTAGTGTCAGCGTACGGGTTAGGATTAGGGGACGGGTGAGGGTCAGGCTTTGGGGAAGGGTTAGGGTTAGGGTTCGGGCTAGGGTTAGGGTTAGGGGACGGGGACGGTTTAGGGTCCAGGTGAGGGTACGACAACGCTCTAGGGGGAGCGTACGTGTGAGGGCGCGGGTTAGTGTCAGCGTACGGGTTAGGATTAGGGGACGGCTGAGGGTCAGGCTTCGGGGAAGGGTTAGGGTTAGGGTTCGGGCTAGGGTTAGGGTTAGGGGACGGGGACGGTTTAGGGTCCAGGTGAGGGTACGACAACGCTCTAGGGGGAGCGTACGTGTGAGTGCGTGGGTTAGTGTCAGCGTACGGGTTAGGATTACGGGACGGCTGAGGGTCAGGCTTCGGGGAAGGGTTAGGGTTAGGGTTCGGACTAGGGTTAGGGTTAGGGGACGGGGATGGTTTAGGGTCCAGGTGAGGGTACGACAACGCTCTAGGGGGAGCGTACGTGTGAGGGCGCGGGTTAGTGTCAGCGTACGGGTTAGGATTAGGGGACGGGTGAGGGTCAGGCTTCAGGGTAGGGTTAGGGTTAGGGTTCGGGCTAGGGTTAGGGTTAGGGGACGGGGACGGTTTAGGGTCCAGGTGAGGGTACGACAACACTCTAGGGGGAGCGTACGTGTGAGGGCGCGGGTTAGTGTCAGCATACGGGTTAGGATTAGGGGACGGCTGAGGGTCAGGCTTCGGGGAAGGGTTAGGGTTAGGGTTCGGGCTAGGGTTAGGGTTAGGGGACGGGGACGGTTTAGTGTCCAGGTGAGGGTACGACAACGCTCTAGGGGGAGCGTACGTGTGAGGGCGCGGGTTAGTGTCAGCGTACGGGTTAGGATTAGGGGACGGGTGAGGGTCAGGCTTCGGGGAAGGGTTAGGGTTAGGGTTCGGGCTAGGGTTAGGGTTAGGGGACGGGGACGGTTTAGGGTCCAGGTGAGGGTACGACAACGCTCTAGGGGGAGCGTACGTGTGAGGGCGCGGGTTAGTGTAAGCGTACGGGTTAGGATTAGGGGACGGTTGAGGGTCAGGCTTCGGGGAAGTGTTAGGGTTAGGATTCGGACTAGGGTTAGAGTTAGGGGACGGGGACGGTTTAGGGTCCAGGTGAGGGAACGACAACGCTCTAGGGGGAGCGTACATGTGAGGGCGCGGGTTAGTGTCAGCGTACGGGTTAGGATTAGGGGACGGCTGAGGGTCAGGCTTCGGGGAAGGGGTAGGGTTAGGGTTCGGGCTAGGGTTAGGGTTAGGGGACGGGGACGGTTTAGGGTCCAGGTGAGGGTACGACAACGCTCTAGGGGGAGCGTACGTGTGAGGGCGCGGGTTAGTGTCAGCGTACGGGTTAGGATTAGGGGACGGCTGAGGGTCAGGCTTCGGGGAAGGGTTAGGGTTAGGGTTCGGGCTAGGGTTAGGGTTAGGGGACGGGGACGGTTTAGGGTCCAGGTGAGGGTACGACAACGCTCTAGGGGGAGCGTACGTGTGAGGGCGCGGGTTAGTGTCAGCGTACGGGTTAGGATTAGGGGACGGCTGAGGGTCAGGCTTCGGGGAAGGGTTCGGGTTAGGGTTCGGGCTAGGGTTAGGGTTAGGGGACGGGGACGGTTTAGGGTCCAGGTGAGGGTACGACAACGCTCTAGGGGGAGCGTACGTGTGAGGGCGCGGGTTAGTGTCAGCGTACGGGTTAGGATTAGGGGATGGCTGAGGGTCAGGCTTCGGGGAAGGGTTAGGGTTAGGGTTCGGGCTAGGGTTAGGGTTAGGGGACGGGGACGGTTTAGTGTCCAGGTGAGGGTACGACAACGCTCTAGGGGGAGCGTACGTGTGAGGGCGCGGGTTAGTGTCAGCGTACGGGTTAGGATTAGGGGACGGCTGAGGGTCAGGCTTCGGGGAAGGGTTAGGGTTAGGGTTCGGGCTAGGGTTAGGGTTAGGGGACGGGGACGGTTTAGGGTCCAGGTGAGGGTACGACAACGCTCTAGGGGGAGCGTACGTGTGAGGGCGCGGGTTAGTGTCAGCGTACGGGTTAGGATTAGGGGACGGCTGAGGGTCAGGCTTCGGGGAAGGGTTAGGGTTAGGGTTCGGGCTAGGGTTAGGGTTAGGGGACGGGGACGGTTTAGGGTCCAGGTGAGGGTACGACAACGCTCTAGGGGGAGCGTACGTGTGAGGGAGCGGGTTAGTGTCAGCGTACGGGTTAGGATTAGGGGATGGCTGAGGGTCAGGCTTCGGGGAAGGGTTAGGGTTAGGGTTCGGGCTAGGGTTAGGGTTAGGGGACGGGGACGGTTTAGTGTCCAGGTGAGGGTACGACAACGCTCTAGGGGGAGCGTACGTGTGAGGGCGCGGGTTAGTGTCAGCGTACGGGTTAGGATTAGGGGACGGCTGAGGGTCAGGCTTCGGGGAAGGGGTAGGGTTAGGGTTCGGGCTAGGGTTAGGGTTAGGGGACGGGGACGGTTTAGGGTCCAGCTGAGGGTACGACAACGCTCTAGGGGGAGCGTACGTGTGAGGGCGCGGGTTAGTGTCAGCGTACGGGTTAGGATTAGGGGACGGCTGAGGGTCAGGCTTCGGGGAAGGGTTAGGGTTAGGGTTCGGGCTAGGGTTAGGGTTAGGGGACGGGGACGGTTTAGGGTCCAGGTGAGGGTACGACAATGCTCTGGGGGAGCGTATGTGTGAGGGCGCGGGTTAGTGTCAGCGTACGGGTTAGGATTAGGGGACGGCTGAGGGTCAGGCTTCGGGGAAGGGTTAGGGTTAGGGTTCGGGCTAGGGTTAGGGTTAGGGGACGGGGACGGTTTAGGGTCCAGGTGAGGGTACGACAACGCTCTAGGGGGAGCGTACGTGTGAGGGCGCGGGTTAGTGTCAGCGTACGGGTTAGGATTAGGGGACGGCTGAGGGTCAGGCTTCGGGGAAGGGGTAGGGTTAGGGTTCGGGCTAGTGTTAGGGTTAGGGGACGGGGACGGTTTAGGGTCCAGGTGAGGGTACGACAACGCTCTAGGGGGAGCGTACGTGTGAGGGCGCGGGTTAGTGTCAGCGTACGGGTTAGGATTAGGGGACGGCTGAGGGTCAGGCTTCGGGGAAGGGTTAGGGTTAGGGTTCGGGCTAGGGTTAGGGTTAGGGGACGGGGACGGTTTAGGGTCCAGGTGAGGGTACGACAACGCTCTAGGGGGAGCGTACGTGTGAGGGCGCGGGTTAGTGTCAGCGTACGGGTTAGGATTAGGGGACGGCTGAGGGTCAGGCTTCGGGGAAGGGGTAGGGTTAGGGTTCGGGCTAGGGTTAGGGTTAGGGGACAGGGACGGTTTAGGGTCCAGGTGAGGGTACGACAACGCTCTAGGGGGAGCGTACGTGTGAGGGCGCGGGTTAGTGTCAGCGTACGGGTTAGGATTAGGGGACGGCTGAGGGTCAGGCTTCGGGGAAGGGTTAGGGTTAGGGTTCGGGCTAGGGTTAGGGTTAGGGGACGGGGACGGTTTAGGGTCCAGGTGAGGGTACGACAACGCTCTAGGGGGAGCGTACGAGTGAGGGCGCGGGTTAGTGTCAGCGTACGGGTTAGGATTAAGGTCGGGTGAGGGTCAGGCTTCGGGGAAGGGGTAGGGTTAGGCTTCGGGCTAGGGTTAGGGTTAGGGGACGGGGACGGTTTAGGGTCCAGGTGAGGGTACGACAACGCTCTAGGGGGAGCGTACGTGTGAGGGCGCGGGTTAGTATCAGCGTACGGGTTAGGATTAGGGGACGGCTGAGGGTCAGGCTTCGGGGAAGGGGTAGGGTTAGGGTTCGGGCTAGGGTTAGGGTTAGGGGACGGGGACGGTTTAGGGTCCAGGTGAGGGTACGACAACGCTCTAGGGGGAGCGTACGTGTGAGGGCGCGGGTTAGTGTCAGCGTACGGGTTAGGATTAGGGGACGGCTGAGGGTCAGGCTTCGGGGAAGGGTTAGGGTTAGGGTTCGGGCTAGGGTTAGGGTTAGGGGACAGGGACGGTTTACGGTCCAGGTGAGGGTACGACAACGCTCTAGGGGGAGCGTACGTGTGAGGGCGCGGGTTAGTGTCAGCGTACGGGTTAGGATTAGGGGACGGCTGAGGGTCAGGCTTCGGGGAAGTGTTAGGGTTAGGGTTCGGGCTAGTTTTAGGGTTAGGGGACGGGGACGGCTTAGGGTCCAGGTGAGGGTACGACAACGCTCTAGGGGGAGCGTACGTGTGAGGGCGCGGGTTAGTGTCAACGTACGGGTTAGGATTAGGGGACGGCTGAGGGTCAGGCTTCGGGGAAGGGTTAGGGTTAGGGTTCGGGCTAGGGTTAGGGTTAGGGGACGGGGACGGTTTAGGGTCCAGGTGAGGGTACGACAACGCTCTAGGGGGAGCGTACGTGTGAGGGCGCGGGTTAGTATCAGCGTACGGGTTAGGATTAGGGGATGGCTGAGGGTCAGGCTTCGGGGAAGGGTTAGGGTTAGGGTTCGGTCTAGGGTTAGGGTTAGGGGACGGGGACGGTTTAGTGTCCAGGTGAGGGTACGACAACGCTCTAGGGGGAGCGTACGTGTGAGGGCGCGGGTTAGTGTCAGCGTACGGGTTAGGTTTAGGGGACGGCTGAGGGTCAGGCTTCGGGGAAGGGTTAGGGTTAGGGTTCGGGCTAGGGTTAGGGTTAGGGGACGGGGACGGTTTAGGGTCCAGGTGAGGGTACGACAACGCTCTAGGGGGAGCGTACGTGTGAGGGCGCGGGTTAGTGTCAGCGTACGGGTTAGGATTAGGGGACGGTTGAGGGTCAGGCTTCGGGGAAGTGTTAGGGTTAGGGTTCGGACTACGGTTAGAGTTAGGGGACGGGGACGGTTTAGGGTCCAGGTGAGGGTACGACAACGCTCTAGGGGGAGCGTACGTGTGAGAACGCGGGTTAGTGTCAGCGTACGGGTTAGGATTAGGGGACGGCTGAGGGTCAGGCTTCGGGGAAGGGGTAGGGTTAGGGTTCGGGCTAGGGTTAGGGTTAGGGGACGGGGACGGTTTAGGGTCCAGGTGAGGGTACGACAACGCTCTAGGGGGAGCGTACGTGTGAGAGCGCGGGTTAGTGTCAGCGTACGGGTTAGGATTAGGGGACGGCTGAGGGTCAGGCTTCGGGGAAGGGTTAGGGTTAGGGTTCGGGCTAGGGTTAGGGTTAGGGGACGGGGACGGTTTAGGGTCCAGGTGAGGGAACGACAACGCTCTAGGGGGAGCGTACGTGTGAGGGCGCGGGTTAGTGTCAGCGTACGGGTTAGGATTAGGGGACGGCTGAGGGTCAGGCTTCGGGGAAGGGGTAGGGTTAGGGTTCGGGCTAGGGTTAGGGTTAGGGGACGGGGACGGTTTAGGGTCCAGGTGAGGGTACGACAACGCTCTAGGGGGAGCGTACGTGTGAGGGCGCGGGTTAGTGTCAGCGTACGGGTTAGGATTAGGGGACGGCTGAGGGTCAGGCTTCGGGGAAGGGTTAGGGTTAGGGTTCGGGCTAGGGTTAGGGTTAGGGGACGGGGACGGTTTAGGGTCCAGGTGAGGGTACGACAACGCTCTAGGGGGAGCGTACATGTGAGGGCGCGGGTTAGTGTCAGCGTACGGGTTAGGATTAGGGGACGGCTGAGGGTCAGGCTTCGGGGAAGGGTTAGGGTTAGGGTTCGGGCTAGGGTTAGGGTTAGGGTACGGGGACGGTTTAGGGTCCAGGTGAGGGTACGACAACGCTCTAGGGGGAGCGTACGTGTGAGGGCGCGGGTTAGTGGCAGCGTACGGGTTAGGATTAGGGGACGGCTGAGGGTCAGGCTTCGGGGAAGGGTTAGGGTTAGGGTTCGGGCTAGGGTTAGGGTTAGGGGACGGGGACGGTTTAGGGTCCAGGTGAGGGTACGACAACGCTCTAGGGGGAGCGTACGTGTGAGGGCGCGGGTTAGTGTCAGCGTACGGGTTAGGATTAGAGGACGGCTGAGGGTCAGGCTTCGGGGAAGGGTTAGGGTTAGGGTTCGGGCTAGGGTTAGGGTTAGGGGACGGGGACGGTTTAGGGTCCAGGTGAGGGTACGACAACGCTCTAGGGGGAGCGTACGTGTGAGGGCGCGGGTTAGTGTCAGCGTACGGGTTAGGATTAGGGGACGGCTGAGGGTCAGGCTTCGGGGAAGGGTTAGGGTTAGGGTTCGGGCTAGGGTTAGGGTTAGGGGACGGGGCGGTTCAGGGTCCAGGTGAGGGTACGACAACACTCTAGGGGGAGCGTACGTGTGAGGGCGCGGGTTAGTGTCAGCGTACGGGTTAGGATTAGGGGACGGCTGAGGGTCAGGCTTCGGGGAAGGGTTAGGGTTAGGGTTCGGGCTAGGGTTAGGGTTAGGGGACGGGGACGGTTTAGGGTCCAGGTGAGGGTACGACAACGCTCTAGGGGGAGCGTACGTGTGAGGGCGCGGGTTAGTGTCAGCGTACGGGTTAGGATTAGGGGACGGCTGAGGGTCAGGCTTCGGGGAAGGGGTAGGGTTAGGCTTCGGGCTAGGGTTAGGGTTAGGGGACGGGGACGGTTTAGGGTCCAGGTGAGGGTACGACAACGCTCTAGGGGGAGCGTACGTGTGAGGGCGCGGGTTAGTGTCAGCGTACGGGTTAGGATTAGGGGACGGCTGAGGGTCAGGCTTCGGGGAAGGGGTAGGGTTAGGGTTCGGGCTAGGGTTAGGGTTAGGGGACGGGGACGGTTTAGGGTCCAGGTGAGGGTACGACAACGCTCTAGGGGGAGCGTACGTGTGAGGGCGCGGGTTAGTGTCAGCGTACGGGTTAGGATTAGGGGACGGCTGAGGGTCAGGCTTCGGGGAAGGGTTAGGGTTAGGGTTCGGGCTAGGGTTAGGGTTAGGGGACGGGGACGGTTTAGGGTCCCGGTGAGGGTACGACAACGCTCTAGGGGGAGCGTACGTGTGAGGGCGCGGGTTAGTGTCAGCGTACGGGTTAGGATTAGGGGACGGCTGAGGGTCAGGCTTCGGGGAAGGGTTAGGGTTAGGGTTCGGGCTAGGGTTAGGGTTAGGGGACGGGGACGGTTTAGGGTCCAGGTGAGGGTACGACAACGCTCTAGGGGGAGCGTACGTGTGAGGGCGCGGGTTAGTGTCAGCGTACGGGTTAGGATTAGGGGACGGCTGAGGGTCAGGCTTCGGGGAAGGGGTAGGGTTAGGGTTCGGGCTAGTGTTAGGGTTAGGGGACGGGGACGGTTTAGGGTCCAGGTGAGGGTACGACAACGCTCTAGGGGGAGCGTACGTGTGAGGGCGCGGGTTAGTGTCAGCGTACGGGTTAGGATTAGGGGACGGCTGAGGGTCAGGCTTCGGGGAAGGGTTAGGGTTAGGGTTCGGGCTAGGGTTAGGGTTAGGGGACGGGGACGGTTTAGGGTCCAGGTGAGGGTACGACAACGCTCTAGGGGGAGCGTACGTGTGAGGGCGCGGGTTAGTGTCAGCGTACGGGTTAGGATTAGGGGACGGCTGAGCGTCAGGCTTCGGGGAAGGGGTAGGGTTAGGGTTCGGGCTAGGGTTAGGGTTAGGGGACGGGGACGGTTTAGGGTCCAGGTGAGGGTACGACAACGCTCTAGGGGGAGCGTACGTGTGAGGGCGCGGGTTAGTGTCAGCGTACGGGTTAGGATTAGGGGACGGCTGAGGGTCAGGCTTCGGGGAAGGGTTAGGGTTAGGGTTCGGGCTAGGGTTAGGGTTAGGGGACGGGGACGGTTTAGGGTCCAGGTGAGGGTACGACAACGCTCTAGGGGGAGCGTACGAGTGAGGGCGCGGGTTAGTGTCAGCGTACGGGTTAGGATTAAGGTCGGGTGAGGGTCAGGCTTCGGGGAAGGGGTAGGGTTAGGCTTCGGGCTAGGGTTAGGGTTAGGGGACGGGGACGGTTTAGGGTCCAGGTGAGGGTACGACAACGCTCTAGGGGGAGCGTACGTGTGAGGGCGCGGGTTAGTATCAGCGTACGGGTTAGGATTAGGGGACGGCTGAGGGTCAGGCTTCGGGGAAGGGGTAGGGTTAGGGTTCGGGCTAGGGTTAGGGTTAGGGGACGGGGACGGTTTAGGGTCCAGGTGAGGGTACGACAACGCTCTAGGGGGAGCGTACGTGTGAGGGCGCGGGTTAGTGTCAGCGTACGGGTTAGGATTAGGGGACGGCTGAGGGTCAGGCTTCGGGGAAGGGTTAGGGTTAGGGTTCGGGCTAGGGTTAGGGTTAGGGGACAGGGACGGTTTACGGTCCAGGTGAGGGTACGACAACGCTCTAGGGGGAGCGTACGTGTGAGGGCGCGGGTTAGTGTCAGCGTACGGGTTAGGATTAGGGGACGGCTGAGGGTCAGGCTTCGGGGAAGTGTTAGGGTTAGGGTTCGGGCTAGGGTTAGGGTTAGGGGACGGGGACGGCTTAGGGTCCAGGTGAGGGTACGACAACGCTCTAGGGGGAGCGTACGTGTGAGGGCGCGGGTTAGTGTCAACGTACGGGTTAGGATTAGGGGACGGCTGAGGGTCAGGCTTCGGGGAAGGGTTAGGGTTAGGGTTCGGGCTAGGGTTAGGGTTAGGGGACGGGGACGGTTTAGGGTCCAGGTGAGGGTACGACAACGCTCTAGGGGGAGCGTACGTGTGAGGGCGCGGGTTAGTATCAGCGTACGGGTTAGGATTAGGGGATGGCTGAGGGTCAGGCTTCGGGGAAGGGTTAGGGTTAGGGTTCGGGCTAGGGTTAGGGTTAGGGGACGGGGACGGTTTAGTGTCCAGGTGAGGGTACGACAACGCTCTAGGGGGAGCGTACGTGTGAGGGCGCGGGTTAGTGTCAGCGTACGGGTTAGGTTTAGGGGACGGCTGAGGGTCAGGCTTCGGGGAAGGGTTAGGGTTAGGGTTCGGGCTAGGGTTAGGGTTAGGGGACGGGGACGGTTTAGGGTCCAGGTGAGGGTACGACAACGCTCTAGGGGGAGCGTACGTGTGAGGGCGCGGGTTAGTGTCAGCGTACGGGTTAGGATTAGGGGACGGTTGAGGGTCAGGCTTCGGGGAAGTGTTAGGGTTAGGGTTCGGACTACGGTTAGAGTTAGGGGACGGGGACGGTTTAGGGTCCAGGTGAGGGTACGACAACGCTCTAGGGGGAGCGTACGTGTGAGAACGCGGGTTAGTGTCAGCGTACGGGTTAGGATTAGGGGACGGCTGAGGGTCAGGCTTCGGGGAAGGGGTAGGGTTAGGGTTCGGGCTAGGGTTAGGGTTAGGGGACGGGGACGGTTTAGGGTCCAGGTGAGGGTACGACAACGCTCTAGGGGGAGCGTACGTGTGAGAGCGCGGGTTAGTGTCAGCGTACGGGTTAGGATTAGGGGACGGCTGAGGGTCAGGCTTCGGGGAAGGGTTAGGGTTAGGGTTCGGGCTAGGGTTAGGGTTAGGGGACGGGGACGGTTTAGGGTCCAGGTGAGGGAACGACAACGCTCTAGGGGGAGCGTACGTGTGAGGGCGCGGGTTAGTGTCAGCGTACGGGTTAGGATTAGGGGACGGCTGAGGGTCAGGCTTCGGGGAAGGGGTAGGGTTAGGGTTCGGGCTAGGGTTAGGGTTAGGGGACGGGGACGGTTTAGGGTCCAGGTGAGGGTACGACAACGCTCTAGGGGGAGCGTACGTGTGAGGGCGCGGGTTAGTGTCAGCGTACGGGTTAGGATTAGGGGACGGCTGAGGGTCAGGCTTCGGGGAAGGGTTAGGGTTAGGGTTCGGGCTAGGGTTAGGGTTAGGGGACGGGGACGGTTTAGGGTCCAGGTGAGGGTACGACAACGCTCTAGGGGGAGCGTACATGTGAGGGCGCGGGTTAGTGTCAGCGTACGGGTTAGGATTAGGGGACGGCTGAGGGTCAGGCTTCGGGGAAGGGTTAGGGTTAGGGTTCGGGCTAGGGTTAGGGTTAGGGTACGGGGACGGTTTAGGGTCCAGGTGAGGGTACGACAACGCTCTAGGGGGAGCGTACGTGTGAGGGCGCGGGTTAGTGGCAGCGTACGGGTTAGGATTAGGGGACGGCTGAGGGTCAGGCTTCGGGGAAGGGTTAGGGTTAGGGTTCGGGCTAGGGTTAGGGTTAGGGGACGGGGACGGTTTAGGGTCCAGGTGAGGGTACGACAACGCTCTAGGGGGAGCGTACGTGTGAGGGCGCGGGTTAGTGTCAGCGTACGGGTTAGGATTAGAGGACGGCTGAGGGTCAGGCTTCGGGGAAGGGTTAGGGTTAGGGTTCGGGCTAGGGTTAGGGTTAGGGGACGGGGACGGTTTAGGGTCCAGGTGAGGGTACGACAACGCTCTAGGGGGAGCGTACGTGTGAGGGCGCGGGTTAGTGTCAGCGTACGGGTTAGGATTAGGGGACGGCTGAGGGTCAGGCTTCGGGGAAGGGTTAGGGTTAGGGTTCGGGCTAGGGTTAGGGTTAGGGGACGGGGCGGTTCAGGGTCCAGGTGAGGGTACGACAACACTCTAGGGGGAGCGTACGTGTGAGGGCGCGGGTTAGTGTCAGCGTACGGGTTAGGATTAGGGGACGGCTGAGGGTCAGGCTTCGGGGAAGGGTTAGGGTTAGGGTTCGGGCTAGGGTTAGGGTTAGGGGACGGGGACGGTTTAGGGTCCAGGTGAGGGTACGACAACGCTCTAGGGGGAGCGTACGTGTGAGGGCGCGGGTTAGTGTCAGCGTACGGGTTAGGATTAGGGGACGGCTGAGGGTCAGGCTTCGGGGAAGGGGTAGGGTTAGGCTTCGGGCTAGGGTTAGGGTTAGGGGACGGGGACGGTTTAGGGTCCAGGTGAGGGTACGACAACGCTCTAGGGGGAGCGTACGTGTGAGGGCGCGGGTTAGTGTCAGCGTACGGGTTAGGATTAGGGGACGGCTGAGGGTCAGGCTTCGGGGAAGGGGTAGGGTTAGGGTTCGGGCTAGGGTTAGGGTTAGGGGACGGGGACGGTTTAGGGTCCAGGTGAGGGTACGACAACGCTCTAGGGGGAGCGTACGTGTGAGGGCGCGGGTTAGTGTCAGCGTACGGGTTAGGATTAGGGGACGGCTGAGGGTCAGGCTTCGGGGAAGGGTTAGGGTTAGGGTTCGGGCTAGGGTTAGGGTTAGGGGACGGGGACGGTTTAGGGTCCCGGTGAGGGTACGACAACGCTCTAGGGGGAGCGTACGTGTGAGGGCGCGGGTTAGTGTCAGCGTACGGGTTAGGATTAGGGGACGGCTGAGGGTCAGGCTTCGGGGAAGGGTTAGGGTTAGGGTTCGGGCTAGGGTTAGGGTTAGGGGACGGGGACGGTTTAGGGTCCAGGTGAGGGTACGACAACGCTCTAGGGGGAGCGTACGTTTGAGGGCGCGGGTTAGTGTCAGCGTACGGGTTAGGATTAGGGGACGGCTGAGGGTCAGGCTTCGGGGAAGGGTTAGGGTTAGGGTTCGGGCTAGGGTTAGGGTTAGGGGACGGGGACGGTTTAGGGTCCAGGTGAGGGTACGACAACGCTCTAGGGGGAGCGTACGTGTGAGGGCGCGGGTTAGTGTCAGCGTACGGGTTAGGATTAGGGGACGGCTGAGGGTCAGGCTTCGGGAAAGGGGTAGGGTTAGGGTTCGGGCTAGGGTTAGGGTTAGGGGACGGGGAGGGTTTAGGGTCCAGGTGAGGGTACGACAACGCTCTAGGGGGAGCGTACATGTGAGGGCGCGGGTTAGTGTCAGCGTACGGGTTAGGATTAGGGGACGGGTGAGGGTCAGGCTTCGGGGAAGGGTTAGGGTTAGGCTTCGGGCTAGGGTTAGGGTTAGGGGACGGGGACGGTTTAGGGTCCAGGGGAGGGTACGACAACGCTCTAGGGGGAGCGTACGTGTGAGGGCGCGGGTTAGTGTCAGCGTACGGGTTAGGATTAGGGGACGGGTGAGGGTCAGGCTTTGGGGAAGGGTTAGGGTTAGGGTTCGGGCTAGGGTTAGGGTTAGGGGACGGGGACGGTTTAGGGTCCAGGTGAGGGTACGACAACGCTCTAGGGGGAGCGTACGAGTGAGTGCGCGGGTTAGTGTCAGCGTACGGGTTAGGATTAGGGTCAGGTGAGGGTCAGGCTTCGGGGAATGGTTAGGGTTAGGGTTCGGGCTAGGTTTAGGGTTAGGGGACGGGGACGGTTTAGGGTCCAAGTGAGGGTACGACAACGCCCTAGGGGGAGCGTACGTGTGAGGGCGCGGGTTAGTGTCAGCGTACGGGTTAGGATTAGGGGACGGCTGAGGGTCAGGCTTCGGGGAAGGGTTAGGGTTAGGCTTCGGGCTAGGGTTAGGGTTAGGGGACGGGGACGGTTTAGGGTCCAGGGGAGGGTACGACAACGCTCTAGGGGGAGCGTACGTGTGAGGGCGCGGGTTAGTGTCAGCGTACGGGTTAGGATTAGGGGACGGGTGAGGGTCAGGCTTTGGGGAAGAGTTAGGGTTAGGTTTCGGGCTAGGGTTAGGGTTAGGGGACGGGGACGGTTTAGGGTCCAGGTGAGGGTACGACAACGATCTAGGGGGAGCGTACGTGTGAGGGCGCGGGTTAGTGTCAGCGTGCGGGTTAGGATTAGGGGACGGGTGAGGGTCAGGCTTCGGGGAAGGGTTAGGGTTAGGGTTCGGGCTAGGGTTAGGGTTAGGGGACGGGGACGGTTTAGGGTCCAGGTGAGGGTACGACAACGCTCTAGGGGGAGCGTACGTGTGAGGGCGCGGGATAGTGTCAGCGTACGGGTTAGGATTAGGGGACGGCTGAGGGTCAGGCTTCGGGGAAGGATTAGGGTTAGGGTTCGGGCTAGGGTTAGGGTTAGGGGACGGGGACGGTTTAGGGTCCAGGTGAGGGTACGACAACGCTCTAGGGGGAGCGTACGTGTGAGGGCGCGGGTTAGTGTCAGCGTACGGGTTAGGATTAGGGGACGGCTGAGGGTCAGGCTTCGGGGAAGGGTTAGGGTTAGGGTTCGGGCTAGGGTTAGGGTTAGGGGACGGGGACGGTTTAGGGTCCAGGTGAGGGTACGACAACGCTCTAGGGGGAGCGTACGTGTGAGGGCGTGGGTTAGTGTCAGCGTACGGGTTAGGATTAGGGGACGGCTGAGGGTCAGGCTTCGGGGAAGGGTTAGGGTTAGGGTTCGGACTAGGGTTAGGGTTAGGGGACGGGGATGGTTTAGGGTCCAGGTGAGGGTACGACAACGCTCTAGGGGGAGCATACGTGTGAGGGCGCGGGTTAGTGTCAGCGTACGGGTTAGGATTAGGGAACGGGTGAGGGTCAGGCTTCAGGGTAGGGTTAGGGTTAGGGTTCGGGCTAGGGTTAGGGTTAGGGGACGGGGACGGTTTAGGGTCCAGGTGAGGGTACGACAACACTCTACGGGGAGCGTACGAGTGAGGGCGCGGGTTAGTGTCAGCATACGGGTTAGGATTAGGGGACGGCTGAGGGTCAGGCTTCGGGGAAGGGTTAGGGTTAGGGTTCGGGCTAGGGTTAGGGTTAGGGGACGGGGACGGTTTAGTGTCCAGGTGAGGGTACGACAACGCTCTAGGGGGAGCGTACGTGTGAGGGCGCGGGTTAGTGTCAGCGTACAGGTTAGGATTAGGGGACGGCTGAGGGTCAGGCTTCGGGGAAGGGTTAGGGTTAGGGTTCGGCCTAGGGTTAGGGTTAGGGGACGGGGACGGTTTAGGGTCCAGGTGAGGGTACGACAACGCTCTAGGGGGAGCGTACGTGTGAGGGCGCGGGTTAGTGTCAGCGTACGGGTTAGGATTAGGGGACGGTTGAGGGTCAGGCTTCGGGGAAGTGTTAGGGTTAGGGTTCGGACTAGGGTTAGAGTTAGGGGACGGGGACGGTTTAGGGTCCAGGTGAGGGAACGACAACGCTCTAGGGGGAGCGTACGTGTGAGGGCGCGGGTTAGTGTCAGCGTACGGGTTAGGATTAGGGGACGGCTGAGGGTCAGGCTTCAGGGAAGGGGTAGGGTTAGGGTTCGGGCTAGGGTTAGGGTTAGGGGACGGGGACGGTTTAGGGTCCAGGTGAGGGTACGACAACGCTCTAGGGGGAGCGTACGTGTGAGGGCGCGGGTTAGTGTCAGCGTACGGGTTAGGATTAGGGGACGGCTGAGGGTCAGGCTTCGGGGAAGGGTTAGGGTTAGGGTTCGGGCTAGGGTTAGGGTTAGGGGACAGGGACGGTTTAGGGTCCCGGTGAGGGTACGACAACGCTCTAGGGGGAGCGTACGTGTGAGGGCGCGGGTTAGTGTCAGCGTACGGGTTAGGATTAGGGGACGGCTGAGTGTCAGGCTTCGGGGAAGGGTTAGGGTTAGGGTTCGGGCTAGGGTTAGGGTTAGGGGACGGGGAAGGTTTAGGGTCCAGGTGAGGGTACGACAACGCTCTAGGGGGAGCGTACGTGTGAGGGCGCGGGTTAGTGTCAGCGTACGGGTTAGGATTAGGGGACGGCTGAGGGTCAGGCTTCGGGGAAGGGTTAGGGTTAGGGTTCGGGCTAGGGTTAGGGTTAGGGGACGGGGACGGTTTAGGGACCAGGTGAGGGTACGACAACGCTCTAGGGGGAGCGTACGTGTGAGGGCGCGGGTTAGTGTCAGCGTACGGGTTAGGATTAGGGGACGGGTGAGGGTCAGGCTTCGGGGAAGGGTTAGGGTTAGGGTTCGGGCTAGGGTTAGGGTTAGGGGACGGGGACGGTTTAGGGTCCAGGTGAGGGTACGACAACGCTCTAGGGGGAGCGTACGTGTGAGGGCGCGGGTTAGTGTCAGCGTACGGGTTAGGATTAGGGGACGGGTGAGGGTCAGGCTTCGGGGAAGTGTTAGGGTTAGGGTTCGGGCTAGGGTTAGGGTTAGGGGACGGGGACGGTTTAGGGTCCAGGTGAGGGTACGACAACGCTCTAGGGGGAGCGTACGTGTGAGGGCGCGGGATAGTATCAGCGTACGGGTTAGGATTAGGGGAGGGCTGAGGGTCAGGCTTCGGGGAAGGATTAGGGTTAGGGTTCGGGCTAGGGTTAGGGTTAGGGGACGGGGACGGTTTAGGGTCCAGGAGAGGGTACGACAACGCTATAGGGGGAGCGTACGTGTGAGGGCGCGGGTTAGTGTCAGCGTACGGGTTAGGATTAGGGGACGGCTGAGGGTCAGGCTTCGGGGAAGGGGTAGGGTTAGGGTTCGGGCTAGGGTTAGGGTTAGGGGACGGGGACGGTTTAGGGTCCAGGTGAGGGTACAACAACGCTCTAGGGGGAGCGGACGTGTGAGGGCGCGAGTTAGTGTCAGCGTACGGGTTAGGATTAGGGGACGGCTGAGGGTCAGGCTTCGGGGAAGGGGTAGGGTTAGGGTTCGGGCTAGGGTAAGGGTTAGGGAACGGGGACGGTTTAGGGTCCAGGTGAGGGTACGACAACGCTCTAGGGGGAGCGTACGTGTGAGGGCGCGGGTTAGTGTCAGCGTACGGGTTAGGATTAGGGGACTGCTGAGGGTCAGGCTTCGGGGAAGGGGTAGGTTTAGGGTTCGTGCTAGGGTTAGGGTTAGGGGACGGGGACGGTTTAGGGTCCAGGTGAGGGTACGACAACGCTCTAGGGGGAGCGTACGTGTGAGGGCGCGGGTTAGTGTCAGCGTACGGGTTAGGATTAGGGGACGGCTGAGGGTCAGGCTTCGGGGAAGTGTTAGGGTTAGGGTTCGGGCTAGGGTTAGGGTTAGGGGACGGGGACTGTTTAGGGTCCAGGTGAGGGTACGACAACGCTCTAGGGGGAGCGTACGTGTGAGGGCGCGGGTTAGTGTCAGCGTACGGGTTAGGATTAGGGGACGGCTGAGGGTCAGGCTTCGGGGAAGGGTTAGGGTTAGGGTTCGGGCTAGGGTTAGGGTTAGGTGACGGGGACGGTTTAGGGTCCAGGTGAGGGTACGACAACGCTCTAGGGGGAGCGTACGTGTGAGGGCGCGGGTTAGTGTCAGCGTACGGGTTAGGATTAGGGGACGGCTGAGGGTCAGGCTTCGGGGAAGGGGTAGGGTTAGGGTTCGGGCTAGGGTTAGGGTTAGGGGACGGGGACGGTTTAGGGTCCAGGTGAGGGTACGACAACGCTCTAGGGGGAGCGTACGTGTGAGGGCGCGGGTTAGTGTCAGCGTACGGGTTAGGATTAGGGGACGGCTGAGGGTCAGGCTTCGGGGAAGGGTTAGGGTTAGGGTTCGGGCTAGGGTTAGGGTTAGGGGACGGGGACGGTTTAGGGTCCAGGTGAGGGTACGACAACGCTCTAGGGGGAGCGTACGTGTGAGGGCGCAGGTTAGTGTCAGCGTACGGGTTAGGATTAGGGGACGGCTGAGGGTCAGGCTTCGGGGAAGGGGTAGGGTTAGGGTTCGGGCTAGGGTTAGGGTTAGGGGACGGGGACGGTTTAGGGTCCAGGTGAGGGTACGACAACGCTCTAGGGGGAGCGTACGTGTGAGGGCGCGGGTTAGTGTCAGCGTACGGGTTAGGATTAGGGGACGGCTGAGGGTCAGGCTTCGGGGAAGGGTTAGGTTTAGGCTTCGGGCTAGGGTTAGGGTTAGGGGACGGGGACGGTTTAGGGTCCAGGTGAGGGTACGACAACGCTCTAGGGGGAGCGTACGTGTGAGGGCGCGGGTTAGTGTCAGCGTACGGGTTAGGATTATGGGACGGGTGAGGGTCAGGCTTCGGGGAAGGGTTAGGGTTAGGGTTCGGGCTAGGGTTAGGGTTAGGGGACGGGGACGGTTTAGGGTCCAGGTGAGGGTACGACAACGCTCTAGGGGGAGCGTACGTGTGAGGGCGCGGGTTAGTGTCAGCGTACGGGTTAGGATTAGGGGACGGCTGAGGGTCAGGCTTCGGGGAAGGGTTAGGGTTAGGGTTCGGGCTAGGGTTAGGGTTAGGGGACGGGGACGGTTTAGGGTCCAGGTGAGGGTACGACAACGCTCTAGGGGGAGCGTACGTGTGAGGGCGCGGGTTAGTGTCAGCGTACGGGTTAGGATTAGGGGACGGCTGAGGGTCAGGCTTCGGGGAAGGGTTAGGGTTAGGGTTCGGGCCAGGGTTAGGGTTAGGGGACGGGGACGGTTTAGGGTCCAGGTGAGGGTACGACAACGCTCTAGGGGGAGCGTACGTGTGAGGGCGCGGGTTAGTGTCAGCGTACGGGTTAGGATTAGGGGACGGCTGAGGGTCAGGCTTCGGAGAAGGGGTAGGGTTAGGGTTCGGGCTAGGGTTAGGGTTAGGGGACGGGGACGGTTTAGGGTCCAGGTGAGGGTACGACAACGCTCTAGGGGGAGCGTACGTGTGAGGGCGCGGGTTAGTGTCAGCGTACGGGTTAGGATTAGGGGACGGCTGAGGGTCAGGCTTCGGGGAAGGGTTAGGGTTAGGGTTCGGGGTAGGGTTAGGGTTAGGGGACGGGGACGGTTTAGGGTCCAGGTGAGGGTACGACAACGCTCTAGGGGGAGCGTACGTGTGAGGGCGTGGGTTAGTGTCAGCGTACGGGTTAGGATTAGGGGACGGCTGAGGGTCAGGCTTCGGGGAAGGGTTAGGGTTAGGGTTCGGGCTAGGGTTAGGGTTAGGGGACGGGGACGGTTTAGGGTCCAGGTGAGGGTACGACAACGCTCTAGGGGGAGCGTACGTGTGAGGGCGCGGGTTAGTGTCAGCGTACGGGTTAGGATTAGGGGACGGCTGAGGGTCAGGCTTCGGGGAAGGGTTAGGGTTAGGGTTCGGGCTAGGGTTAGGGTTAGGGGACGGGGACGGTTTAGGGTCCAGCTGAGTGTACGACAACGCTCTAGGGGGAGCGTACGTGTGAGGGCGCGGGTTAGTGTCAGCGTACGGGTTAGGATTAGGGGACGGCTGAGGGTCAGGCTTCGGGGAAGGGGTAGGGTTAGGGTTCGGGCTAGGGTTAGGGTTAGGGGACGGGGACGGTTTAGGGTCCAGGTGAGGGTACGACAACGCTCTAGGGGGAGCGTACGTGTGAGGGCGCGGGTTAGTGTCAGCGTACGGGTTAGGATTAGGGGACGGCTGAGGGTCAGGCTTCGGGGAAGGGGTAGGGTTAGGGTTCGGGCTAGGGTTAGGGTTAGGGGACGGGGACGGTTTAGGGTCCAGCTGAGGGTACGACAACGCTCTAGGGGGAGCGTACGTGTGAGGGCGCGGGTTAGTGTCAGCGTACGGGTTAGGATTAGGGGACGGCTGAGGGTCAGGCTTCGGGGAAGGGTTAGGGTTAGGCTTCGGGCTAGGGTTAGGGTTAGGGGACGGGGACGGTTTAGGGTCCAGGTGAGGGTACGACAACACTCTAGGGGGAGCGTACGTGTGAGGGCGCGGGTTAGTGTCAGCGTACGGGTTAGGATTAGGGGACGGCTGAGGGTCAGGCTTCGGGGAAGTGTTAGGGTTAGGGTTCGGGCTAGGGTTAGGGTTAGGGGACGGGGACGGTTTAGGGTCCAGGTGAGGGTACGACAACGCTCTAGGGGGAGCGTACGTGTGAGGGCGCGGGTTAGTGTCAGCGTACGGGTTAGGATTAGGGGACGGCTGAGGGTCAGGCTTCGGGGAAGGGGTAGGGTTAGGGTTCGGGCTAGGGTTAGGGTTAGGGGACGGGGACGGTTTAGGGTCCAGGTGAGGGTACGACAACGCTCTAGGGGGAGCGTACGTGTGAGGGCGCGGGTTAGTGTCAGCGTACGGGTTAGGATTAGGGGACGGCTGAGGGTCAGGCTTCGGGGAAGGGGTAGGGTTAGGGTTCGGGCTAGGGTTAGGGTTAGGGGACGGGGACGGTTTAGGGTCCAGGTGAGGGTACGACAACGCTCTAGGGGGAGCGTACGAGTGAGTGCGCGGGTTAGTGTCAGCGTACGGGTTAGGATTAGGGTCAGGTGAGGGTCAGGCTTCGGGGAATGGTTAGGGTTAGGGTTCGGGCTAGGTTTAGGGTTAGGGGACGGGGACGGTTTAGGGTCCAAGTGAGGGTACGACAACGCCCTAGGGGGAGCGTACGTGTGAGGGCGCGGGTTAGTGTCAGCGTACGGGTTAGGATTAGGGGACGGCTGAGGGTCAGGCTTCGGGGAAGGGTTAGGGTTAGGCTTCGGGCTAGGGTTAGGGTTAGGGGACGGGGACGGTTTAGGGTCCAGGTGAGGGTACGACAACGCTCTAGGGGGAGCGTACGTGTGAGGGCGCGGGTTAGTGTCAGCGTACGGGTTAGGATTAGGGGACGGCTGAGGGTCAGGCTTTGGGGAAGGGTTAGGGTTTTTGTTCGGGCTAGGGTTAGGGTTAGGGGACGGGGACGGTTTAGGGTCCAGCTGAGGGTACGACTACGCTCTAGGGGGAGCGTACGTGTGAGGGCGCGGGTTAGTGTCAGCGTACGGGTTAGGATTAGGGGACGGCTGAGGGTCAGGCTTCGGGGAAGGGTTAGGGTTAGGGTTCGGGCTAGGGTTAGGGTTAGGGGACGGGGACGGTTTAGGGTCCAGGTGAGGGTACGACAACGCTCTGGGGGAGCGTATGTGTGAGGGCGCGGGTTAGTGTCAGCGTACGGGTTAGGATTAGGGGACGGCTGAGGGTCAGGCTTCGGGGAAGGGTTAGGGTTAGGGTTCGGGCTAGGGTTAGGGTTAGGGGACGGGGACGGTTTAGGGTCCAGGTGAGGGTACGACAACGCTCTAGGGGGAGCGTACGTGTGAGGGCGCGGGTTAGTGTCAGCGTACGGGTTAGGATTAGGGGACGGCTGAGGGTCAGGCTTCGGGGAAGGGGTAGGGTTAGGGTTCGGGCTAGGGTTAGGGTTAGGGGACGGGGACGGTTTAGGGTCCAGGTGAGGGTACGACAACGCTCTAGGGGGAGCGTACGTGTGAGGGCGCGGGTTAGTGTCAGCGTACGGGTTAGGATTAGGGGACGGCTGAGGGTCAGGCTTCGGGGAAGGGGTAGGGTTAGGGTTCGGGCTAGGGTTAGGGTTAGGGGACGGGGACGGTTTAGGGTCCAGGTGAGGGTACGACAACGCTCTAGGGGGAGCGTACGTGTGAGGGCGCGGGTTAGTGTCAGCGTACGGGTTAGGATTAGGGGACGGCTGAGGGTCAGGCTTCGGGGAAGGGGTAGGGTTAGGGCTCGGGCTAGGGTTAGGGTTAGGGGACGGGGACGGTTTAGGGTCCAGGTGAGGGTACGACAACGCTCTAGGGGGAGCGTACGTGTGAGGGCGCGGGTTAGTGTCAGCGTACGGGTTAGGATTAGGGGACGGATGAGGGTCAGGCTTCGGGGAAGGGTTAGGGTTAGGGTT